>NW_022987238.1:16233-494219 GCF_010094035.1 Trematosphaeria pertusa | reverse complement strand
GAAGAGTAGAGAAAGAGAACTAACTTAATAAGTCTTACTAAGAGAACGTTAGTAAGTTGCTAGCAGAGATAGACAGCTAGGTATTAGTCGCAGTATTAGACTATAGCGTAAACAGTACACTAGGTATAGAGAAGAGGTTATAAGAGAAGAGATTCTTCTAGAGTTGTAGGGTAGAAGTTACTACAGTCTATTTCGCTATAGCATAAGAGCTTAGCCCCTAAAGAAGAGAGAAGAGAGAGTTAAGAACAGGGGAATTAGTAATGTCTAAAAGCGCCTGCTGCTTTCTAGGTAGAGATCGCGTAGCTTTATCTACACGCTATTAGCGGTAGATAAGTTAAGAATTATAATAAGAACTACACGTTTTCTTCTATTTTCTGCTCTTAAACCTGTTTATTGTATACTAGAGAAGTTAATTACAATAATTATAAAGAGGTAGCGAGAAATTAGACATTATAGATATAAGTATTGTTATATAAAGAGGTAGTAATAGAAAGAGAGGCGAATAATTTTAGTATATATTTTCTATATAGAATATTAGAATAACTAATACCTAAACTAATACTACGCAGGTTTATTTCTAAACTTTTAATGTTCTATAGCTAGAGAGAGTGCGTAGAGCTCTAATTAGGCGTAGCTATGTAGTAGTATATATTTCTATTATCTAATTAGCTAATTAATTATATCTAATTATACCTAATTCTAATTATATCTAATTACTTTTTAGTAGAACGTTAAAGTCTCTAATTAGGTAATTTTTTTATCTAAATTAGAAACTAAAGTTTCGCTAGCGTTCTGCGAACCTAATTGTAATTACTTTGCTTATACCTCGCTACGTAATTAAGTAGTACCTTTATACGTTTATAAACTTCTATTAAGATAATTAAGTATAATTACTATCTCTTACTAAATTTATAATAAATAATATAATATTAAAGACTACTAGCGTATCTTTATTCTTTATAAACTATAGCTATAACCTCTAGCTAGGCTTAGAACTATTATAACTATACCTACTAAACCTATCTATAATATAGAAATACTAATTCTATTATACTAATACTATAACTAATTACTTTAAGCGTATACTTACCTAGCTAAAAGCTCTTACCTAGTAGTTAATTAACTAGTATAAATAATACGCGAATAATTACCGCAAGAATATACTATATTATAAGAAAAGCTAGAAAGTTTATATTAATATATATAATATAAAAACTAATTACTCTATAAAGAAAGAGAATAATAAGATAGCTAGACTATATAAAGTTAAGAAAGTCTACTTACGTGTCTACCTGTTAGACCTACTACTATTAATAAAAATCTTTCTAGTATTCTACTATTCGCTTCTCTAGCTCTAATATAACGTTAAGAGCCTTCTAGAATAAGATAAAATTAATAAGACTAAGTTACGCTATCTATATAACGTACTTTACAAACGAACGCTCTACACAAACAAACGCCCTAAAAATGCTAAGCTAGGAAAATTAAAAGGTTTTTCTTAAATAACTAAGCGAAACCTTAATATTTTTCTATAAAATTTTAAATATAGATAGAACTATACTATATATACCTATAATTAAAATTACACTATATATTTCTTATTACGTAAGCTTAAGATAAGCCTTTTTCTAAAAAGTAGCTATTTTTAGAGTTTTAACCTTATAAGTACTAGTAAACCTTTATAATAATCTATAAAACTTATAGAACATAATATTTAGAACTTAATAAAAATTTCTAGAAAACTTCTATAGAGCTAGCTCTTCTAGATATAGCGTAATAAGAGATAGAAGTTAGAAAAATATCTTCTTTAGAGTTTTTTCTTCTAACTATATATATATATAGCTAATCTAGCTATATAAACTTATTATTCTATAAATTATAGTAGATTTTAACTATATAGAGCTTATTAACTAATAATATACTAGCTTTAAGTAGTTATTTAGAAGTAAAGTCTTTTTAGTAGTATAGTATAGAAAGATAGAAATATACTAAAACTATCTTAAAATTATTACTTCTAAATATATAGAAAGATTATAATATAAATAAACTTATAATTTATAACTTTATATAGCTAGATTATTAATATATATATATAGTTAAAGAAGAAAACTCTAAAAAGATAGTTTTCTAACTTCTATCTCTTATTACGCTATACCTAGAAGAGCTAGCTCTATAAAAGTTTTCTAGAAATCTTTATTAACTTATAGATATTATATTCTATAAGTTTTATAGATTATTATAGAGGTTTACTAGTACTTACTAGAAGTAAACTAGGTTTTTTCTTAAAAATTAGTTAAATACGTATAGCTTTTTAATTACGTAATATATCTTAGTGTAATTTTAATAGTAGGTGTATATCGTATAGTTCTATCTATATTTAAAATTTTATAGAAAAATATTAAGGTTTCGCTTAGTTATTTAAGAAAAACTCGTAAATTCTTATTAATTTTCCTTGCCAAGAGATAGTGGCCAGCTCGCTTGTGTGGCTAGCTCGCTTGTAAAGTACGTTATTTAAGAAAAACCTGTTAATTTTTATTAATTTTCCTTGCTAAGAAATCGTAGGTCGTTTGTTTATATAGCTTGTTCGTTTGTAAAGTACGTTAGTCTAACTTAGTACTATAGTCTAACTTAGCTCTACTCTAGTTATATAACCTTGCCTAGCGTCTTAGTACTAGGCACTCTATATATAGAGAGCTCTTAGAGCCTTCTTTTGCTTCTTACCTTTAGATAGCTAAATTTAACCTAACCTACCCTACTCTCGCGCCCCTATTCTTACAGCTCGTGGAGACAGTGCTGCCTGCAGCTAACTTACCCAGCTAGGTGTTCCGGAGCGCCGCACAGCCAGTGGAGACCGGGAGGCAGCCCTCACATACAGGATGAGAAGGGCCAGAGAAGCCGCATTGTAGTTGTCTGCCCCGATAGCCGCTTACTTTGTTGATCGTTGCTCTCGCTGACTCAGCCGAGGTACACACCACCTCAGCGTCTTTCTCCTTCCTGCACAGCGCACAGCCCCTTTCGCACGGCAACTATCACGAGGCCGCACCAGCCTCGCTTACTGCAGTATCGAAGGATGCATGAGCGAACGCGATAGGCGATACCAAGCTATGTGGCTGTTCTCCGGTCAGTCTCGCCTCATTGCTGGCGAATCCGGGCGAGTTCTCACGCCTTTCCGCCCCCGTCACGCCGCAAGACACATGGGAAAGCGGCAGCACGCCAAGGTATTTAATCCCATCGCAGGCTACCTCAATAGGTAGCGGTTCAGCCACTATACCCAGGGTGGTAGTGCTAGGCAGACGGTTTTTCAGCTCTCAGCCTCGCTGCTCGTATTCATAAGTATATGGAGCCCACAATGGCCGCAGCCTTGCTTGCTCCTCGTCGACGCGTTTTGGCAAGCATTGAGAGTTCAGGAGCGCAGATCCACGCGTCGGAAGTATGTTCTCAAAGCAGTTCGGCGCTCTGTTGCTGGCTTTCGGGGGTGTTGTTGGTGCCATCCAGTTCAACGGACCAGCCCCGACGCCGATAAACAAGCGATGGGACGCGAATGGGTGGACGCCGATACCCACATCCAAACCGAAGCCGATACTTGAGCTCTTCCGGAGGCAGTCAGACCCAGCGTTCTGCGGCTACCTCGAGGGAGACCCAGGTATGTTCTCGCATCATGTCCCTTTATGCAGCCTATTGATGCCTTTCAGAGGAGCCCGTATCCTGCGATTTGGGTTATAGCTGCATGTACGACGACGTTTACTCGTGGTTCGGATGCTGTACTGGCTCCTACATCACGGACTGCGACGTCTATACGGCTTGCGTTGAATACAGGTCCATTGACGACTGCATGGAATCTTCCGAATGCTGGGATGACCCTCTTGCTACGGCCTGGTAAAGCAGCCGATGAACCCCTGTTGCGCGGTATGCTAACATTAACAGCCCGGATCCGGAGAGGCCTTATTGTGCTACGCTCTACACCCTGGTGTCGGGCGAACCTTACGGGCACTTTGCATGCGCCGCAACAGATACGGCTGTAGAGGTTGTGTCTACCACAGTCGACGGTGACTCGTCTTTTCTCTTTCCAACCGAAACCGAGGACTTCTTTACCGTGAGCCCGACCTTTACCTTTTCCCCAGAGGAGACGAGTACGGAGGACGAAACTAGCACGGAAGAAGAGACGAGCACCGAGGCTGAATCTTCGACGAGGAGAGGGAGCACTCGAACTCCTCTGACCGACGACTCCACCCAGGCGCCTTCTTCTACTGCACCCGCGGAAACAGGGCAGAATGCGCCGAGCTCTGTGTCAACAGGTGCCGCCATGAGGACTGCGGAAGCGGTCTTTGGGGCGGCAGGCGGTCTTGTGGGAATCCTTGCGTTGGTCTTATAAGTAGTGAGTAAAGGATTTGAGACGCATTGAAGTCTCACAAGATTGAACAAGTAATGTTTAGTGAGGCGGGTATTTCGTATATCCTCAAGTCCCCGTCAGTCGATACCGTGAATGAATTTCTATCGCGATGTCATCTTCTCACTTCTCTCGTCTCATATAGATCGCCCATTCGTCCATTTAGGGGGAGCAAGGGCCACCCACGCGCCGCAATCTTTTGAGAGGCACAGAATGAAAATCAGACAGATCTACATCTTCGTCTGCATTAACAGCGCTCCAAGTGCCTTAAGGAAAACGCATCATATCCAGTGTACCCTCCATCTCCGACTGCTCCTTCCCCAGTCTTGACCATCTCTCCCGGTGAACGAGCGCGACTTCCTCTTTCCCTCCGCAAGCGGTCATCCTTTCCATAGCTTCCTAATGCTAACTCTTAAAAGCTCTTCCCGCGCCCTCGCTACCCAACCTTCTTCCAGTCCATATCCAGTCACCGGCGTAGCATCAAACCCAGCAGCTTTCCATCTCATTCTTACACACGCCGGTCCTCTCGCTATCGCCAACATGCTGCGTCTGTGCGCCGTCGGGCCAATTCTGCTCTCCGGCATCGCATCCACCGCACTCATACACGATCTCCCTTGTCCCGATTTCCTTGCACAGGGAGTCCACCCCGACTGTCACACAACCTCGTGGATCGGAGGCGCGTCCTTGGATACGGCGACCGTCGCTTGTCGGACATACCTTAACCTCTTAATATACTGTCTCTGACCAAATACACAGACAAGGGTGACGCGGGCGAGTCTACTGCCACCATCGGCCTCAGCGAGCCGACGCCCACCTCCGCCCCTACAACTACTTCGCAGCTGACGGGTATCATGACCGCAACCATAGCATCGACCGACCCGTCGTCCTCCGTGAGGGATCGCGCGGGCTAGCAGCCCGAATTCCTCGAGGAAATTGGAGACTACACACATTATGGCTGCTTTGGAGAGAGGTCCCGCTCGCACCTCAGTGGCAGCTCAGCCATTCTCCAGGGCGCATTGCGCACAGTATGCCGGCTCCTTTCTTCATCTCCCGATTTTGTACTTGTGCTGATCTCCACTAAAGCCGCTCTCGGACGAACGCATGGATGTTCGAATGTGTATGGAGCACTGCGCAAGCTATACCTGGTTCGGCATCATAGGAGAAGAGTGCCTCTGCGGTACCGCCATCCAGGAGAAAGATAATAGGATTGAGCCGGGCAATTGCAGCACACCGTGCCCCGGCAGCAAGGACCTAGAACATCTCTACGCGTGTGGCGGGCAGAGCAGGTGGGTGCTTTCATACTCCCGCTATGCAAAACCACTTAAAGACATACAAGCTAACCTATGCAGCATCACCGCATACCGCCACAAGGACTACCTCTCGCGGTCCGCCGCGCCGGAGAAGAACTGGTCCTCGCGCACCTGGAAGAACCTCACGTGGACATTCAGCGCTACAGCTTTCATCATGGGCTATTTCTTCTTCACTTCCATCTGCGGTAGCGCCTTCTGCTTTCTGTGGATGCCCTGGACCGTTGAGAATCTCGCCTCAACCCTTGGCGCGCTCTGCTTATCCATTGTCCTTGCTATCACGCCTATGGTGGTCTTCTTTGGCATACGCGGCGCTATGCGGCATCCGGATACAGTTTGAGGGTTTAGTGGTCCTGATGGACTTCCGAAGGTCATCGGTAGCATTAGGTTTATTTTTCTGGTCTTGGGTAACTGGCGGTTGAATATGAAATCTATTCCCGCCCAAGTGTGGATGACTGATGCGGGACTGATTCATCCTGCTGAAGGCCTCCGGTTTAGATGGTGCATGCCCTATGACAATCCCAATGCACACTGCGTCCCGTTCATCGTACAGTACGACATTTGAATCGCATCTGCGCCCACACCCCTCGCCACAAGCCTCTCCCTCATCTCGCTCAGCCTCGGCGCTGCTTCGATCTGGCTCCTATTCTGTCCATTCTCATCCTTCGCTCCGCTCCACAAAACCTCCGCCGCAGCCGCGGCTCGCGGCCAGATCATGCGATCGACATTCACGGGATCGGTCTGCTCGGCCCACATGTGCGCTTCGCCGCCGAGCACGAGATGCTGCTTGTCGTCGGGGACGCCGGAGAGCGGGTCGTACGAGTACATGGCGCGCCAGTTGTGGTAGGGGGCGCAGTAGTCATTGAAGGGCCAGTTGGAAGCGGCGATGGAGGGGTCGAAGTTGAGCCATTGGCCTTTGCCGCAGTCGAGGTACTACAAATCTGTTATCAATAATTTTGGAGGGATGCGTGAGAGTGGGAAGCATGGACGTACCCAGTATTGATAGTTTCCGACAAGCGCTTTATGTCCCTTTTCCACAATCTGCGCGACTGCTTCGTCGCTCTGCCAGCTCTGCACTATGACGTCGTCGCCGAGCGTGAGGTTCCATTCCAGCAGCATCTCCTCCCAGACAATTGGCGTGAGGCCCATGGCGCGGACTTGGTCGTGGTTTCGGTCGATGAATTTTTGCATCAGGGGCTGGAGGACGGCGGTGTCGTTGGATTGGACGGTGTCGTCGAGCGTGTATGCGTTCTTGTTCACTTCGTCGCCGCCTGTGTGGAAGTAGGAAGAGAATGGGTAGATGCGCGGGAGAAGGTCGTCAAGGAGCGTTTCGAGGAAGTCGGATACGGCGGATGAGTTTAGCTTGAGAGTTCCGGAGGGCGGTTCGGCCGCGTAGGTGTTCCAGTTTGGTTGGACGTTGTAGGCGGCGATGAGGTCGGGGTGGCTTAAGTAGATTGAGGAAGTGTGGCCTGGCATATCGATCTCGGTGATCATCTCAACGCCGTGAATAGCTGCAAAGTGCTGGAGGTCTCTGAAGTCGTCTGCAGAATAGACTAGATCCGGACGGTATGCGCCTTTTTCGGAGAGCTCGGGTAGAGATGGAATCTCAAGAGGCCATGACTGGGAATCGGTTACGTGGAGATGGAACCGGTTCATTTTGTTGTAGGCTAGAGCGTCGATTGTGCGCTTGATGTCCTTGACTGAGAAGTAGTTTCGCGAGACGTCGAGATTAACACCGCGGTGTTGGAATTTCGGTGCATCGAAGATTTTGACGGGTGCGAGGGTTGTGTAGGCTCCTTCTTTTGAATGCTGGAAGAATAGCTGCGTGAATGTGGTGAGGCCCCTAATAATTCCGACGCTCGAGTTCGCGGATATGGTTGCTTGACCGTCTTTAGTCAAAGTGAGGGCATAGGATTCCTCCACGGCTCCCGCTAACGGCTTTGCGATATCCTCCGGATCTTCCTGGAGCAGCTCAAGCTTAACCTCCGTGATGTATGTCGCTTCATCTGGATCCGGCTCCTCCCAGTCCCTTGGATGGAACTTCCAGGGCACGAAGCCCCTCTTGAAAATTGTCCTATGCGCCGAGTAGACGGCGTAATCGACCATGTCGTCTCCCGTAGGCGCCTCACTTGCATTCCCGTATTCATCGGAGGAGGCGCGTTTGCGATAGCCACCCTGCTGGTCCTGTACGTGCGATATTTCGTCAGAGTTCGCCCTGAAGATGTATGTGTTCTCATGCTGGTCCGTGAAGCCTACATTGCCTGCGCCAGCCCCCCAGTTAAAGGAAACATGTTCCGATATGAATAGTACACCGTCTCCGTGTTCATATTGGACGGGAATCGGCCATATTGCCGATGCTAGGGACGCGAATAGAGGTAAAGAAAGGTACAGCTTCATATTCCAAAAAGATGGGACGAGGAAGACAAGACGAGAAGAAAGAAAATCAGAAACCCCTCACGGAGGTTTTTAATGTGGAGCAAACGCGAAGAACACGCGACTATAGGAATGCCTGGTAAGCTATGCTGTATACCCGGCGTGATGACGTGCGGAATGCAGGGCTGGGGCGAGGCATGTATCTCCAACGGAGCTCTATCATCCAGAGCGATCCATATCCCATCAGGAGCTGGGTGACCGCTACGCAGCAATACTATGACGTCGGAGATGAATGAACGCAGTGAGGAGGTGCTGTCAATTTGCGACTTGTGAGAGGTCGGAGGAAAGGTGCAGCGAGCTTAGCCGAGAAACGTTGGGCGTTGGTTTGGCGGGACGCTCCGTGCAGACTAGCAAGCTGGCGAAACTCAAGCCAAAGCAACTCGTAGAAAGTCTACTTCGTATGGAACTTTTTAAAGGTTTCCTGTAGATACGCGGTCGGGTGAGGCGTCGTGGTGGAGTGGGTGCTCGGCTCAGACTGCGCACCGTGAGTCAGCAGCTGCACGCCTGACGGCTTCCCACGCTTCCTCTTCGGCTTCATCTGACAACCATACGCAAAGCCGCTGGACTACGAAACGCGCCCACCAACACGCGTCGGCCGAACTTTTGGAAGAGCCCTCTCGATGCGCCGCATTGCGATCCCACTGATTGGCTGACGGGCCAACCGGAGCTAGAGTTTGGCCGACAATGAAAGGCATTCACACCACCCCACCTCTCACGCATCACGAACTTCCCCGCCTTTTGTGCGCCAGGGGTAATTCTGACGAGCCCGCGTCGCCGATCCGCTCCAGTATCCATCGATGCCGGCATGCCTAGTCGCTTAAGCCTGAGCAAATTGAGCGGTGCTTGCGATGCCAACGCTCCCACGCTGTGTGCCGAGGTGCGAAAGACTTGCATATGATGGATTCAGCATGGGAGTACTTAGATGAAGCAACCGCCTGGGCCTGGGTGCATCACTGCGGCAGATGCGGCGTTCCGCGTATTCCGTGCGCTAGAGTACATTGAACTGGGTTCTTTGAGGCAACCATTACTCCCCAAGTAAGTAGGTCCCTCAGTGCTTTGTTCTAACGTCACGGCACACAGAACTGATCTCTTTCCCAGGTGCATTCGAGCTTAGGAGCGTCGCCCAACATGCTCGACTATCTTCGAACTCTCCCAACCTCTTACCTTGTCGGCGCTCTCGTCGGCCTCTTCATCGCCTACCAAATCTCCCTCTCGCTCCTCCTAAATGCCAGGATTCGCAAGCTCGGCGCGCGGGCGCCCGTCCGGCGCACATATCTGCCATATGGTCTTGACATGGCTTACGAAGTCGTCAAACACGCACTGGCGGACAGAAATTATGAGCTGTGGTTAAAGATGTTCGATAAGTGGGCTTCGGGGAGGTATACACTTGAGGCTGGCGTCGGCGAGCGGGTCATACTGACGGCGGAGCCTGACAATATCAAAGCTATTCTTGCGACGCAGTTCAAAGACTATGGCAAAGGAGAACAGTTCCATAAGGACTGGATCCACTTTCTCGGGAACGGTGGGTTCTGCTTTGCTATGGCTCTGCATGATCGCTTGGATAATTCTGGGCATCTGGCTTTTCAACGTGGAAGTCCAACGCTAATCTCTTAAGCAGGAATCTTTGCCACGGATGGTCAACTTTGGCATAATTCCCGCCAGCTGATCCGTCCTCAGTTTATCAAGGACCGTCTGAGCGACATTCATATTTTTGAACAGCATGTGCAGATTCTCATGAAGAAGATTGAGCAGACTCCAGAGGTGGACATGCTCGACTTGTTCTTTCGATACACGCTGGATGCTGCAACTCACTTTCTACTCGGCCAGAGCGTTGAGAGTCTGCACCATCCGCAGACGGCGTTCGCGGATGCATTCTCTAATGCGCAACGCGTCCAAGCACTGATCGCGAGAGTCGGGTATGCACTGATGCTTCACCGCATAGATTGATCCACACTAATATCCGTACCTCAGGCCTTTGAACTGGATGATCCCGCGAAAGCGAATGGGCTTCTATGAGTCTATCAAGATCGTCAACGATTTCGTGAATCAGTACATTGAAAGAGCTCTTGCTCTTTCCCCCAAGGAGCTTGAGGAAATGACCAATCATGACGAAGGGTACACCTTCCTGCACGCTATCGCGGCTTACACTCGCGACCGGCAGACGCTTCGCGATCAGCTTGTCTCCATTCTCCTGGCCGGCCGGGACACTACGGCCTGCACTCTGACATGGACCATTTATGAACTATCCCTCCAGCCTCATATCGTCGCCACATTGCGCCAAGAGATCGTCGACCATGTCGGCCTCGACCGGGCTCCGACGTACCAGGACTTGAAAGACATGAAGTACCTTCAGCACATCTTGAACGAGACGTTACGTCTCTATCCTGTCGTCCCATATAACGTCCGCATGGCGCTCAACGACACCACGCTCCCTACGGGCGGTGGTCCTGATGGCACGCAACCAATCGGTATTTTAAAGGGCACACCGATCGGCTACTCCACACTCGTCATGCAGCGCCGCACTGATCTCTATCCACCCATCGAATCAGGCTTCCCTGCAGTCGACAAGTTTGTGCCTGAAAGGTGGGATGGCTGGACACCGAGGAGCTGGACCTACGTCCCTTTCAACGGGGGACCGAGAATCTGCATCGGCCAGCAGTTCGCTCTGACAGAGATGGGATATACGCTTGTGCGATTGTTTCAGAAGTTCGAGACGGTGGAGAATAGGATGGGCGGGGAATTTCCAGGCCTGCATTCGGATATTGTTTTGCAGCCACGGAAGGAGGTAAAGGTCGCTTTTAGATGAAGGGAATGTGGGACAAGCTCCGCAGGATATCTTGTTACATTGCTTTATTGTGTACAGTCTCTTTTCGAGCTAAATACTCTACTGAAATGCTGATCTGGAAAGACGTCCTCATTCTATGCCGCTGTTTTCTCGCGGCAACTTTTGCCGACCCAGGTAGCGCCTGCCCCACTCAGCTCCAGGCGGCCAGCCTCTCCCAGCTCCTCACGCTTCCACCTCACCAGTCACCATAACTCCTCCTCCTCTTGCGTCACCACACCTTCATGTTACGTTGCATCTATTCCCAAGGAGAACCATCACATACTCACGAACACTGAGGAGACAAGCCCTGCGCCTCATTCAACTTCTCCAGGCTCAGCCTTGCACGCATGCTCTCTTCCATACCTTGTCAACACAATGACTCGTTGGCACAGCCTTTATTGCGAAGTTCCAGACGTCATTGTGGGGGAAAACAACGTACCGAGATGTCGGGCTTGCCAGCAGTCGTGCCCATCTGTTGAGGAACTGCTCTCGGGAAACGTGAGCGGGAACTCGGCTTCAGTGCTCCCTCCCGATGAGCCTCCAGGGAGCATGAACCTGTGGTGGCCAAAAAGCGTTCCGTATGTGAGGGATGAAGAGCAGTCTTGCATGTCAAGGACTTCGCCGGTTCCTGAGAGCGCCCCAGGTACGCCGGATTTTCCGATTAGTCGTCAACCATGACAGTTTGGCGCGGCTCCCACTACCCCGTTTGCACGACATACCAACGCACAGAGGGGTTTACGTTGCCATTAACGTGGGGGGTGCTCCACGCCACACCGAGCAAGAACTGCCCTCGTGGCTGACATATCCAAACAGCGAAGGACTCATGCGACGAGAGCGCAGAGAGCGTCCCAGAATCGAACCTCACGGGCACTGGAGACCTCTCCATATATGGAGAAACGTTGAAGTCAGACGAGTTCCGGTTGGCTTGCCTCTCCGCTGTTTCGAATAAGGAGTACCCAGTCCATCTTAGCCTGGAAGTCTACACCCACAACGACCATCCAGAGTTCGAGGCCACCTCGTACTGCTGGGGTGGAGAAAATGGTGATAGCTCACCCTGCCAGCCTGTATATTTTGGGCCGTATTGGGACGTACTGCTCCAAACAAAGAACTGCTGGTCGATGCTCCAATTCTTGCGCCCCTGGCGAGGCACACGCATGATTTGGGTAGACGCAATCTCGATAAATCAGGGGAACCTTGTCGAGAGGGCTTCTCAGGTTGCCAAAATGCGACAGATCTATAGCGACTGCTCAAGAGTAGTCGTGTACCTGGGGAATGACATAATTACCACTTCCACACGCTTTCCGGCTTTCAAATCCCTCCAAACCCTTGAAGAGGGGAAATTAGACCGTCACATCTTCCCAGCCAGCCACGCATACCATGATAGGTAAGTGTGTTGCAGTCCGCATGCCAGCACCTATGACGCGTTTCTGGAAAATTACTCCTGGAGACCTTCAACAGATTAGGCACAGATTGATATGCCTGCAGCGACCCCCCTCTCCCTTACTTTTAGATATTTGCTAATCATTACGGCATTTGCAGGCAGTTCGATCTGCATGAACTTCTTTCAAGAAAGTATTTCAGTAGAGTCTGGATCGTCCAAGAGCTGATCGTTTCTGAACGAGCCATCATACGCGTTGGCGACATCGATTTCCGAGCAGACGCGTCCATCATTTCTGCAACCTTGCAAGCAGGCCGGAACCACTCAGAGCCAGAGGGCAGCGTTTCTAAATCTAAGTGGGATGGAACTTCCGCGCCATGGATTCAGCATCTGGCAAACAAAGCCTTCCCCAAGTCCCAGATTGGAGATGAACTGAGCCTCCTGCGGCTGACTTCCAAATCTGAGGCCTCGGACCCGAGAGACAGGCTCTTTGCGGTGATTCCTCTTCTCCAGAAGGGCAGACTACGAAAGCAATTCTCGCCGGACTATTCCTTGTCTTTTCAGCATTTCTGCATCGGCCTGTTCGCTCACTTTCTCTTAACGAGCAAAAGATACTGGTTTTTGTATAATGCAGGAATTGCAATCAGAGCGACCCGGGATCATCTATCGCTGACGCCATCCTGGATCCCGGATTGCAGGTCTGATGCATCGTGGAAAAGTGTCTGGGCGAGCATCAGGCTTCCTAATCCCTTGATGGAGCTCACGGACATAGCCCTCGCTTACGGCGACGCCTTTCGCGTGATCCTCGAGGAAGCTTGTCTAGAGCGTATGGCGCGGACGCTCGACCCGGCGAAGCCGTTCCATGTCGATGCTACCGTGGATAGAGCGAGCGGAAAATTATCCATCAATCTGATCCACATGTTCGTGTTCGTGGATCAGCCTTCTTTGAAGGAGAGATGCGGCTCACTCAACGTCTACGGGCTTCCGGTGCGAGATAGCAAGGGTCAAGAAACAGAGTCAAACCTATCACTTGTGGTGCCGGGTGGTCTCGACATCCAGCCTCATCAAGATCATCTCTTTATTCTAGATCCTGGATCAGGCTGCGTGCTTGGACTGCCCGGAAAGCATTGGAACATCCACCCAGTTACGTACCTCATCCTACGGGAGTACGCGGACGGACCCAGTACCCCAAATTTCAAGCTCATCACGTCGCGCGTCCGCCTCTTTGAGGGAGACCTTGTCCTACAAGACGATATGCGGACACTACAACGAGACGATCGTCGTGACTCGGAGAGTTGGTCTACAGTTGGCCGCGTCTCTGGTTACACCCTAAACAAGATCCGGACAAGCGTAGCGACGGTATTAGCAAGCATACAAAAGCAGATGCGCTCCTTGAAGCATCACGAGGGCTACGAAATTCTTCTTCCGGTATCTACCAACCGCTTCTTCCTCCAGCCAGAGTGGCAGCAATTCCTACCCCACGTGGAGGACGAGGATAGCATGCTGCATACCGTTCTAGTTCTATGTCAAGCGCTGCACGAGAAGCGTGAGCAAAAGGAAGAGAGGGAAAGCCCGAACACTCGTCTCCAAAGATCGTTCTTGGCATGTATCGAAAGAATGTTCCACGCAGAAGTCGTTCGTGAGGGCGATTATGGCGAAACCTTCATCAAGCTCACGTTAGATTATCAAAAGTGGACGGCTCGCACTCGATACTACTGCATGTTGCCTGAACAGCAGCGAGGGGTCCCCACTTCGGGACTTTTTTGTGGATTCGAGAATATAACAGAATTTTGGAAAATGCGGAACCTTCTCGATAAGATAAAATGGGAATGGAAATTTGAAAGTGATGAGCACTGGCAGGCTGTTCCACACTCTCCTGGAGAGGATCAATACCGAGAGCTGCTGGAGCCACCACGGAAACGGACCCGTATGCTACCACCTGAGGAGCGTGTCTGCGTGCGGGCAAAGATTAACCCGATTCTCGAAGGGCTCCGTATGCTTGTGCGCCACACAGTGAGATTGTACGGGATGGTTGTCGAGGCCTACGATCCGCCTCCAGACCTGGAGACTCTAGCGGGATGGATTAAGAACGGCCCGACCGAGGAGCAGACGAACAAGGGGGTGCCCAAGTATATTGGGGGAGTGAGGGTGGATGGGAGCGTATGTCGGGTGGGAATCCTGTAATGAAGGGAGGGATATTCCTCTGAGGTCGGATGATTCGAACCGACGCCCCGTGCAGCTCACCAAAGACACACACCCACGCAGATACGGTGATAGAGCTGGCTCAGCAGTAGAGAAGGTCTCAAAGATCGGGTTAAAGTCCTATCCGCAAGTAAAGGTTGAGAAGGAATACGCCCAAAAGCCTGCCAGTATAGCATGCGTTCGTA
This sequence comes from Trematosphaeria pertusa, assembly GCF_010094035.1. NCBI lineage: Eukaryota > Fungi > Ascomycota > Dothideomycetes > Pleosporales > Trematosphaeriaceae > Trematosphaeria > Trematosphaeria pertusa. The sequence goes on along the minus strand of NW_022987238.1, from coordinate 479,503 downwards.
ACTGGGTAGCATAAAGTGTGTTGCCTCAGACTGCAGCTGAGCTTTTCAGAATTGAACTAAGCAGAGAGGGGAAGAGGGATCTCTGAACTGATCCCGCCCAATCCCCCCCAAGAAAGATAACGGCGGGGAGATAGCAAAGTCACTCCAGACGCAGTACAGCATCCTCGTAAAGACCGACCACATACATTTCGAAAACGACCGAATATATCTCTCGACCCTCAAAACTACGAACAAGTCTCAATTTCTCAATAGCATTTGTCCTCCTCCAAACCGCATCAACGCTGGTCAAATATTACATACCACCGGCGCCGGGAAGCTTGTCAAGCCCTGTGAAACGAGTCAGTAGCTAGCTTAAGGTCTTTTTATAAGAAACAGCAACTTACATCCGTCAATAGGCTCGTTAATAGTAGTCTTTAAGGCGCACTTGTTCGCCTCGGCCACGGACTGAGTCTTGAGGTTGTTGCTAACCAAGCTAGTCGAGTCCATAGCGCGCTGGAGCGCATCGCCCTTCCAGCCGAAGAGGTAATCGCCATGGGTACCGTAGCCCTTGCTGTCGTCAAAGCTCCACACGAACGGCTGCGAGCCGTCCGCAGGCCACAGGGACTTGTCGTTGAATTGGGTGGTGTTCCACATCGTCTCGTAGGCGACCTGGGGCATGCGCACGGGATGCGACGCCGGGCACGGGCCGGCGTTCTGGAACATGCCTTTGACCGTGTTGTACATGTGGTCCTGGTGGTTGGGCGAATCGAGGTTCTTGCCGTCCCAGCACGCGGGGAAGTGGTGGATTGCCATGATGCCGGCGGCGCACGGCTGCTTGGGGAAGTCGTCGGTTTCGCTGCCGCGCGTCATGATGTCTTTCAGGCAGGTGTATTTGAGGCCGGGGTTGCCGCCCTTGGTACTGGTCGGGCTGCCGACGGTCATGCGGAAGCCCTGAAGTGGTGTTGTTAGTAAGTCTCTTATAGAGTCAGTCGGCTTCTGTGAAGAGTAAACTCACTGGTTTGAACGACGTTATCTTCGTCTTGCCATTCGAATTGAAGTCCTGCTGCAGATAATAAACAGTCATTCCGCCGGTGAGCGAACCCAAGAGCGCATTGGGGTACTGCGGCACGCGCTTGTATGTCCCGTTACGGGCCTTGAAGTACAGCACGGCGGTCCAGTAGTTAGAGAAGTCTTCGGAGAAGCTGCAGGTTGTGCAGGTAGCCTTCTCGCCGATGTCGCCGGTCATCGAGGCGTTGAAGGCATTGCCGCCGACGATCTGGTGGAGATGAGCGGAGGGGAGGCGTCCTGGCTAGAATAGAACGTTTTAGTGAGTGTCTTGGAGCAGTGGAGTGACTGACCGGTTGGTCTTGAGGCTAAGAATTACATATATACGTACCTCAACGACGGGATCCAAGCGCTGCACAGACAGCGTCGCGCATCCGAATCGAATGTACGCCTGGGAAGGCGCTACGAGCGCAAGAGCGAGGGAAAGCCACTTCATCGTTGTCAGGATGGGTGTTGTGATGCGTCCCAGATGCGGATGCCCAAAAAGCAGACGGTAGTAATCCGCTCGACCTGAATATAAATACTCAACCCACCATTGCGACTACATCCTGCCTCCTGCCCTCCTCCCATATGCCGTGGCCAAGGGTCAGGATACACGGGTGCTGGATAGTCTAACGTATCCAGCATTCGCTCATCCAACCTTGCAGCGACCGAGTCCGTAAAGCCTTCCGCAATTAATTCTTAACGATTTCCCCGCATTAGAACCCCATTCTGGGCGGCATCCGTAGAACATTTAATAAAGCTCTCTCCCCTGTGTCTCCAAGTCCCGGCAGCCGAAGCTAGGTTGCACTGAGTTATCTGCCGACAGGTGAGATTAGCGAAGGGTGACGGCGAAATACCCTTGGGGAAGATAGATTGCGAGGTATCCAATTGCGAGGATGTATTATTTTGCCTCCTCCAGTCGAATGTATAGTCATTGGCTTCTGCCAGGTGCTAAGCCCTGGGGTCGAGCGAACCACGAGCAGCCCGGGGGTGGTGGTTCGCGATTGAGAAGATGGCGTCGCAGAGGTGAAGCCGACCATCCATCCACGCGACTGTCTTAGCTAAATCCTTAGCCCATAGTGCGGCAATGCGAAGGGAATGGCTAGGGATCCGCGAGATGGCAATTTCGACAAAAGTCTGAAAGCCAGTTTTGGAGACCTTGAACAAGCTTTGGGAGACGGGTTGTACGCTGCGAAATACCGTGAGGGCCTCCAGGTGTACCTATGCACAGCTGAATCAGGGTCTTAGCTTATCCATGGAATGATGAATCGAGAAATCAAGAGGGTCTAAAAAAATGCTGAATCAAAGTGCTTCGATTCTGACGTATCTACCATCTCGCATTATGTCCAAGAGAGCCATAGCTCCCCCGTTTCCAAATATTAACCCCTATTATCATCATGATCATGAATGCATGTTCCTCCGAGGAGTTCTTCTCTTCATTCGACAGACCCAAAACCCAGAGACCGTAGTCGATATGCCGAACGCCGTCGCTGATGCCGATAAGGATCGAAGTATAGAGGAAAATCGAAACCGCACTCGCAATGCAAGTCTATTCGCCGTTTTACAGGGTGAAGGAAAGGAAGCCGATCGACGCAGCTAGTAAAACAGCGCCCGTGTTGACTAGCAACCGGAAAGCGCTCGAAGCAGAGGCAGAGGGAACAGGAGGAACGGACGACGACGCTACCGCAGCATTCTCCATGACGTTAGCATTTGCACTGACAGTGGGTGTTGGTGCAGCAGTGACGAGGAAGCCCTGGGAGTCATATGACTTGGGCTGGGCTGTATAACCAGCTGGGACTGTGTAGATGGTTGTGAAGCCCTGCTCATCGTAGGCAGTAATTACCTCTTCAGATCCGCCAGAGGAGACTATGGAAACCGATGGCGACGCCGCAGACGACGGCGTAGGCAAAGGGGCTTGGGATGTGGACTGGGATGAGATGTTAGCATATATGGCTATAGGGGTAGGAAAGGAGGCAAGGAAAAGTCTTACTGACAGGTGCCAAGCTGGGCGGAACTACTTTGCCAGAGTCTGAAACAGTCCACCCGCTTGGGAGTCCCGGGTAGTTGGAGTAGGTAGCTTGAGGTACAGTCGACATCGTTGTATCAGGTACCCAGGGGTACTCGCTTGGTCGGGTGTAGGCAGATGTCTCGGACGGGGTGAAAGGGATGGGCTGTCCGTTGACTGAGGAGGTGATGGCAGGCGGCTCGTCTTCGATGGGTGTGCCGCCGCCGTTGATTTGTCCGCCGTTCGACTCGATGGATTGCCAGGTACCGCTCTGATCGCCGTATGTGTACTGCGTGCCCGTGGAGTAGTCTTTGACGGTCAGCGACTTGACCTGCATGGTGAAAGGCCCCTGGGAGTAGTCGGTCGGTCCTCGAGCCCATTCAATGGTGCCGGGGGCATTCGCTGGATCACCACCGCTCCAGGCGCCAACCTTGATCTGCATGGGAGTCTGAGGGTACTGGTTGCTCGACTCTGCGGGTGTAAGGGTCCTGACCGTCTGACCGCCGATCTGCCAGACAATCTGCTCGGAGGTCCATATGATGGTGTACTTTATGAAGCCGTCTTGGTTGCCAGGGTTCGCGTGGAAAGCACCGCGGTTGTAAGTGGTCGTCTGGCCCTTGCCAAAGTAATTGGACTGGACCTCTGAGCCATCGGCACCGAGCCACTCCCAGTCTATCTCGTCAAGGCAGTCAGACTGCATGACGAAGCTGCTGACAATGCCCGCACCTGGCGCCGCCTTGAGCTCCACGTCGACCTGGCCAAACATGATATACCATTTTGACGTGAGTTGTGGAGAGTCACCCGACTTGGCTACTGTGAAGGAGGCGCCGTTCGAGTCGTAGGTCGGGTTGCCTTGAGCCGTGAAGCTATCGGATGCCGAGGAAAAGTCGATGTTGACCGTCTTGCCGAGCGCTGAATCCGGCGGGCAGTCGGTTCGTGAAAGAGGATTGCAGTTGGTGTACGTCTGGGCGGATGCGGGCAAAGCGAGGAATGCCGCTGACGCGAGAGCAGCGACTGCTCTTGCGGTGGATCGCATATTTGCGTTGGGTGTTGTGAGGATGGGATGGAGGGAGTGCGGCAACGCGCCGAGTTATAGTACTAGAGTGATGCTAGTGACAATGATAGCGTGACGGGGTAGGACTGAGTGCTGGCGGTATGTGTGTGTCGAGGAGTGAATGGTGAGTTTTGAATACCTGCCCGTCAGTCGAGAGGTCGAGGCGAAAGTGTGTGTGATGGTTGTGACATGGGCCCAACGGGCAGCTGCACATTAAAAGGGCTCCTGCCAGCCATCTCATTAGCTGCTATCAACGTGTTAGCTGAGATCTCCCACTTGAATCATGTGGCGTGCCGTTTCCGATGCTGAGGTTGGATGAATAAGGACGAGGTTGGCGAGGCGGCACCGCGGAGGAGGCTGGAAGCGGATCCCAGCCACACCCGGCCGCGGCCAGACGTCACGCTCCAACATACCGAGCCACCAGAGGCCCCTACAAAGCGAAAATCAATAGACAAAAACTTGCCAATAGTACGACTGAGGTCATAGCTTGCGTGGCTATTGTTCAGGGTCTTGCCATGAGCTGAGCAGCGAAAGAGCGAGGGGTGCTGCAGGGTGCACGCGCCACTCCGGCGTGCGCCACAGATCGAGACCCCGCAACACCACTCCATCCTACCAAAACTATTGATCCTACCCACACAAAGCTTGATCAGGAGACTATCTTTAGAAGCCGCCTTTCCATTCGGCACCAACCAACCGTTCCCTGCAGCCAAACTGTGGGCCTGCATAACATTCTCTGGAGAAAAGTTCTTCCCCTTTGGGCTTTTTGAGTCACACGCCCTTCGCAATACGGGAAGGTCCTCAACGCCGGTCTCACCATTGCCGGACTCTCGATAACCCTCCACTACAATAATGTCTCTAACAAACGCGACGCCGCTGCAGGTCGCTCAGGCGGCACGGACTGGCTCACGGAAGCTTGCCGTACTGTCGGCTGCAGAACGCAATGCTTCACTAACTGCAATTCACGAGGCATTAGCGGAGGGGAAAGAGGAGGTCCTGGCGGCGAACGGAAAGGATCTGGAGGAAGCGAACAAGGCTGCAGCGGGTGGCCATCTCAGCCAGAGTCTAGTGAAGAGACTGGATCTGGGGAAGAAAGGGAAATATGAGGATATGCTACAGGGCATACTAGACGTGAGAGACCTCGAAGATCCCAGTAGGTTTTCTTCCTACATCGGACACGATGGACTATCTTGAAACTTGTTTCGCTCAACTTCGATATTCTCTTTTGAATTAGTGACGTCTACAAGTCCTCATTCCCAATTCACCTAAACCACCTCCCTGATCTCCTGATTATACTACCCTGAATGCTAACATCTCCAAGTCAACAAAACCACCGCGCGGACACTTCTCGACGACAACCTCGTTCTCTCCCGGATAACCTGCCCCATCGGCGTACTCCTCATCATCTTCGAAGCCCGCCCGGAAGTCATCGCCAACATCTCCGCACTAGCCATCAAATCCGGCAACGCAGCGATCCTCAAAGGCGGCAAAGAATCCTACCACAGCTTCGCAGCCATCGCCTCAATCATATCGCAAGCTCTATCACAGACAGCGGTCCCTTCGGATTGCCTGCAGCTGGTCCAGACTCATGATGTCGTCTCCGACCTCCTGAAACTGGATACGTACATCGACCTATGCATCCCGCGCGGCGGTAACAAGCTCGTCCGCTATGTAAAAGACTCCACCGCGATTCCCGTCCTCGGCCATGCGGACGGCATATGTACGACGTACCTGTGCGCCGACTACCCCGCCGACAAAGCAGTCAAGATCATCGTAGACGCCAAAACCTCATACCCCGCGGGATGCAATGCGCTTGAGCAACTACTGGTCGACGAAGCCGCGCTCACCACCACGCTCCCCGCTGTGGCAGAAGCCTTACTCCAGAAAGGCGTATCGCTCCGCTGCGACGCGGCCTCGCTCGCCGCATTGAAGGGAACGCTGGATCCGCACTCCGCGGCGCTGCTCCAAGAGGCCACGGACCAGGATTTTGACTTCGAGTTCCTGGACTTCGTCCTCGCTATCAAAACCGTTCACAGCTTGGACGAAGCAATCACCCACATCAACACACACTCGAGCCACCACACCGACGCTATCCTTACCTTCGACTCTGCCGCCGCGAACACCTTCCTCGCCGCCATAGACTCTTCGTCCGTGTACTGGAATACTTCGACCCGCATGGCAGATGGCCAGCGCTACGGCTTCGGCACCGAAGTCGGCATTTCCACCAACAAGATCCATTCGCGCGGCCCCGTCGGCCTGGAGGGCTTGACCATCTACAAGTGGACGATTGCAGGCGATGCGCAGGTCAGCACTGAGTATGGCGCGGGAGGCAAGGCCTGGAAGCACGTGAAACTTCCCCTGAGCGATGACGAGATGGTCGCACAGAACGACGAGGAGAGGGAGCTGTTGCGGAAGTTCAGGGCTGGCAAGGCGGCCGTGAGCGATATTTGAGTGCCACCAACCGAGAAAGGGCTTCCTTCCTTCATACGGCGTTCCGTCCATGGGCACGACGGTATTCTAAAAAGCAATTCGAGGAATAAAAAGGGCCAGCTCAGTTCAATTCAGTCCAGTTCAATCCATCGTACCGTATTCCAAGTCCAAAGTGCAAAAACACACATTGTTCCCCTGTCATCATTCTTCTGGTGGCTTCCGCTGAATTGTCCCACCGTTCACTCTCCCCTCCATTTAACACATTATTGCGTCACAAACCGAAATAGAAGGGGGTGTTTCGACAGGAAATAGAAGGAGCGGCCTCGGTCCCCACCGACCATCCGGCCAACTTTCGGAACGCTTCCTACCGGGTTTGACGTTGCACGCGCTGCGCAGGGCCGATCGCGACGATCGGTTTCACAAGTAGTGCGGCGGAAGGAGCACCGAAGCAGACCCTGCATCGCGCTGTGGGGGAGGGGCCTTGGGGCCTCGAATACTGACAGGTGTTCAAAGTCACAAGGAACTGGCTTCAGAAGGGCAGATCTATGTCTATTGGTAGGCAAAAGGAGGCATATACATGCCGCCGGCCCAAAGCTAGCTTCTGTATAGAAACATCGCCTGTACATTCCTGGATCTTGGATCGAGGCATGTCTGGCGAAAACGTAGTCTATCTATCAAGAATGCTTTCATGCGCGAGTGAAGACCCGCACAAACTCCATCCTGTGCTCCGGAACCCCAATGCACCCATCTTGACCATTACATTGCTGCTCTTTCGTGGTATTCCAGAAGATCGTTTCCGCATCCCATATAACATTCCAACGTGCACCGCGTTATGTACGTTTACTCAACCGACTTCTTGCTCTTGGCGAAGAGCTGGGCGCCGTCTTCGAGACGGCGCTCCGTGTTGCGGCGGCTGTTGACAAAATCGGGGTAGTTGAGAGTAAGCTCAACCGCGCCGTTGACAATGTTGTCGACGGCCTCGACACCCAACATGAAGGAGTGGTCCTGGTTGCCGACCTCGTAACGCCACGAGCCGAAACGTCCGCGCGACCAGATATCCTTGTCTTGCAGAGCCGGGAGAAGCTTCGTCAGCACACCCTCGCGCTCCAGGGAAGGTGTGGGGTATCCGTGATCGAAGCAGCGGTGGTACGTTGAGACGATCTCGTCAGTAGGCTTGAGCATCTCGGTGTTGATGAGACCCTGGATCGAGTCCTTCAGGAGGTTCTTCACGTCCACGGGCTTCATGCTGGACTCGGAAATCTCCAGCATGATTGACCAGTATGGGCCTTCCTTGGGCGAGCTCGAGCTCGGCTTCGAGCCATCGGCCATCTGCTGTGTCACCAGCTTCACGTCCTTCTGTGGCTGATTGAAGGGCGAGTAGTTGGAGAAAATGGTGGCGCGATAGAAGGGGCAGCTATCCTCGGGGAAGTACAGCCAGCACTTGTCGCCAATGCGCTCGGGTCGCTCGCCGCGGATGCCTACACCCACGACATGTGTGCTCGAGTAGAAGAGACCCTTGCTGAGGTCGGTCAGCTCCTTGTCGCCCATGATCCGGACAAGGCTGTCCACCGCCATGGTGTTGACGAGCTTCTTGTAGTTCACAACAGTTCCGTCCTTAAGTGTGACCCGCTTGCCATCCGCATCCACCTTGGTTACGGCGCCGTAGTCGCCGAACCGCGTCTTGGACTTAGGAAGGGTTTTTGCGACAGCGATCCAAATGCCGCCGGTGCCGTCGCGAGCAGGGAAGCGGAAGGTTGCGTTCGGACCCCAGCCGCCTGCGGTCTTGTTGTGAATGACGTTGTACATGACTTTCTTGACGTCTGGGGCGGCCACACGCTCGCCGAGCCATGCGCATTGCATCTGTTCAAGGTGTGAGCTCAGCAAAACTAGATCACAATGCCCGTGCGTCGTACCTTGGTGGTGGGGACAGCCCACACTTTGTAGTTGTACGGCCTCATGAAGAGGTCAGCCACGCCGACACCCATAGTCCTCAGGATAAACTCGTCGAAGTCCTTGGGCTTGGTGTTGGCCACGCGGCTCTCTAGGGCAGCGTCAATCATGCCGTCGAGGCACTTCGCCTGGTCCTCCTTTGGCAGCATCGAGATGTTGTTCTGGAACGGGTATGGGACCCAGAGGCCCTTGCAGCGTACGTAGGAGATACGCTGGTGCGTGTACCAATCATCCTCGCTAGGAAGCGCCTCGTCAATGCAGTCGTCGAAATACTTGTAGTGGGAGAAGATGACATGGCCGCCGACATCGTAGAGCTGCCGCAATTAGCCGCCTACCGGTGCAATTGGCAGCAGAGGTTACTCACGAAGCCTTCTGGGGTGACGTCGGTGGAGGCCAGGCCACCGGGAGTCTCGTTTGAGTCCACGATCAACCATGAGGGGCCGTCCTAAGCTTGTTAGCCACTGCGCGCATTGTTTAACGTTTTCTTGGGAATCTTACAATCTGGTTCAGACGCTTCGCGGCACCGAGGCCAGTCGGGCCGGCGCCGATGACGAGCACGTCGACAGAACTGGCAGCTGTCAGCTCGAGCTTTGTGGGAGAGCAGCGATGCAGGCGGTGAGGCATTGGGGAACGCACATTTCTTCCTTGGCGGATCCCATGGTTCCCTGCAAGAGCTCTTGAAAACTTGGAACTCTTTTCAGTGTCTGGCGTGCGTAGTTTAACATGTACTCGGCGGGCGAGCAGCAGCAATGGCAGATATGCGGTGACGTGGACGGGGGGCGGTTGACAGATGCGCCGGGGCGTAGTGGTGAAATTATAGTTCCAGGGTCGAACAGGCTGTGCCAAGGCGAGTCGAGCGTGCTTAGCGGGTCCAGCGACGGGGTGCAGGTGCGAGCATCCAGGCCCATGCGCTATCTCCGCCTCGATACTGTACGGGCTACATGGAGGAAAAGGGGGTCACTAAGATACCCGCGGCGTGGGCGCTCTGATTGGCGTGCATCTTTTCTTCTCTTTCGCCTCTTGCTGCAACCTGTGAGCCGCACGCTCGAATACTCGCGTGCCCCTGACGAGCGTCCTGCCACTGTGGACATTACCGGTATTGCAGGATTTGCCCGTGGATCAGGATGGACGTGAGATGTGGGACTTGATCAACAGGCACCGTCAAACCAGCGGCTCCATCTATCCCGCCCTCGTACCAATACGTGTACTTCGCCTGGAACGGAGTAGAACAGCAGAGCCTTGATTCGCCCCCAGCGTCTAGCCAGCGCTGCGGAAGAAGCAGGAGAGCCTGTAACGTCGGATATCTTTGATTCCATCCTGCAATCCGCAACCCATGTGTGCTGATAATTATGTCGATATGTACCTGTCATGCTGCTATTTTGGGAAAGGCCATCGCCGCATGAACTACGCGCGGTATAGCTGGTGCACTGTTTGAAAACCGCTGTGGCGCGCTGCAGATTCGCTGCAGATTCGGGGCGGCGGGTGGAGCGCAGCTTGCGCGTACAAAGGGAGCTCCACGGCCAGCCTGTTTCAAGTCGCTCTGGACTGCAAAGAGCTGGCGTCCATCCTCATCTGGCTCCATATCGAGCACGTCACCCGCCGTTGCCCAGCAAACGCTGTACTGTACACAGTAGAGCGACTCCCTGTGAGACGGCCGAGCGCAGCTGCAGCCCCAACGCCCGCTCCGCCCCTCCCCTGGCCGCTCATTTACCCGCATCATTTCTCATCCTCATCCGCCGCCTCCTTTCGCTCTTTTTCTCCAGCAACACCACTGTCCCACGACACTCTTCGTGCGCGCGACCACAGCCGCTGTCCGACCTCGAGTACGACACGTTTGTGAATCCGTCGTCGAGGATCCTGTGCGGCAAAGCTACCAGTCAGCTGCGCGCCAATCCGGGGCCAACTTCACCAGCGGCGCCTCCTCCGGCCACCTTCCCTCTTTTCTCGACAAACCACCTCCCTACACCACCGCGACCGCAACCCTCACCCAGTCTCTCGTTAGTCGCCCTACAAAATCACCAAAATGTCGGACGAGAAGGTCCGCTCCTCCGTCGAGGCTGCCCGCGATCCCGCCGCGCCTGTGCTGCCGACCGTCAATCCCAACCTTGAGAAGTCTCCGCAGCCAGAGGCGCCCGCCTTCCATCCCGCCGTCTACATTTCGTACGTCGAAGCCCTCTACCCTGCATTGGCGCACGCTGACCGCCTGCAGCACTTGGATAGCCCTTAGTTCAAGCGTCATCATCTTCAACAAGTGGATATTGGACACGGCCAAGTTCCGTAAGTGACAGCTGCCACGACAAGAAGCTTTGCGGGCTAACACATCTCACAGACTTCCGTACGTTATACGTATTCGATCGCTTCCACTACGAGACTGACTGTTCCCAGCTATCTTCCTGACAACATGGCATCTCCTCTTCGCGACCATCATGACGCAAATCCTCGCGCGCTTCACAACCATCCTCGACTCGCGGAAAAAGGTGCCCATGACCGGCCGTGTGTACCTGCGCGCAATCGTCCCAATCGGTGTCTTCTTCAGCTTGAGCTTGATCTGCGGTAACCAGGCATACCTGTACCTGAGCGTTGCCTTCATCCAGATGCTGAAGGTATGTGCAGGAGGGATTACTTAGGGCTGAACAAAGCATTAACGCTACACAGGCCACTACCCCCGTCGCTGTCCTCATTGCTACCTGGAGTCTCGGGGTTGCCCCGCCTAACATGAAAACCCTTGGCAATGTCTCCTTCATTGTTATTGGCGTCATCATCGCTTCTTTGGGCGAAATCAAATTCGTCATGATCGGCTTCTTGTTCCAGTGCGGCGGTATCGTCTTCGAGGCCATCCGTCTAGTCATGGTCCAGCGCCTGCTCAGCTCTGCCGAGTTCAAGATGGATCCGCTCGTCTCCCTGTACTACTATGCTCCGGCATGCGCCCTCATGAACGGCATTGTCTGCCTGTTCACCGAGTTCCCCGTCCTGACCATGGAGGACATCTGGCGCGTTGGCGGCTTCACTCTTACCGCTAATGCCTTGATCGCCTTCTTGCTCAACGTCTCGGTGGTGTTCCTGGTAAGTCCATGTCCGAGTTTCGTCGGAACCATGCCTGACCATCTATAGATTGGCAAGACCTCCTCCCTTGTCCTCACCCTCTCCGGTGTGCTCAAGGACATTCTCCTCGTCTTTGCCTCCATGCTCCTCTTCCGCGACCCCGTCTCTCTTCTCCAGGCTTTCGGTTACAGCATCGCTCTCGCCGGTCTGGTCTATTACAAGCTCGGAGGCGAGAAGATCAAGGAGTACTTGGGACAGGGCCAGATGATGTGGGGCGAATTCGGTCAAACCCGCCCTGCTGCTCGTAAGCTGCTCGTTTTCGGAGCTGTCCTGATCTCTGTGTTCCTCATGTTGGGTGCTCTTGGGCCCCGGTTTGCTCCCGACTCTACCGATCGCCTCTACAGCGGCATCGGAAGCATCATCGGCGAGAAGGGCGCGTGAGCGCTTCTAGAGCTTCTTGCCCTCTCTGTCCGCTGAATAGACTGAGTGCGACGTCACCTTCCAACTGTTGGAATATTAGTTCCACAGGGCGAGACCAGCCTCTTGCTTCACTTCTTCCCTGTTTTTCTATTCTCTTTTGACGCGGGGTTCACGGGTTATCGGTGTTGGTAACATAGACAAGCGGGTTCTTTCGACGCCCCGAGCGCCTCCACGAGAAGGCTCGGCCTGGAGTTTCTTCCTTGTCTCCAGGTCGACTCGGCGAGCGAGTATAGCATTGTAGTTCGTGTCGTTACACATTTCGGGGCAATGAAGGGAAGCCATGAAAATCGCGCATTGTGTCATAGATAGATCCCGCAGTGTCTGGCGACCTGCGACCGTATATACGCATTAGCTACATAATGGTAATGGACGTGTCAACAGCATCGAACACTTGACACCCCCGGTTCGTGATCCGGTGCATGACTTTTTTTCGCGTGGGAGAAATTCTGCCGCGGGCGGCGTCGATTGCCAAGCCGCTAAAGCCCGCTCGCCCACACGAAGTCGAAAATGCGGCACTGATACACCTCCCGTAACCTTACAGCTCGACAGCACCACCACAACCTCAATCTTCAGTCAAAATGGGGATTGATCTCGACCGGCATCATGTTCGAGACGGGCACCGCAGTACGTGTTCTCCCCCGTCGAGTCGGCGCACATTGCTGCGCCGGCGAGCTGCTGTCCTCCGGACGCAAACATGATCTCCGAGTAGTGTGCGGGAGTTGACGAGTATAACAGAGGTCCCCAAGTCTACCAACCCCTACATCAAGCTGTTGGTGCGCCTCTACAGGTTCCTTGCGCGTAAGTTCTTCTGCGGTGGGAGTGTAAAGGTTGGGGACGCTGACGATTCAACAGGCCGTACCGATGCGCCCTTCAATAAGGTCGTCCTGCGACGCCTCATGATGTCCAAGATCAACCGCCCTCGTAAGATGACCGAGTTATAATTATAGAGTGAGCAGGTTCTAATGGATGAACAGCGGTCAGCTTGTCCAAGATCGTTGCGACCGCTGCCAACAAGCACTCTGGCGAGGCGCACGCTGGCAAGACCATCGTCATCATCGGAACTATTACGGATGACAACCGTCTCTTGGGTAGGATATGAATCTGGAGGGATTTGGAATTTGTGTTAACGGGCCCAGAACTCCCCAAGCTCTCCGTTGCTGCCCTACGCTTCACCGCGTCCGCTCGTGCTCGCATCGAGAAGGCTGGAGGTGAGTGCCTCACGATTGATGAGGTGGCGACGAGGTTCCCGACCGGCTCCAACACCCTCCTCCTCCGTGGACCGAAGAACGCTCGTGAAGCCGTCAAGCACTTCGGTTTCGGCCCGCACTCCCACAAGGTACATTTCCAAGATATAGAGTATGTGGAACCAGGCATTGACAGCTATGTAGAAACCGTATGTCGCGAGCAAGGGACGCAAGTTCGAGCGCGCTCGTGGCCGCAGGAGGTCTCGTGGTTTCAAGGTCTAAGCGGTATCTTGAGGCGCAGCTGTTTCTTTGGGTCGTCGGCGTGGTCATGGTCATGGAATTCAGTCACAGAAGGCATGCATCATGTCTAGCAGGCTCTACGGGTTCAAAAAGATAATGTCCGGTTATGCAATGAAAGCATAGTATGGGCTGTGGGGTGCTCAACAGGTGATACAATGAAACTCTGGCATCGAATCTGTGTATATGTGATGCCCAACAGGGAATAGAGATCATTTTATTTTCTGTTGAAGGAAGCCGCGATTGACGAATTATGTACAGTGACGTTCGCACGTCAGTCTCCAGCCCAAATTTTTCACCCCAAAATTTCCCCCACCATCGCTCCGAAAGTCGAACCTAGCCACGCTTGAAAATATGACTTGACAACATCTTCCACTGAAAACACACCCTCAGTCTCCTTCGTATACCTCATAATGACCGATTCAAGGAAAGTGGGCGTGCTTGGCGGCGGCCAACTGGGCCGCATGCTCATTGAAGCCGCAAATCGCTTGAATATCCAGGTCAACGTCCTCGATGCAGCAGCTTCACCGGCAAAGCAAATATCAGCACACGATGATCATATTGAGGGCTCATTCAAAGATGCTGCGGCTGTCAAAAAGCTGGCGCAAAATTGCGACGTCGTCACGGTGGAGATTGAGCACGTGGACACGCACATGCTAGAAGAGGTGTCCGGAGAGGTACACGTTGAGCCCAGCTGGAAGACGCTCCGGACCATCAAGGACAAGTTTGCGCAGAAAGAGTATCTGAAAGAGCATGGCGTTGACGTCGCAGAGAGCGTGGATTTGGAGGGGAAGGGTGCTGAGGGGCTGAGAGAGGTGGGCAACACGTTCGGGTATCCGTTCATGCTTAAGAGCAAGACGGAAGCGTATGATGGCAGAGGAAACTTTGTGGTCAAGGATGAGGGAGATGCCGATGCCGCAATGAAGGCGCTGGGCAATCGGCCGCTGTATGCGGAGCGCTGGGCGGATTTCAGGATGGAGCTTGCGGTCATGGTGGTCAAGACCAAGGATGGGGTCCTTACATTCCCTACTGTCGAGACGATACACGAGGACTCTATCTGCAAGCTTACATACGCTCCGCCGAGAAACGTGTCGAAGGAGACGGCGGGGAGAGCACGGGAGCTAGCAAAGAAGGCTATCGGAGCGTTTGAGGGCAAGGGCGTCTTCGGCGTTGAGATGTTCCTTCTCAAGGACGACACCCTTTTGGTCAACGAGATCGCGCCGCGTCCGCACAATTCGGGACACTATACTATCGAAGCCTGCCCGCTATCGCAGTATGATGCACATCTACGGGCCATCCTCGACCTTCCCATCCCGGAAGCTGGCCTACGTCTTCGTGAACCAGCAATCATGCTCAACATTCTCGGCGGACAAAAGACAGATTCGCACGTACAAGTCGCAAACAAAGCTCTCGAATCGCCTAATGCGTCGATTCACCTTTACGGCAAAGGTGATGCTCGCCCAGGTCGCAAAATGGGCCACATCACGGTCACGGCTCCAACCTTGGGTGAAGCTGAGCGCGAAATCCAGCCTCTGATCGACTTCGTCGACGACCTCAAGGGTAAGCCACTCGGCCCGCGCAACGTGGCCGAGGAAGAGCCTCTCGTAGCCGTGATAATGGGCTCCGACTCCGATCTCCCTGTCGTCAAGGCCGGCCTCCAGATCCTCGAGAAACTCAAGGTCCCCTTCACGACACGCATCACCTCGGCTCATCGAACGCCCGACTGGCTCCGCGAGTTCTCAAAGTCCGCAGGTGACACCAGCATCCGCGTTATCATCGGTGCTGCAGGGGGTGCAGCTCATCTGCCCGGCATGTGCGCGTCCTGGACGCAACTCCCCGTCATCGGCCTGCCAGTAAAGGCAACGCATCTCGACGGCCAGGATAGCTTGTGGAGCATGACGCAGATGCCGAGGGGCGAACCGGTTGCTACGGTCGGTATCAATAACTCGACGAATGCGGCGCTGCTCGCTGTGAGGATCATCGGGGCTACGGATCTAGATGTCAGGGAGAGGTTGAGGGTTTGGATGGAGGGCAATGAGAAGGAGGTGCTGAGGAAGGATAGGCAGTTGTTGGAGCAGGGGTATGAGTCTTATTTGAAAAGTATGGGGAAGTAGAGATCCGGGATACGACGGTGGCAAGGTACGGTCTATGCGAGGGTTGGAAATGGCCTGGAATGAAAGCGGCTGAGCGTCTCAAAGGGGACGAATCCATCTCCGGGGCAAAGGTCAGGGCTCTGTATCCATACACTGCATGGAAAAGTATGATTTAGGTTCACATCCCAGGACTATTCCATTCCGCATCATTACTGCATTATCGTGTCGTGGTGCGCATCATCACGTCCGCCTCATCGCTCCCCATCCCCTCCGCTATCTCCTCCAATTTATTCATCTGCGTCTCTAAATATCCCTGCCTCTTGCCATTCAGCATCACCCGCGGCAAGGCCTCTCTCCATATTCCACGCCGCCCTTTCGTTCTCTTCATCATCTCCAAGCCGCTCCATCGCACGGTTGTTTGGCATCTTTTGGAGCGTCTTCAACTCCTCTCACGAGCTGAGACCTGGACACGAGGCACCATGTATCGCCAACTCTTGGTTTTAGAGAAGTGGAAGTAGGATGTGCCGTGAGGAAGAGAAGGAGGACGAAGGAGAGGGATTGATATTTATATGCAGGGAAGAAGATCGATCCTATGATACAATCGGCGCAGTTATTTCTCGGTAATGAGAAGAGCGAACGAAGAGTAGGACGCCAATTCCCTCCCGAGATCCCCATGAATTAGCGACATGTCGTATCTGCATTACCGGCCGCCAGGACACATAAAGCGCGGAAGCTATTTTTTGAAGGTGTTATGCGTTGTAGTCTCAGGAGCCAACGCCCATATGAACACTACTGTAAGAGCAATCTAGGTCATGATTCATATGGGTATTGACTTTAATAGACAATGCTCCGTCGTGCTCTGGTGCCACATGATGTCTTGGTCGTTTTCGTTCTAGAGACCCCAGAGAGCCACGAAGCCATGCATATTGTCCTCACCCGTTTTAGTAACGCTTTCGGTCAAGTGTGCAGAAGGTAGGGAGGGGGTTTATATACCAGAGAAGAGGACGACGGTATCCTCCTCCAGGAGCAGAACTCATATTAGGGGTTCTCTCGGTTTTCTTCGGTATGCGTGAGGCTCCGCAGAGGGCGTATCGCCCCATTCGGCCGGGAGCCTCTCCTCTCCTTCCGCAGAGCCCCATGGGTATCTTGGAGTCTTTGTTTTCTTGTCATTTTTTTCTCCCTCAACATGATCTGCCTTTTCCCCCGAACCGAGAGCAAGTTCCGAACTCCATGTGCAGAGCTTCGTCGTCTTTTGGTTCCTCACGCATGGCACGTAAGGTTGCGTGTTTTGAGCACATATCACATATTCTTAGTGCTGTTGTACCTTTGAAAGTTCCAAGTTCAAAGGGTCATTGGGAAGCGCGTCGAGAATTTTTAGAGGCGCGGATGGGGAATTTGTGTGGAGAATGGGAGGAGGGGAGAGGAGAGGAGGTCATGCATATCCATGCACGCGCACTTGAGAATTGGGTCTATAGAGGTGGACCGGTAAAGCTATGGCCTTCTCTGGTAGGTAAGAGATGAGGAGGAATGAGGAGTGTCTTTTAGCGCATTGGAATTGAGTCCATAGGCACTCGAGGCTTTTTCTTTTGGTGGCAGACATACAGCAGCCTGGCTTAAGGCAGAGTGGAATCGCATGGCGGAACGGACCAAGTCTTTTTGTTCCAGTCGAACAATGCACATGGAGTTCGCAACCCCCGCGTTTTAGAGCAAAGAGGACCCCGTGACTGCGCTGACAGCCGGTTTTGGTTTTTTGAGGCAAAGCTCGCGTTGGTGAACTGCCATGGACGAAGAGAGTATGAGGTATACAAACCTTCAGATAACGAACTGGAGTGATTCTCGAGATTGTAAGACCATCAAAACCGGGAAGTAATGAGGAGGTAAATTTGATTCGCCCCATCAACATGAGCCGCTGCCAACTTGCTAAGCGCATGGGTCGATGCTAGGACGCAGGAAACCCATATTGTGACTTTGCTGCACTCTTTTATTTTCCCCTATGCAATGAGGAGTGAAGTTCAATAGCCCATCCTCGGCGTTCTAAGGTGACATGCTGAGTATGTTCGATGGCTTTGGAGGAGAAGAAGGCTGCGGCGCCATGGGGCATCTGGTAGCCTGCTTTTAGTGTTCGCTTTAATGGTATGGTTGAGAAGGGAAAGAATGTTGAGTGGGTTTATATAGGCGTCGACGACCCTTTTTAGACTTAGTTTACAGAGCCATTTCCTTCAGTCCAAACATCCGCTTCTGACACTCCGGTCTGGTCTGCTCCATCCCGTCCCCTTTCTATCCGATTGTGTCGTTTTGACCCACAATGAAACAAGTCTCGACTCGGCTTAAAAGCAGCCTCTTGTGGGGGTAGAGAGGTTGGTCGATGGGGAGAGGCCTAGGGAGTGAGCCCGCTAAGGATCCATGGATCGTGGCTGCTCAGTGGTAATGCGCACTATGTCACATGCCAACCACGTCGATTGCAGAAAACAGGGATATAATACGGGCGCTACGTCCAGTCTGATGCGAGAAGGCCTACTAAGATGCTTGACCGGTTTTGCAGATGGGCTTAGCACCTTCGCTGATCGGTCACGGTGTGGCTTAGACTTTCCTACAGCCTGAGACTTAAACACTCCTTCAATCCCTCGATTAATCCTTCCCCAGAGCCTCTCCGAGAAAATATGGAACCTCCACGTCTGACACACCGTACGTACGTCGGACAAGTCCCATACTTTAACTTCGCTAAGCCTACAACAGGGCCGTATCAAGCCACGCCCGCGTATGGCAAGCCTGCCTCAAATGAGAACGGCCAGCCTCGTCAACTCGATCACGAGTACAATCGCGCATCCGGTTTCCACTACCCGCCTATCGATCTATCAACGCGGCAGATACGACTTGTTCGCGTCCTCCCCTCGGCTCTGGGATCTCCCATACGATGCGAATTCGTAATGAGCTCAATAGACAGCACAAACTATCCTTACACTGCGCTCTCGTACACCTGGGATGACGCGACAAGCGAGTATGGCATAGTCAAGATCATTCTAGACGGCCAGGATTTCTGGGTGCGAAAGAACCTGTGGTACTTTCTCCATCACACTCGATTGAAGTCAACCGCATCCCACACCCAATATTGGATTGATGCTATCTGTATCAATCAAACTCCGAGCGAGGAAGAAGACATGAACGAGAAAAATCACCAAGTGCAACTTATGGGCGAAATATATAGCGGAGCTCACATGGTGGTTGCATGGCTTGGAGAGCCTCCCGAGCGTATGATACCAAGCCTTGAGCGTATCAGTCGCCGCGGCGTCGACATGAAATGTCTCCTCGATATTAAAGACCCGTCCTCCGATTTTACAGACGTGTCCACTCGAACCGCGTACCTAGATCTCATAAGCCGCCCTTACTTCACTCGCGTTTGGGTAGTGCAAGAGATAATCTTGGCACGCAAAATCGTCTTCAAGTACGGCAGTTCTAGCTTCAACTCAATCCAAGTCTCGAACGGCCTCACCCAAATGAAACACCTCTGGGACAACTATGCCTATCCACATGGACTTCGGATAGATCGCGCCATCATGGAATTCTTGGGCCTAAAGTCTTCGAATCCGCTCGACAAAATTTATGGGTTGCTTGGTCTCCTGGACGCCGATGATATCGTCCCTGATTATGCCAAATCTCGAGTAGATTTGTACAGAGATGTCCTAAAAGCTTGTATCAGGGGCATTTGGCGCGATTGGGCTTCTCGGGCCGATGAGCTTAGCATGGTCGTATACGTAGGCTACGTTCGATTCTGTTTACTCGAATTACTTGAACTGGATGATAATGCTGTTGTGCATGCTGATAGCAGCGTCAAGGAAGAAATGGGGATTGACTGGACGGCGATCCCGCCTGACCTCTTCGCAGAAGAGCTAGGAGATCATGTTATAGATATCAATAGAGCTGAACGTCGGCATTTTCGCTCAGGCACACGCGGAATGGCGCCGCTCTGTATTTTCGTTTTAGCTGGTAGGTATCGCAGTAGCTGTACTGTGTAGGGGGTTCTGCACGCGGGGCGAGCTAGGTCTCGCGTTATACCGCACTCTCTGCTGAACAATCGTCTTCTACCGTCCTATTGAGTTAGGTTTTACGTGGGGAGCTACGTCGTAGAGAGAGGTTTGTACTATTACATAATACATGCTCTGCGAGCAACACAGTATAGGCACTATACCCAGCGCATGTATGTATACACGGTAACTTCTACGGTCCTATACGGATAGAGATGCCACTCTTGGAATGCTACAAGTGAATTGTCACTGAATCCGTGCACTACGCCGCTTCCTAGCAGCTGATAACTTCTATAGAATACTCTCTCTGGTCTCCTTCTCCTCCTCACCACCGGAGAGATCCCATCTCCGCGAGAGCAAACTCGCGCTCATTGTCAACACCGGCGAGTGACGCTATCTACATATCCAGAGTAAAGAGCCGAACTGCTTCGCCTTCGTCGAACGAGGCCGAGCTTGTTCATCCGCAAGACTCCCAACGGTCTCTCCTGAATCGCCTACTGCTTCGCACTTGCCCCAGTACGCTTGGGCACCCGCACAATACCTTCCTTTACCTCCTATACCTGAGTATACGCAACTGGGGACCTTCAGGACTGCATATCAGATCACCCAATCCGAGACTTGTTTTGCAGACCACTTACTCCACAGGCAGCCTACACACTTCCATTTCCCCCGAAACGAACTCTGGTCTCACTCCTGCGCACAGCTCCAGACATTTAATAAACCATATACCATAAATAATACATCATTCATTCAATACACATACATCCACCTCAACCCTCTTCACACTCACAGTCCTCCCGCAACGATGCCAGCGCCCCCAGGATACAGCGGCACATTCAACCGCTCCGCGAACGTGCTCTCCCTCGCCCTCGTCTCTTCCCCACCCTCATCCCCACTCCTCTCATCCT
Organism: Trematosphaeria pertusa; assembly: GCF_010094035.1. NCBI lineage: Eukaryota > Fungi > Ascomycota > Dothideomycetes > Pleosporales > Trematosphaeriaceae > Trematosphaeria > Trematosphaeria pertusa. The sequence continues at coordinate 459,015 of NW_022987238.1, read as the reverse complement.
CGCTCTTCTCCTCCACCATAATCCCACTCGCCGCATCGGCACTCGACCTCCCGCTAACCGCACTGTTCGGCCTATCCCCCTCGCTCCGCGTCGGGCTCAGACTCCTCAGCCTCTCCAGCGGCGTGCGCTTCCGCAGTCTGCTAGCCGCCGTGGGATCGCCATCCGCGAGGGCTATGGGCGTCGCGAGGTGTACGAGTTCTTGGACGGCGCCTACATCGCCCTCTTTGCGCGCGGCCTCTAGGTCGGGTTCGGACGAGGCGCCGGTCGTTTGGGGCATGACGGTGATGTTGGCGAGCCAGCGGCGCACGAGGGATTGTTTCACGCGCGACCAGACGCCGAGCTCTTCGTCGCCGGGGTCGTAGCCCTTCGCTAGAATGGTGCGCTCTGCATCGAACCATTTGGTGAGTAGGCGCCACTTGACGCCCGCCCACCATCCCACGGGTATAATACCAGGCCGGGGGCCACGGCGACTCCACAGCGAAGGATGCTTGCTTGCGAGATCGTAATACAGATTCTCGTACACACCGCGGCGGAGCGGATCTTGTCGCTGAGAAGCGAGGGAATGCTTGATGCCATACCAGCCGATGATGACGACAACAAAGAGCGGAACCGTTGCGACGAACCACCATTTTATGCTGGGCTCGTTTTGGAAGGTGTCGACGTTCATGCCGAAAAAGCCGCACACAAAGGTTAGCGGGAGGAAGATGAAGGTTATCCAGCTTAGGCGCCACATGCTCAGGCCGAGCTGCAGGGAGTGCCGCGCGTCGCGGATGCCGACGGATTTGTACATTAGGTCGGAGAGGTTGGTGGTGGGCTTCACCACGCCTTCTTCGAATTGCGTGGTTAGTTTGTCCATCTCCTCTGCCGCAGAGCCTAGCCATGGCCTGTCGCCCGCTAGGTCGTCCGCGAGGTCATGAAGGTGGTTGCGCATCTCTTTTATGACGTCTGTGTGAAGGTACATGAGACGCTCCACCTTGAGCCAGAGAGATGAGTTGGTCCAGAGTTCCGGTGCTCGACTCTCGTCGGCGGGATGATCATAGATTTTATCTTCTAGAATGCCCACGTGCGTTTCGCAGATATTGATGTACTTCTCCCAATTAAAGGCTAGCGCTTTGAATATGTCTCGCAGGACTAAGTCCATGCACTCAGTGGCCAGCCTTTCGTCGTTCTTCACCTCCTCTTTCGGCAAGTAGAAGGTAAGCCGTCTCCAGCGAGCCTCGATCTCCTGCCGTGCTCCAATCAGCGTATCTTGGACCGATCCAGATTGCGAATTCTCGAAAACTATGATCGTGCTGCCGTTATCGAGCGTTTGCAGCTTCGGTATGTAATGCTCTGGTAGGTATTGCTCCTGCCCATTTGCATCGATTGACGCATACTGCCTCTTCAGCCGTTGGAACTCTTGATACTGGTCCTCATCATATGGATTGCGAATGTCCGGATCGTCGAGCTCTCCGGCCTCTCCATCGTCCAACTGGACGTACACCGACAGCCGCTGCACATACACGTCGAAGCCGTACGTCGGCTGATCCAGCGCATCGTAATGGTTTAACTCCATCATCTTCATCCCATTGGTCGAATCCTGACACTTGTGCTTCTCATAATGCCGTAGGTAGTCGAGGCCAAAGGCTGCTCTGCTGATTCCTCGCCAGGGATCTCGTGTCGCGCGGAACGTCTTCCCATTCAACACAGGCTTCCCTCCTCTTTTCTGTGGCTTCTCGTACTTCGCCCACCGCCCAAAATTTGTGCCCACCAGATCATCGGTCGCATCGATATTAAACTTTTGGAGGAAGAACTGCGTCGCCCAACTCGCGTTCTGCACATGAATGACGCGCAGCGCCGCCTGCTGTGAGAGTGCCTCGTTCTTGTAGTACCTTTTCAGGCTATCTACGTCCGAGAACTCCTGCGCTACGATCTTCCTCCTGCCCTCCCCACTGTGTTCCTTCGCAACGTAGTCTACGAGCAGGACGCGGCCTTTCTTCCAGCTGTCTTTTGTCCACTTCTCGTGCCATCCGATGTTGGGGCTGCGGTGGCGCCGGTGGCCCTTCTCCCATGTGCTCTGCCGCCGGTCGCGAAGGTACGCTCCGGTGAAGGAGTCGTTCTGTTTGGGTTTCGGGCGTTCGTCGACGGTGCTGAAGGTTTTCGATTTCTCTGTAGCATTGTCAGGAGTTTGTTTGTGGGTTCTGGAATGCGACTTACCTGGCCTAGTTGTTGGTGACGGCGAAAGCTGCGGTTCAGCTCCCGTAGCTGTGTCTTCCACCATGATCGGCGGGGGATCAGACTGCGAGCGTGTGTGAAGGAACGCCATTCCTGCGCTAGAATGCACTGTAAGTTCTCCGTGGACATTGGTAGCCCACGAGATGTCTTAAGTCTGGCCAGCAAAGGAAAGCAAACAACGACGTGGTGGCAGCAAACAGTTGAAGAAACATCGATTGGTGTCGCGCCTGTGCGCGAGGCATAGCTAAGCAAATAAGTATTACATACTGTACACTAATGAGCGGGACATGGGGCTGAATCTGGTCAATTGCGGGAAACGCATGGCGCAAGCCATTTGGGGGCCTGAAAGCTCCAGGAGGGAACGATGGGTGGAGGTGTGGAAGGGGTGTCATCTGCCACGCTCGGACCAGCACGCCGAGCCTCCCATCTCACCGGTCAGTCACCAACATTTCTTATGTCGTTGGGCGTGTCAGCGTAGGGGAATGGGTAGCACGGCAGGGCGGATGGATTAGGACTGCGGAGCATACGCCCCGTAAATGCATCCAAACAAGGGAACACGTAATTGGTGGTGAAGCACTGGACGGGGCGCAATAACGCCCCATCTAGGCAATTGCATTTTCATCAGCTTTACAGCTAACACCTCCTGTGTATTATCCAGCAAAAAGTACAGCACTGGTAGTGCCCTGTGTATCCGTCCAAAGTCCCCAAAATGCCTAGCCTTCCCAGCGAGGACTCCTCCATCCCTCGCCCTACATAGCCGACCTCCCTATGAACGAATGGTGAGAAGTGTAAAGATTAGATGCAACGTGAAATGCTAGACAGCCAGACAACAGAGAGCGGTACCAGATTTTCCTCCACGCGTGAGCGATTAGGTCTATGAGCGCGTATATGGTGGCCAATAAGCCGGGGAATCGACATGTGAGAGATATCTAAGGAAATGCGGACGTGGTCGTAAAGTCGTGTCGGGCGGATGCCACGCTTGTTCGCGCTCGAAGCGCATATTAACAGATGTATGGTAATAGATGGTTATGGTAGAATGGTATGCTCGCTGATGCTCGCAGAAATTTGCGCCTTAGCAATGCTGAACAAGCATGTCGTGGGTATCCGATTATTCGTACTGCCGGCTGAGCTTCGTGATCTCCGCATCGCTCAGCGCGGCTAGCCATAAGCATTTGCTGATGATGTTCGGTTCGGCCTTGAAATTGTACTTCGAACTAGCCTCGAGGAGGCGCAAAAGGCTTTTGACAATCATGGCAGCAGTGTGATGTCGTTCGAAATTGACCAGTCGTTCTCCATCTACGGGTGGAGCATCGATGAATGCAGGCTTTTGGGCATTGTAAATCAGATCGCGCGTGTAAATGCCTTTACTTACGTTAGTCGTTTCTCTCCTTGCTTAAAGTATGGGCACTTACCAATAAATGGGATGCAACCGTCCTCCGTGGTCGCCGTTTCCATCTCGACGCGTAAATTGTGAAAGTTACGTAGGGGCTGGACGAGTGCTTCCAACTCTCTCATGGTCTGCATCTCTGCTGCAGGGACCAAAGCCCACGTTTTCCTGAGCCGGGAGACGTCATTGGAGAGGAGAGCGATCGTGATCTGATACATTGTCGCGTAGTTCCTTAATCGGCGTGCGTGAGCTGCGATGTGGATGTATTTGACGATGCAACGGGCTCTCTCTTCAGTGCACTCGGTGAGGACGCATTCGGATACGGCCCATTTGACGACCAGATTGAATCGCGCGATGACAACATCAACACCTCTCGCTTCTTGCGTGCGGAGATACTGGACCCAGTCACGGATCTGTGGAGATGATTGCTTCCATCGAAGTTCGATAAGCTCTCTCCAATCTATCTCATCGAGAGCGTCTTTCTCGACGATCGTAAACTGTTGGGCAAGAGTCTCGGAGTCGTAAGCGAGGACGAAGGGTAGATGTGCTGGTGTCGATGGGCTTTTCTCCTTCTTGAGCTCTTGCAGCTCGATAGCAGGCTCCACTGGCTGGCTGGTCTGGCCGAACGGTTGATTGTTCAAGCGAGACGTCGGCGTAAGACCTGGAGTGGGCAAGCCCCTATCAAAGACAGTTGTATCGACATGCGGTAATGGGTCGTTCAAGCGGTTTCCGGTGAGAGGCGGTGTTGGCGGATGACGCATTGGATGCGTCGGCAACATATCCTTTTCATTCTCGTCCGTCGTTGGTTCATCGTCGAAGAAGCTTCGTACGCCGTGACTGCTATCGTCGGATCTGGTCCGCCTGGCGGATTCCATGTCGCTGAGGTCTTCGTCGTCATCAAGCAGGAATGATTCGCGAGGGATTGATGATCTTGGCATGGTACCATCTCTCGGTATCCTCTTCATACTGTCCGTTTCGATCACATATTCAATCGATGAGTTTGCGGATGTCACTTGCGCCGCCGCTTGCTCGTTCTGTCGCACAGGTGGGGTGTTGGGTTTGAGTGGCGCAGGCTTTGCAGATGATCTCATCGTCTCTAAGGTGTGCGCACGCTGTGAAGTCGTAACGTCGCTGAGACCGCGATCAAGAAGTGGGATGGAAGAATATGAATCTTCCGACTCAACAGCAGAGTTGACCGCAGGCACGCGACGATTGAAGTTCTCTCCTGAAAGGCGATACATGCCCTGACCTTCGGCTTCCGGAGGTGCGAGCGGCCTATAGAAAACGTCATCGGTTTTCGCATAACTTCGAGTCTGCGAAGAGTTGTATTCGGATGGAATCCAAGATGGGTTGGAGGATGCGATAGGTGCTCCGATAGGTGAGTACACCTCCGGTTCGAGAGTCACCCGCGGAGAAGGGTCGGGGTCTGTTTTGGATAGATCAGGGGACTTCTTTTCATATCGCCCCTCTAGCTTCATCAGGGCGGACTCAATACCTCCGTCGTCGTCGGTGTCATCTGGCAGCGCAGCAAGCTTAGCCACCTCGACTTCGAACGAAGGCCTCAGGTTGGGCTGAGAAGAGTGCGTATCCACTAAAGAAATGGGTTTCTTGCTCCGCGCGTCCTCCTCGCTCTTCTCTTCACCGGCAGGATTGTCGGCTTCTTTCGATGGCTCCACATATCGATCGGCGTGTAGGATGACCGAGTTGGCGATTGAATGTGTACGATTGGAGACAGATCCGGTAGAGTGTGGACGCTGCATGTACTCCAGGTCGTGAACATTATCGACAGCACGAAGATCGCCCCCTGGGCGTCGACGCAGCTGACGGGCGGGGCCGGGAGCTGAAGTCGGATGTCTATCCAGGAAAAATGGATCATTATCGGACGACATGGTTTGGAAGGTCGCGAAACTTGTGCCTCCCTGGTGTCTGCTGAGCCCGCTATTATAGGATGCATGGCGTCTCAGGGACCCCGAACGAGACATTGACACCTTTGTCGAGCCGCGGCGCCGGAACGAATGCATTTGTTCCCGCTCTCGGCCTTCAGACAGTGATCTCCTTTGGGTGGCAATTGAGCGTTGAACGGAACGGTGTGAAGTCCTTCCCCAGTCCAGAGAAGGCTCTGGCTCAGGCTCAGGCTCAGGCTCAGGATCGTCATATAGATCAGAATGTCGAGTAGCCGGCACCTTCTCTTCAGCTAGTCTTGCATCGATAGAGGTACTCTTCGGCACAGGATCTATCTGCGGGTTATTGAGATCACGCTCCTGTTCAGGGCTCGGTAGAGCGCCTGACATCAATGGGAGTGGCGGGGCGCCCGTATCATCCATGATCACAATCGACTGACTGCTAGCGGTGATGCCACTATGGAACCGGAAGTCTGCATCATCGAACGTCTTTCTTTGTTCTTCGTTGGCGGCTGAATTGTGCTTCTCAAAATCGAACTCAAACTCTCCGAGGCTAGGCATTGCACTATGGTGGTGCTGCTCGTTTTTAAATTGCTCTTTGACGGCCTCTCTGTAGCTGTCCGCGACCTTCGATGCCAGAATGTCGATTCGCACTTGGGGTCGCGGCCGAGCATATCGCCGCTTGTGTACGCCCCCGGACACTGTTGAGATGGTGGCAGGGTTGGATGACCGAGTAGACGGCACCGCGTGGTGATGGTGCGCAGCGCTAGGAAGATGTGGAGTGGAAGCAGATGGTTGTTTGCTGCTTAATGCGCGACGCACGCTGCCAAAGAGCTTTTTCATCCCTGGGTTAGTCCCATATTGTCCTCTGACCTGGTCCTGACCGGACGCGTCCACAGATGCCAGCTCTAGGTGCGATCTTGTATGCCGCAGGCCACCATTCTTAAAGTCGATATACGGTGAGCTGGGCTGGAAGAGCGCTCCCCGCACCAGACTCCCCGGCATTTTCGATATCGCCGAGATGGCAGCGTCCGATGGCGCGTTCTTTGGGAGAGACAAAGGCGCCCTATTGTCCCTCAAAGCATCGGAGAAACTTCCGCTCCGTTTATGAGCGTGAGATGGTCGATTCGGTTTCTTGATTGACGTGGGTTGCTGTGGGCTTGCAGCAAAACGCTGAGGCCCAGCAGGCACCGGATGCGGCACAGGGTGTGGATACAGGGGCATATCGTGAGCTTGCTCTGCTCTGTTCAGACTCCGCATCGGAATGGAACAAGACAAGACGGGCATACTGTTCTCGCTCGCTGGCGACAGGGGCACCTGAATGCCCTCATATTCCTGAGAGGGTATATAAGGCGAGCTCATTGAATTCTGAGGTGTATGGCGGACCTTCTGGGCCCAGTCCATATGTTTGCTGGCGAATTGATCGCTCGGGTTTGATCCAATGGTATCCACTTTGGCACTACGGGCAGTCTGGCGTGGTGGCGTCGCGGGTACCGGCAGCTGCTGAGCAGCATCGTCGAGAGAGGCCTGCGATTCGACCTGTCCACCGGGGAGCAGCTCTTCATCCGTTGAATCTTTCCCAAAACCTTCTTCTGTATCCCAGTATAAGGCGCACGTACGTCGCCAGCACTTTTTCAACTCCCCAACGATCTTGATATCTCCTCCCCCGCTATCTTCACGAGCTCTGAGGTCCTTATGGAGGCTGTTGACAAGCTCGCAGAAGTACACGCGCAGCCGATACACGGGCACAAAATCGTCCACGAAGTAGTTCAATATCCAGTGTCGAAGAGCCACAAATGTGCGCACGCGTACAATACGCCCAAAGTCATCTTGTCTGTTGACCGCCCACCGTAGACGAGAGATGAGATATGCCACTAGGTCTCGACTGGAGAGGAATGAACGAAAGGTAAGGAAGAAGTCTGACAGCAGCTCATAGTCCAGGAAACTGGGCGATGTTATGTGGGCAACGAGGCGCGACGGGGTGGCCGCGAGGATATCTCCAGAGGATGAGAAGCGGACAACAGCCCGATCATCCGGATTAGCAGTAAGCGCGTCATAAATCTGTGGCCCAATTGGTAGTTTGGATACGCGGGCAGAAGAGGGCGCGCTGGGCGGCTGGAGGGGGCCGCGATCCATGGTGGTGCGGAAGTTGAGCGAGATAGGCGAGTAGACGTCGGAACGGGGTCGGGACGAGAGGAATGAGTGGGTCGCGCGCTGCGGAGTTAGGAAGGACGACCTGAAATCCTCGGTGCCCGACGCGCGAGTGTACACGGAGCTGCGCAGAATGGCAGTGCCGCGGTCGCTGAAACGGGGTGTGCCCAAGCGGTAGTGGGGAATGGGCACTTCGAGGATGGGGAAGGATCCGGTGTCGGCCGTCTTGGGGCGTCCGAATGGCGGTCTCTCAATCACCACCTTGAACGTCCCCGGCTCCACGCTATGCGAGGACGCGGTGTGCTCGTCGGCGGTCGAGAAGGAGCGCGAGCGAATGTGCGCAGCTGGCCGAGGCGGCGAGTCAGAAGTCGGCGGCCGCTGCAAACCGATACCATCGTCCGTCTTCACTTCCTCCGGCACAGCGCGCGCAATCTCGGTCCGGGTGGGTGTCCTCGAGCCGTACAAGCTCTGTTCCCAGTCATTGCTCGGCGGTCGCAGTGTGCTCGAGTCGAGCGTGGCGCTGTCCGGCGGAGTCTGGGGGAAGACGAAGGGATCTGGCGAGGGCCGAGTGCGCTGGTTGCCGGGGCGGACGACGGGTCTGGATGAGGGTCAGCAAATGTATCATGTATATCGTGTATGTATGCTTCAGCGGGAGAGGCCTGAGGGGCGCTCCTTCCATCTGCGACGCCTGCTCTTGCCCAATGGTTCTCTGCCCGACAGCCTCTGTTGTTCCTCCTCTCCCGCCTCGCCCACAGCGAAAACACGCGGCGTCAGCACGTACCTGAGGTAGATGATGCCGTTGTTGATGTTCGCGACGGTGAACGAGCGGCCGGCGGTGGTGCTCGTCGTCGAGGACTCGACGGTCGCGTTGCTGACCCCCCGCGATCGGTTTGCCCGCAGCTGTTCCTTGGAGTCCTTCACGCGGCGCAGCGACTGGCGGCGGGCTCCTGCTGGTCGTCGAGCGTCTTCGGGGCGTCGCTTTGGCGTGTGGGCTCGTCGTGTTGCGGCTAGCACTTCTCGCTGCGTTGGATCTGACGAAAACCCCAGGGAGCCTGGGTTCTGCTGCAACGCGGGCAAGGCCATCCTGCCGCATCCATCATCCGACGCGCGCGAACACGGTTACAGAGGCATCAGCGGAGCCGTTGGCGGGGCGTGACCTGAAGAGATGTGCAGCGTGCAGACATCGTTAATATGGGACTGGACTGGCGGAGAGTGGGAGACGGCGACGGATGAAGTCGAGCAGGCCAGTCCTCATCGACCAGCCAGCGCCTTCCAGCCCAGGAAGACGCAATTGAGCCAGTCAGCGGCCCCTTTGGGCAGAGAGGCGCGCGCCGAGCACCGATAAACAGGCATAAAGCAACGGCGGCACCCCGGCCCATGCAGGCGAGCCACCCAGCGCAGCCTTTAGCCCTCAGCGTCACGGGATCCGCTGCCCGGCCTCGTCCAGGCGCGGGTCCTGCCATGTGCAGTTCGCAGCCTGCCGGCGAGTTTAGGCACGCCGTGTTCGCAGCTGCTGATGCGCTGGCAGAGCTCTGCTGCAGTGCCTTCTGCTCTCTGCCGGCTGGCGGTCGAAGAGCCGGTTGCACAGTCGCCCGTGCCGCAGCCACAGCCCAGAGGGAGATGGGAGGACGGGCTGAGATCCTCTCTGGACCGTCATCGAACAAAAGCAGCTACAACTGTTAGCTGCAGCTTCACAGCAACGGCACTGCGCCGACGGGACGGCTCCACTAGCCCATCGACACCTAGACGTCCTCGGTTGCCACGAGGTGCCAACCCTTCAACCATCCGGCGACATTGGCGTGCGCGGTTTCAAGAAAAATAAACAATAAACAACAACACCAGTCACGCTCGCATTTTGCGCGCAAAGCATTGCTAATCACGACCTCTACGTCGATGCTGCGCACTGGATCACAGCACGACAGCATGACGGCGCATACCCGGCCACCCAAAAGCAACGTCCGCCGCCTCACCATTGCGAAAAAGGAACACCCCGCTCGCAAAGTACTATATCCCGAAAAGTATCGACGGGGACCAGGTGTTGAAAAGCCGTTGGCAAAGCAAAACTGCCGGCTGGCCATGCATTACCGTACCATTAGTCGCGCAGTAGCAAGGGCAGGGCCGGTTGTAATGGGTTTCCCTATTATCACGCCGCCGTCTCTTCGCCAACAGAGTTGTCACGCTCGGAGCATGCTGCGTACAGACACATGCAGCCCCGAATATGGAGTTTTATTTCCTTCGGCGGGTGAGATGCTCACGGACCAGCGCGAGCTACTGCACGACATGACCGATTCGACAGGCCATGAGTAAGTAGTCGCCGATCCCTCGACCTCGAGTATCTTTCCTCTCTGGGTAGTGAAACCTGAGGCTTCATGCGCAACTACCCAACGCCCGACAACCCAGCGAATACCGAATCCCGCTCGAGACGCGAGGTCGACGTCGCCGGAGATCCCAGATTAAAGTTTGCTGCAGCATGAAGAGCAATCTGCGCCGTCTAGTCCCCGACATCTATAGCACCCGGCCTCAACTGTATTGCCTGTGGCAGTCCCTTTCATCTCCACAAACCACACCGGTAGGCGGCGTACCGGCGGACCGCGCATGAGATCTTCTAGAAGGCAGGACCCTTATTCTAGGTCCCGCAAAATATACCACAGGGCTATAATAATAGAGCCTGCTACCTGGACTAGAAACTCTATTGCGGTACTATATGCCCCCTGACTATTATAAGGGCTGAGCTATCCAGATGCTGGACCAAGATTCATCGAACCTCCAAAATATGCTAAATGTCTAGTAAGGGTATGCGCGATACTCATCCTCTTTCGACAGATCCAAACCATTCGCGACCTGCTCCTCGTGCTTCTTATCCAGATACTCGAGAAGCACCTCCTGATACCGCTCCTTTCCCTTGTACTTGCTCACATCATCGCCCCAGCTCCGCACTGCACTCGCCAGTCGCCCAGGTACATACGGCTCTGCGCAGATGTCCGTAATAGGATGGAAGTATGTCCGGATGGTAAAGACGACACCACCAGAGCGCGGCAGCCTAGTATGAGTCAGCGACTTCCTAAGAGATGAAAAGGGGGTTAAAGGGACATACCGACGCAAACTCTGCCTCTCACTCCTAAACCAATGATTCTCAATCGCCTTGTTCTTCTCCGCCGTAAACCAGCCAATCCCCTCGCTATCCTCGCTCCCAATACTATTACTCCACGCCAAATTGTCATCCACCTGGATGAAGTAATTATTCCGCAACACCGGATTTCCCGGCTGCACGCGCCGGAAGAAATTCATCATACCCTTCTCCAGCTTCTCCTTGAACTGCGGCACGTCGCCGCTGGTGTGGATCTCGGACAGCGGCATCCCGAATTTGTCTTCTAGACGCCAGAAGCCCGCGAGGAGGATGGAGCCAGCCAGGAGATAGTACTGTCCGTCGGCCTTCTCGAACATGATGGCAAGATCGTCTTGTACGAAGCGCGCGGCCATCTGCATGGGGTCTTCCTTGAGCGGCCTCTCTACGATGTTAAAGCTCTCCCCCGTAACCACGTTATCCATACCAACCGCCGTCTTCCGATACAGACTCGGATACCGTTGCGGAAGATAGTCACAAAGCTCTTCGACCAGCTCGACCGCGCCGTCGAACGCCTCGGGCGCTGTGTAGCTGCACTTCTTCCCGCGCTCAATAATGCGCTGAGCCTTCAGGTCGTGGAACTTCATGTAGTGGTTGTCGAGCTCGATCCACTCGTCCCAGTGCATAGTGCGCAGGCCCATGGTTACGTTGTACTTGGGGCCGTAGCGGAAGGGGCGGTAGGGCAGCGGCTTGGTGTCTGTGACGGACCAGTCCGGGTAGGGGGCTGCAGCGGGGCGCTTGAAGTCTTGGGGAATCCATACTGGGTATTGTCAATAATCTGCGCAGGTATGGCGGGGGCTGCTGCCTTGGAGAGTGTGGTACCTCCTGGTTCCCGCGTTGGAGCCTTGAACGGGGAGCGCTTCTCTAGATCGGGCGTGCTAGGGCGCGAGACGGGGACTTTGCGGGAGCGCAGCCGGCGTGTAACTATCGATGCGACCCAGGCCAGTGTAGCAACGAGAAGCACGCCATATAGCAGGTGCTTAGGATCGATATCCGCATTCTTCAGCGTTGTATTGAGTTTCGCATGTGCAGCGTTGCAGCTATGTCGCACCCAATGCTTCGCGTCTTCCGCCTGCTGCTCAGCTCGCCGCCTGAGATCGGACATGATGTGTATAATTCGGATTGGGGATCGCAGCTCTGCCGTGGTGACGATAAACACAGTCTTTACCGCGCAGACCTATCATTAGGCGGGTGCAGAGAAGTACTTGAAGTGCGCAATCGCACGGAAGAAAAAGGGTTTGGACCGAGATTGGAGAGGAAGAAAGGAGAAATACGAATTGCCATTGTGCGTGTCCATACCTGTTTCTATACGAAGAGTCCCGATGCCGATATGCAGCCAGACGATGGCGATAACGTTCGCAATCCCGCTCTGTGTGGGGTTCGCGAACGCAAGCAAGCGTTGTCGTCAATCCCAAGCCCGGGATATGATTGCCGAAATAAGTTTAGCCTGTGTTTGCCATCTTCATCCCAACCCAGACGTCCTCTAAAAGTACACCGGTACATCGGTGTGTAATTCGATGCAGGCGTGTTAACCGCGCGACCAAACCCCCGAGGAATCCAGCCAGAGGAGCCGGAACGGGCCCCGAATTTGCAGTTTCGGGCCTATTTCGAAAGGGGAATATTGGTACGACGAAGTTGTCAGGTCACCGTCTGCTCATTGATCATGCATATGGCAATAACAGTTACGCTGGCGGCTGCTCACTTTTTCCGCTTTGGTCTCTGCGACGCAGAAGGCAGTATTCGCCCCACTTGCGCCGGAAGCGCGGCGGAATGAAGGGCCAATCCGGAACCCAGAGCAGACGGCCAAGCGTGGAAGTGCGGCCTGCGTCCAAGAAGGGCTTGCAGGTCATCTTTTCCCAGGTCTCTGTGTCGGAGATGTAGTTGGGTTCGAGGGAGGTGGATGGCACACTTGGGAGATGGGAGTCTACGAGGAATTTGCAATGCTCGAGGTCGATCTGTGGATGGGTTAGCGGTTGTGAAGGTAGGGTGTGCTTGAGCGAGACTTACATATTTCCCCGGATCCTCTTTGTTCTCATCATTCATTCCGGATGGCATCAGCCATGTGCCGGGGAAGAATCCGAACCCGACATTTGCCTCGCTGAATTCACCAGGAAGGAGGCCTGAGAATTCGCTTTTGATGAACTTGGCTCGTACCTGATCCGGAAGGAAGTAGGAAGACGGGAAGCGGTACCATTCCTTGCCCAGGCAGACATGGTCACCAGGCTTCGTAGCGCCCTCCTTATTCAGTGGCTTATATACACTGAGAGGTGCAGAGTAGGCTGTCATGACCCCGATCGTCCGGAGCGCACCCAGGTCGAAGGACCCGAGGACGAAGAGGCTGACTACCGCGAGCTTCAATTTTGGAGGTATCTTGCTGACAAGATCCCGCGGGTCCGCGGAACCGAAGTTTGCCAGCAACACGTGCAATGACATCGCCGCGTTTAAAGCCAAAGCAGGATATGCTGGGTACATAAACCTTTCCTCCTTGTGAGACTGAAGCGTGAAAATCCCGAGCCACAAGTAGAACGGACTGACGAAGACAACGCCGCGGAGGAGTGTCTGTTTAGAGATCGACTTTTGACGAATAACATGCTGAAACAGGAGTAATGGAAGAGCGGCCATAGCCAGGAAGAACCAGACGTTGAAGTTCAAGGCCAGATTACGGATGTAGAAGTGCCACGGCTCCACTCCGTAGATGTTAGGACCTTTGCTGCCGCCGCTGAAGACATTGTAGAGGACGATATTGAGCGGGACGCAAACGAGCTTCTTGTAGAAGAACGTATCGATACCCATCTGGACTACCTAAAAGAGATGAGCATGGCTATCGTGTGAGCATGGGGAAGGCATACCAAGAGAACCAACGACCTCACAGCCCCAGTGAGTAATCTCCAAAAGCCCTCATAGAGTTCGCCGGTGACGGTCGCCAGCAGAACTTCTTCTAGTACGAAAGGAACCACAAGAGCGCCGGCGAAGGGCCATCCAAGCAAAGCCCCAAGGGCGAACCAGAAGATGCCCTGGGCCGTTCTGATGCCGCCTCGCCAATCCATGAATGCAGAGAAGCCAAGCATAGTCGTGTACATGGTAAAGCTGGAAGGCAGATATGCCGCCGACGCGTGATACATACCCGGACTAAAGATCATGACCATGAGGAAGAATATAGCCACTCGCGGATTCATGGTCCTGGATATTGTGGAGTACAGTCGTGTCTCGCATAGGGAGCAGACGAGGGCTAGGACTAGGCGGAGGAAGTAGAATCCAGCCATATTGTTCCTGAGGAGGAGATGCCCCAGCCAGATGATTGCTGCGTGTACTCCAGTGTATGTCCAACTCCGAATCGCATACTCTGGGGAATACTCCCAGGTCTGCAGGCCGTATCCACGATTCAGGTAATGTGTGGGCTCCCAGTAATTGAACACTTCATCGCAGTCTTGTATAGGAGAGAACAATGCAGCGAGGATATTGGCAGCGAAGAATACATAGAACGCAACGATCGGCTCGAGTTGAGGAGGCTTTGGCTCTTGAGCAACCGGCTTCCTGCGGATCGTTAGTTCCAGAAGAACTGAGCACCAATTTGATCTTACCTGACAACTCTCTGTGATGATGGCTGAGCTACAGCACGCGATTTGGGTGGCATTTTGTGCGAGAGGAATGGATAAACGTGGAGTTTACTATCCAGCCATGAAATGAACAGGTGGAGAAATCCGCGACGACTTTGAAGTCTAGAGGTCTATGCTGAACATCTTCGAGGGAAAGAAGGAGAGATGCAGCTTCATCTCAGAGGGAAGGGACCGCGGGGAGCATCCATGCCGCTAGCTACGTCGAAGGTCGAGGTGGAGGACGTGAGTGAATGCCAAGGCATAGGGCTGAGGCTTGCTCGCCAAGGCGCTAAGCTGCAAGCTTCGAGCGTCGCATTATTGGAAAAGCGCCTTCCTCGACTTTCTCCTTGCAAGACGCACCACCAACTGCACCACTGGCGAGACTGGTGCAGGCTGCAGAAGACCTCACGCATATTATCAGCGCGTCACACAAGCTGCGAGGAGAGAGGATAACATGGCGGACATCACCGAGCCACCCGCCAAAAAGGCGCGGCTCGATGTCGACGCAGAGCATGGTGTTTCGAGTCTCGACGCGCCGAGCTCGCCGGTCGATGACCTGGACGACGACTTCTACGGCACGGCCACCGTTAGCCCCACGTCGGCTGGCGTACATACTGGGGAGACATCACATACTGCCGCCGCTGTAGCTCCTAAGCCAGCGAGCCAGTCGTCGCACATCCCTGGCCTCGGCCTCTGGGGCGCGCCGCCCGCTCCGCAGGCCTCTGCGCAGAATGTCCCGTTTCATCGCGGGAGCGACGAGGGACCCGAGGAGGGCGAACTCTCAGACTCAGACAGCTTCTACGGTGACGTTAAAGCCGTCGATGCCGTGACCACCAATACTCAAGGTGAAGTCAGGGCGCCACAGCAGAGTAAGCCAACTCAACCTGGCCATCACGTTGCATTCTTACTCTCGTCAGACGGTGGCGATGCCTCTGCTACCGCTACCCTCGATGTCGAGACCGCGCAGTCACCAAAGACCTTGGGAGCGTCCAGCCCAACCGCGTCCGCACCTGCGGATATCGTAGCCACGGCTCCAATCGCGGCTGAGAGCTCGGGACTTGCAGATGATGGCAAAGCCGAGTTCCTCCAGGCCGCTGAAGCGAACAAGAAAAACGCGGATGCAGAGTGGCAGCTGGATTCTGAGCAGTCGGATTCAGATTCGTCTTCCGATTCGTCCAGCGACGACTCTAGCTCGGACGATGAGGAAGCATCGGAAGATGGCGAGCTGCTCGACCCCGAGGAAATGGTGCGCCGGTTGATGGCAGAAGACAAAGACGACTCGGGCCCTTCTACGAAAGCGAAAGTCCGAACACACAACGAGGTCGCCGAGGAGTACAAAAAGCCTAACATAGAGGTCAAGGAAGACACAAAGATCACGGAGCTTGGGAAGGTTGAGTCGATTGTCGACAATCTGGTCGTGATCAAGGCCAATACATCTGGAGACTACCAAGTCCTGGAATCCGGCTCTGCGCTGTGCCTGGAAAACCGCACGGTTATAGGCCAGGTTTCCGAAACCATTGGCCGTGTCCAAGAGCCACGCTACTCAGTAGGTTTTGCTGATCCGGCAGAGATTACGACCTTAGGTATCGCCAAAGATACGCCCGTCTACTACGTCAACGAGCATTCGACGTTTGTCTTTACTGAGCCCTTGAAGGCACAAAAATACACAGATGCATCTAACCTACACGATGAAGAGACCGGCGAGCCAGAGTTTTCCGACGACGAGAAGGAGGCGGAGTACAAGAGGCAGCAGAAGGAGATGAAGAAAGCCAGGAACCAAACTAACTACGAGCCTCGTGAGAGTGGTCGACCTTCGATGCACCCCGATGCACACCCGCCTGCTATGCCGACCTACTATCAGGGTGGTGCTCTCAATTATAGCGACGACGATGACGAAGATCTCGGAATGTACAAACCGCTTACTCGCCCAGAGCATTTCGAGAACGTGGTCGGTGCAGGTGCTCCGATCGAAGATCGCAGCCATGTGCGAAGGGGCATGATGCGTGGGGGCAGAGGGGGCAGAGGAGGCTGGATAGACCGCGGCAGGGGATTCCGTGGCAGAGGTGGAAGAGGTGGACGAGGCGGCATGGGTGGAAACGGGTTTCGGGATGATAGGAGCGGTGACTTCTATAAGCAGCCTCACGCTCCCGCAAGGCATCAAGAGCAGAACCGGCCGAGAAACGGTCCACCCCAAGATCACCGTAACAGGTCTGCAGCATCCGCATCTCCAGCCCGTCAAGACCACGGACGCCCTCCACCCCAGCACTCTCCCCCGCGTGGCAAAAACAAGCGCAAGCGGAATCGCCATACTTCGCCACAGCAGCCAACGCAAACGCCGGCAGCTGCAAATGCGAACGCATACGCAAGCAACAATGCTCAGAGTAGCGCAGGGTATTCAGCTCCGTACTCAGCACCAGCGCCGCCCACATATACCCAAGCGCCTGTAAATCCACCGGCATTCCCGCCTACTGCCTACGTCAATCCTGCCTTTTACCCACAGCAGGCTCAAGCACCAGCACCAGCACAGAATCCGCAGCAGCAGCAGCTGGCGATGGCCCAGTGGCTTCAAATGGCGGCAGCAGCCATGCAAACTCAGAACCAGCCGCAACAGCAGCCCCAACCACAGCCTCAGGCCCAGTATGCGTATCCGTACCCATATCAGCAGAACGCAGGTCCGAGTGCTACCAATGCACAGCAGAACAATGGTCAGGCTGCGAACCTGTCATTGCAGGATATTATGCGAGCACTGGGCCGTGGCTCAGGCGCTTGAGGAGAACTTTCTTACTCTGTATCTTAATCCGAGTTGTTTACGAGGTTTCGGGAGCACAGCGTTCGATATCTTACACAGGGGAATATTTCTCCCTGTACCTGGGGACCTCGTTTCCCTGCCTCTTCTTCCTGCCTTCAGTATTGGATGATGTTCGACGCCAAGTCGGCGCTGAGCCGAAGCTGCGTGTCACCACACCTAAGCTATTTTTGCTTGGATGTGTGGAGCGTTAGATGTCCGGGATTCAACAGATGTACTACCTCGTGTATTCGTATGTGTCCTTGCCAGGGACGGAAAGTACGAACAGCTGTCCAGCCGCGTGCGGTACTTATGACTAGATATCCGAATCGGCAAGAATGAAGATGCAAACCGCTCATGCTCATGGTATCGTGGTATGTGAGTGGCTGATTCTAATGCTCAAACACTTGTCCTCGGCAGATTTGGAAGTGCGAGTAATGGCCGCAGCAACGCAGCCTTCATACCATGGGAATCACGGTTCCAGACTCGTCAAGATGGTCAGCAGCGGGCTTCAACTGGACTTGGCTGTGGCCTGTTTCGGCGCTGCAGCAGCACGCAAAACACGCCGCCTCCTGCGCTGCGACTTGCTATCAACAGAGGACGGGAAACGCGACCAACAGGCACCCTAGACGCAAAGTGCACGAGAATATGCACTCCAGAGAGCAGGCCCGCCGCAGCACACATGTTGGAGATGGGTTCTCTGGATGACGGGTCAGGGGGTCGAGAGAGAATGATGGAATACAGGCTTTCTTTTTCCCCCAAGTGTCGTCATCTGGCTTGCTCGGGGATGGATAAATGGATGGAAGGGTGGAGCTTGGGCGGGCCAGCCAGCGGGAGCGCCACGCGCCATTGTGGCTTCGAGCGGGGATGGCGATGGCGCGCCCTCAAAGCTGGTGGATAGAGGCGGCCGGCGGCCACAGAAGAGGGCCGTGGAGTGATGAAGGCGCCGTGACTGACGCAGCTGCTTCCGGCAGCAATCGGTGGATGAGTGACGCTCGGCGGGCAGCGTCAGAGACAATCGCGGGCCTTTCTTCTGTCGTGCTGTTCTAGGCTTCAAGCCGAGCGTGGCTGCTGGGGGCGGGCCCGGCGTGCGAGCTAGTGGCGGGATCAGGCCCGGATGCTCACTCCTTCGTGGTGGAGCCGTCTTCAACTCCTCATCCACGAACACCACCCCCTCCGCATCCCTACTGCCTGCCCGCGACCGCCGTGCACGCGTGCTGTGCATCTGCCCGCTGAACGCGCCCGCCCGCCGCGCCGCCCATGTGCACCCGCCCGCCGGCCCAGCCTCGATGAAGCAGCCGTCCTAGCCCTCTCCTGCGGCAGCAGCCCTCGAAACCCGCCCGCCGTCCGCGCCCGCAACAGTCTCCCGCGGCGCATCGCGACCCCGCAGCGCAGTCGCTGAGTGACAATGGCGAGGAATGAGAACGTCGGCCGCCATGGATCCACCGAGAGCTCCGCGAGCTGGCGGTCCGTCCGGTCCAATGACACCGTGCGGCCTTTTGGGCGAGCTTCTCGCGGCACGCCCGTGACGGTGCAGACCCCCAAGGACCACAACAACCACCAGTATGTAGCCTCTCGGACGCTTTGGTGCATTTGCCTCGTCGCACATTGGACGACTTCTCTGGGTGGTGGCCGAGCGGCGCGCGCTGTGCGCCTCGAGAGCTGCGCCGAAGCCCGCTCAGCTCTCTATGTGGTGGTGTCGCAGAGCTCCGACGAAGCTTGCCCGCCAATGACCCACAACGCTGCCGCCCCTGCTGCTGATTCCCAGACAATGTTTCTTCCGTCGTCTCGGTCTGCGGTTCAAGACGACGTAAAACGCGGGCCTAGACAATGCGCCAGCCTCGCGTCTACGCCGGTCTCACCGCGAGAGATGCATCCGCTCCCTGTGCTTGAGTCAGCTAACGTCGCCGTGTAGGATTGAAAAGGAGTCGGAGATCTCTCCCGGCACTCTCCCGCCAGCTCCTCCGCCAAAAGACCCCGGCCACAAACCCCGGAAAAATTCCGGCTGGGACGGTTCGCAGACGAACGACTTCAGGGACTATCGGAAACAGCTGGCTGTGCTCGAGACTTCTGGGGGCAGAATACCGTCGATATCGCGCAATCCTCCGACCGCCACTTCGCCGATAACGCCGTGGGCCGCCTCGGGGACCAATGGTTCTTCGATGGCCGCCAGCGTATGGGGCAGTTTCTTCAACGACTCCAATGAGGACATTGCGCAACTATCACCCGGACTCGGGCGTCCCGGAAGCGGCAACGATGCCATGGGATATCCGGGAGACGACCGGCGGCCATCAGTCGCAAGCGCAACCACCGTTAGCAGCACTGGCTCCAAGTCCAGCGTCAGTAGAGGAGGATTCCACAAGAGACTGCAAAACGTCTTTGGCGAGGAGTTCCCCGCAGATTCACGTCAGGGCTCCGATACCAGCTTGACGACTCCGTATGCGGCGGCGGCGGCGGAGACTCAGTCATTGCGCGGGGCGGGAAACCGAAATCGCACCAATTCGGTCAACAATACGTTAGGCAGTAGCCTCAACAGCAGGCCCGGGTCACCTATTGGATCGCGGCCCCGCACGCCTCTTCCCTCCTCAGAGGTAACGCCATGGGAGTTCCAGGATTTCAAGGTGAGTGTAGAGCGCGTCATGGGAAGGAGTGGGGGACCCTGTGTGGGGAAAGAGCGTCTTCTTGCTCATCCACCGCCCTTTCTTCACTGCACTTGAATTGGCGGCACCTGCGTCCGCGACGCGAGAACGGTAACTGACATTCACCAACAGGAAATACCTTTCCAAGGTGAAAATGGCCGACCGTCTTCCGAGCAGCATTCGAACAAGTCGGGCAAGAGCTCGCATCACCACCACAAACTGAAGCTGCCCGGCCATCGGCATAATCGCAGCAAAGAGGACAACAAACCACTCGAAGGTCGCGCCGAAATCAGCCAGCCCTATCCGTTACGTCCAGTTACAAGTCGAGAGGATTCTTCATACAGTATCCGTCGAGACCAGCAGTATCCTTCCGCGCTAAGTTCTGCTTTTGGCTCGAAGTCCACCCTTGTTCCTCGCCCATCGAGCCCGACCCCGAGCGCATTCAGCGAGATGTCTCGGGACCCTTCGACGCAGAGATCACCCAGTACCACCAAGGGCCCAGGCGGACTTTTTGCCCGCTTGAAGAATAGAAGGGACAAGACCGACCGCTCTACGCCGGATGCTTTGAGCAATCTCCCACCTTCCACCGTCTCCTTACAGCCATCTATCAAGTCGGCTAAGCTTCCTCGAGGAGAACCTTCTCCTGGTACTTTTGGTTCTAAGAAGAAGGGTGGAGCGGATGGAACCAAGGACAAGTCATCCAAAGAGGGCAAAAGAGAGCATGGACGGGGACTCCTCAAGGGCTCCAAGCGCGCCGCCGCTTACGAGGAGCCACGTCGAAAGGATCCGAACGAAGTGGGTGTTGGCTTGCACGGGGATGAAGCACTCTTCAGTCTCGACACGGATTTGGAACATATGGAGGGTATAGTCAACCCGCTGCATCCACCCATGACCCCGCCTACGGGCGATATACCTACCACCACTTGGGGCCCTGAAGAGCGGAGGACGGACTCAAAAGATGACGGCGCCATGTGGGACGCTCCTGATTCCTGGGCTGTGAAGCCGCTTGGGGACGAGGGGGGCGTACCTCAACATGGGGAATACGAGGATAGCGGTGTCACTCCCAAGGAGGACGATAATCGGACATATTGCGTCCGTATTTTCCGGGTCGACTCTACTTTCGCGACGCTATCTGCGACACTTAACACCAGTGTCTCTGAGATCATCCAAATCCTAGGAAAGAAAACTCTGCTACAAGATGATCTCGACAACTACCACATTGTGATGCGAAAGCACGATACCTCGCGGCAACTCGACACTCTCGAACGCCCCCTGCTCATACAGAAGCGACTGCTGGAACAAGCTGGTTACACGGATGCTGATCGGCTCGAAGAAGTCGGACGAGAAGACAACAGTTATCTCTGCAGGTTCACGTTCATCCCGGCCAAGATGAGCGGATATTCCAGCCTAGAGAAAGATCCGGGCTTCAGCAAGATGCAGAAATTCAGTCATATTGACCTCCAGGGCCGGAATCTCATCACCATACCCATCACCTTGTACCAGAAAGCGACCGAGATCATATCTCTCAATCTTTCGCGCAACCTGTCCCTCGCCGTACCTAAGGATTTCATACAAGCCTGCACTAATCTCAGGGAGATCAAGTATACGAGTAATGAGGCGCGGCGGCTACCTCCCAGTCTCAGCCTGGCAAGCCGCTTGACTATGCTGGATATATCGAACAATCGATTGCAAGAGTTGGATCATGCTCAATTGCATAAGCTGCAAAGCTTGCAAGGGCTCCGGCTTTCCAACAACAGATTAACCCAGTTACCCCCGTATTTCGGCCAGTACCGCGCCCTCAGGAGCCTCAATCTGAGCTCCAACTCACTCAGCGAGTTTCCCGACTTCTTGTGCGAAGTGCGGACCCTCGTGGATCTTGACATCAGCTTCAACTCGATTACCAGCCTCCCCAAAATAGGGCAGCTCACCTGTCTGGAACGCCTCTGGGCTACAAATAACAAGCTCAAGGGTAGTTTTCCGCCAACGCTCAGCAACCTTGTCAACCTCCGCGAGATCGACGTGCGGTTCAACGCACTCAACAGCATGGACGTCATGTCTCAGCTACCGCGACTGGAGTATTTGATGATTGGTCACAATTCGATATCCGCGTTTGAAGGTGCCTTCCCGAAGATTAGGGTACTCCACATGAACCACAATCCAGTCACGCGGTTTGGCGTCAGTCAATCGACACCATCTTTGTCCGTGCTCAACCTTGCTTCCGCGAAGCTCGCCCAACTGCCCGAAGATCTGTTCCCCAGGCTCACTGGACTCACTAAACTCATCCTGGACAAGAATCACTTCACTTCACTTTCGAGCAACATTGGGAAGCTAATTCGATTAGAGCATTTGAGCGTCGCGCGGAACTCCTTAGACGTACTCCCAGCCCAGATTGGCGGACTCGCGGAGCTTCGTTATTTGGATGTACGCGAAAATAACTTGGGCCAGCTGCCTCCGGAACTCTGGTACGCTCGACGGCTGGAGACACTCAACGTCTCATCCAACGTCCTAGACGGCTTCCCAAAGCCGAGCGCACCCCCGCCAGCAGCTGTCAATGGAGAAGTTTCCAATTTGGATGGCGCAACCCCAATGTCGACGCCAGGCCTTGGATCGAGCCCCAGTTACGAAGAGCTTGGGAAGCTGGAGGACTTTGCCAATCGACGACCGAGCCAGGCTTCGGCTGGTTACCTGGGTGCAGGCACTTCTCCAGCGTCGACCCAACGCAAAGGTTCCATGGCGTCATATGGTTCCGCAAGTACAGCGACCACTGCAAGGAAACAGTCGGTAACCTCGCGGACGCCGACGGAAGGCGCTCCCACCCCAGTTTCACGCAAGGACTCAAGTCTTTCCAATAGAATGGTGACAACCTTCGCGGGATCTTTACGGCATCTATTTCTTGCCGACAACCGCCTTACGGACGATGTTTTCGATGAGCTCTGTTTGCTCCCAGAGCTGAGAATCGTGAATCTAGCCTACAATCTCATCTACGACATCCCGCCGCGTACAATAAGGAGATGGCAACATCTCGCTGAGCTTTACCTTTCGGGCAACGACTTGACATCCCTGCCTGCGGAAGACCTGGAGGAAGTGAGCTCGCTCAAGGTCCTGCATATCAACAGCAATAAGTTCCAGGTCCTTCCCGCAGAACTAGGAAAGGTAGCGAAGCTCGCCATCCTTGACGTTGCCAGCAACTCTCTGAAGTACAATGTTTCGAATTGGCCCTATGACTGGAATTGGAACTGGAATCACAATCTGAAGTATCTCAATTTGTCCGGTAACAAACGCTTGGAGATCAAACCTAGCGGGCCATATAGCAACAGCGGCGCCGCCATGCGCGAAGGACGAGACCTAACCGACTTCACCTCACTTGGTAACTTGCGGGTACTCGGTTTGATGGATGTGACTATGATGGTTCCGTCTGTCCCCGAGCAGTCCGAAGACAGGCGTGTGCGAACCTCCGGTTCTGCTGTTGGCACGATGGCGTACGGTATGGCGGACAGTTTGGGTCGGAATGAACACATCTCGACGATGGATATGGTCATTCCCCGCTTCCGAAGTCACGACGACGAACAGATTCTAGGTCTTTTCGATGGTCAGCCTCTTGCTGGCGGCGGCTCCAAGATTGCCAAGTACCTCTACGACAACTTCAAGAACCGGTTTTCAGAAGAGCTAGAACGTTTGCGCCCTCAAGAGTCCCCAGTCGATGCACTGCGACGTACATATCTCGGTCTCAACAAGGAGCTGGCGCTCGCCGCAACCCAAACCATGGACAAGCTCAGCCCAGGTCCAACTAGGCAATCAGGCAACGCTGTTCCCGACCTCGCCGACGACGACCTGACTTCTGGAAGTGTCGCCACCGTCATGTATCTCAAAGAGATGGAGCTTTACATTTCTAATGTTGGTGACGCTCAAGCGCTTCTCATCCGATCAGAAGGCGGCCACAAGGTACTCACTCGGAAGCACGACCCTGCCGAACCCGGCGAGCGAATCAGGATACGTGAAGCCGGTGGCTTCGTTTCCCGTCAAGGCAAGCTGAACGATGTTCTAGAAGTATCACGAGCATTTGGCTATGTGCAGATGTCTCCATCCGTCATCGCCTCACCTCATATCCTGAACCTCACTCTTGGCGAAACCGACGAAATGATCCTCATGGCATCGCGGGAGCTATGGGAGTACCTCACTCCAGACTTCGCTGTCGATGTGGCGCGGTCGGAGCGTAACGACCTCATGCGCGCCGCACAGAAGCTTCGGGATCTTGCAATCGCTTTCGGTGCGACAAACAAGATCATGGTCATGCTTCTTGGAGTAAGCGACCTAAAGAGTAAGCAGCGAGCCCGATTCCGAACGCACAGCATGTCCATGGGACCTTCCGGATCACCCGACGACTTCTTCCTGCGACCGAGGGGCAAGCGTGCTCGAAATCTACCCAACGATTCTAAGCTTGCTCGTCTCGACAATGAAGTGGACGCACCGACTGGAGAAGTCAGCTTGGTCTTCACCGATATCAAGAGCTCCACCCTGCTCTGGGAGACCTATCCCATTGCGATGAGATCTGCTATTAGAATGCATAACGAGCTCATGCGGCGTCAGTTGCGAATCATCGGCGGTTATGAGGTCAAGACAGAAGGTGATGCGTTTATGGTGGCATTCCCTACCGTCACGTCAGCCTTGCTTTGGTGCTTCACGATCCAAAGCCAGCTGCTCGAAGTTCCATGGCCACAGGAGATTCTCAACAGCGTGAATGGGCAAGAAGTCGTTGATCCCGATGGCAACGTCATTTTCCGTGGTCTATCGGTCCGCATGGGCATTCATTGGGGTACACCGGTGTGCGAGGTCGACCCCGTCACGAAGCGTATGGACTACTTTGGTCCCATGGTCAATCGAGCCTCTCGTATCTCCTCTGTCGCCGATGGAGGACAAATAACAGTCTCTTCGGACTTCATCGCCGAGATCCAACGGCTTCTGGAGACGCACATTGAAGGCGACCGGAGCAACTCTACAGGCTCGGAGGAAGCGTTTAACGACGACCAGACGACCCAAAACATCAGACAAGAGCTGCGATCTCTCAGCAGCCAGGGCTTTGAAGTGAAAGACCTGGGTGAGCGCCGCCTCAAGGGTCTTGAAAATCCGGAATACATCTACCTGATGTACCCTCATTCTTTGGCTAGCCGCCTTGCCATCCAACGGCAGCTCGAACAGAAGGCGCAATCGCCGGCTAACGCACAACAAGCTGGGCAGAAGATGCCGGACAGTCAGCTCACAATCGACACTGACAACGTCTGGGATCTCTGGAACGTCAGTCTACGTCTGGAGATGCTGTGCAGCACTCTCGAGAATCCTGGCTCTGCGGAGCTGAAGCCTCCGGAGACTGCGCTGCTGGAGCGAATGAAGAGCAGGGGTGGCGAAATCACGGATCGATTCTTGATCAATTTCGTCGAGCACCAGATCTCGCGAATCGAGGTAAGTCTTCCGTAAGCAGCAGGGTCGCATCGTGTGCTAACCCACCCAACAGACGTGCGCAACTACCTTGGCCCTCCGGCACATGGTCCGCCCCTTCGGACAATATCCGCTGCTCGAGCAAGCGTGCCCCATGGCTGACATCCTTAGCGAGCTTCAATCGCAGCTATCCGAGTTGCAGCAGTACAGAGATGAGGCGTCCTCTCAATTCGCGTCCGCTTGAGCAACAACAGCCCATACCTCTCGACCAACTTACTTAATCCCGTCGCGCATACGCCCGGCCGGTTTCTACGACGTCTACGACACCATATTTACTACTCCGACCTAATACCCGCCGCCCTTACCCAACATTGAGGGGTCCGGTCAAGCCCCCTTATATCGCGATGTTCATACTGGCCGGCGATCACACAGCACTTGTATCATCACTGCCCCGGCGGCCGATTGGATATTCCTTTTCAACGTGGTTATGACATACCTACGGACCAGGCATACACGGTGCCCTGGCGTCTTTGGAGCTCGCTCACCACACATTGGTTTATGTTACCTTCTTTCTGCTTATCTTTATGGGAGGGATGCACTTCGACGCCGGAACGGCTTTCTCTCGGGTTTTGGGCTTGAAAGAGGGGCAAGGGATGGAATTTAGCGGACATATATCGATTTTGCGGGTAGCGCGCGTTTCTGTTTTCCCTGCCTGGGCTCGATGGGATGAGTTCTTTTGGAGCAACGGGTGGTTATGCTGATGTTGATCTGTGCCATTGCGCTAAAGGGAGGAAGAACGTGTGGATAGGCCTTGTATTGTTGTTCCGCCGTGTGCATTGAGCACGAATCTCTCATGCTTCCGTGTTCCTGTTCTCGTTTGATGGTCGGTAAGTGAGTGATAAGGTGGCGCTCCTACGCCGCAATGCCCAGTCACTCACCCTTACAGTCAACCCTCCCTTGTTGCTCACCGTTCTCCTGACTCCACAGCACTTATAAAGCTTCCTCAGCGAGAATTGCACTCTTGTTTTATCGCTCACGCATTTTCCACGCTCCTACTGCATGCACTCAATTCGCTGAGCCCTATTAAGTATCTCAAGCCTTTCCGACCGAACAACACACACAGCGTACAAACCGCCATCCACGCTTTTCTTTTCACGGCTTGCACAAATACGCAGAGCGAGCGATTCGCCCACACAGACTCGCTCGCTCGCTCCCTAGCCGCACCCCGCCCAGCATACATACTCTCCTTCCTTCCTTGCCGGCCGGTCTGTATCGCCCAGCCCAACCAGTGGGTCAGTCCTCGAGACCAAGCCAACCAAAACCAAACCCGCAAGAATCCAGAAGCGACTTTCATAGAAAAGCGATGGCGCTGGCTAGGAGGAGGCCGAACCCGAAGTCGCTTCGCGTGCCGTATTGTTGGTGGCGCTTTTGGTGCTGGTGCTGGAGGCGGAAGGAGGAGAAAGAGGTTGGGGGAATTGTGACGAGGAGGTATGAGGATATGGTGGCGAGGCCGGTGGGGATTGAGGGGAATGGGAATGGGATGAGTTTTGGTGTTGTTCCGGGGACGGTGGAGGTGCTAGGGCTTAGTGAGGAGGAGAGAGGGGGTTTTGGTGGGAAGGGGAGGAGGGGCGAGAGGGAGAGGTGGATGGAGATTTTGACTTTGGCGCAGTGAGGACGGATGAGGGGGAGGGTAGAGGGGTGCTGTGAATGAGGGATTGGGCTGAGTGATATCTATTGGATTGCATGTACATACCTGGTTTTGGTACCCGCAGGTTTTTCATATATCGGGTTCTATTGCATGACCCTGTGAAGTGTTAACCGGAGCTATGGATATATCTCCTAGACTAGGTGCTCCGCGCGAGCTTCACAGTCATCGAAAGATGAGTCTTCAGTACGACCTGGCTTAGCCGCCACGCGTCCTATCCACACGGGTCGCTTCCCCCTCCATCCACAGATCGCCGAGGCTGCACACAAAGCCAGCAAAATAACCAAGAGACGACATCGGAATGGCCTTGCTATCCGATAGGCCCAGAAGCAGCCACCTTCCTGCACAGCCCCAGCCTGAAACATAAAACCCGCGGTTCCCCCGCTACAAGGCTCAGTCCGTTGTATCCATTCCGCATCTGCATTCCGCTCTCTGCACCTCGTGTATCCGCTCTCTCGGGGACAAACAGCACGAAGACTATCGAACAATGTCGTCCGAAATGTGGCCCATGATAGCTGGCATCGGCGCCTCTGTCGCCGCAGCAGGCACAGTCGGCCAGATGATCGTCGCGGCCATGCAGTACGGCAACTCGGAGGAAGCCGTATGTAGTCTCTCCTCCCTCGATCATCTCTCTCTCTCTCTCTCTCTCTCCTCGAACTAACCATATAGAAAGGATCGAAGAGCAGGCGAGCTCCTCCGTCGTGTAGAGGCGTTGGAGCAGAAGCTCCAGCAGCATCGGTGCGAGGCTGAGCTCGGTGAGCTGAACGACGCACGGAGTAGAGGTATCCGGGCACTGGCCGAGAAGACGGTAGAGCTCAAGGAGAAAATTGGATAGAAGACCGCCAGACCGGTCAGCATGAGGTCGCCACGGGCTGACTATGGCGCCTCCGTGATACCGCGATGCAAAGTTTCGGGCGGGGGGTTCCCTTTATTCACCATCATGGCCTTTTCAATGCCTCCTTTGCTCGTGCTTTGCGCACGCTTCCATCGACTAGTTCCCGATCACAAATAAAGAAAGTCTAGAACGGTAGTATTAGTCACACCTCATACCACCCAACGAGCGTCCCATATAAGCACTTCACTTCATCGCCCCACCCCCTAGCCATCGCAAAGTCATCAACATACCTCCCCTTAATGGCAGACTCTCCTCCGCTCCTCAAAGCGCATCTGCGCATCGCCCGCCCTACCCCCTCCATCACCGCACTCCTCCCCTTCTACACCAGCGGTCTCGGCTTCTCCATCATCGGCTCCTTCACCGGCCATGCGGGCTTCGATGGCGTAATGCTCGGCCACGCGTCTCTCCCTTACCATCTCGAGTTTACGCAGCAGGAGGGACATGATGTGGGGAGAGCGCCGACGAAAGACAACCTATTGGTGTTCTATCTTCCAGATGAAGAGGATTGGACGGACGCGGTGCAGAGGATGGAGAAGGCAGGGTTCGAGAGCGTGAAGGGTTGGAATCCGTATTGGGAGGGGGATGGAAAGGTGGGCGGGACGAAGGGGAGGACGTTTGAGGATGCGGATGGGTGGAGGGTTGTGCTTTGGAAGGGGGGGTGGAAGGTGTAGATACGGGAATGCGGTTCGGTGCCTTGGGAACGGAAGGCGATCGGGAAACAGAAAGAGATATGCTGATGGGGGCGGTGTTTTGTATTTTGTGTAATGATTTGGACGGCGTCCTACGTATTAGCAAGCAGCTCATGCCCAGTCGAAGGCCATTCAGCCTTTCCCGCAGTGTAGCCTGCCCCGGTTGCCAGCAACTATGCATCCGCCTGGTCCTTCCCCTTCGCCAGAGATAGCAGTGGGCGCTCCGCATCGAGCTTCGCCAACGCCGCAGCCATCCCCAACAAGCATGCGTCCTCTTCAAAGTCTCCGTTTGCGGGTTCGGCTTGCGTATCGGTTCGATGGACCTCAGCCTCGGTGGCTGTGTTCGTATCGCCATTTCCCTCGTTTAGCGTGAGCTTCGCTGCTTTTGCTGTGAGATCAGCGGTCGCGAGAGGAACAGAGTCTACCTCCATCGCGTCCGGGTCGTCGTGATTCGTTCGGGCAGAAGCGACCTGAGCCCCCAGGGTGCGGGCTTTGTCTTTCTCCGTCGCGAGGTCGGCTAGTAGATTGTGCACACTCTCCCGAAGGGTTGTAACCTCTCGTTGTAGGTGGCGGGTGTGCTGCCGCTCGGCCCGTGAATACTGTCTGAACGCGTTGAGGATCTGACTGGCGCTCGAAAGGGTGGAGGAAGGATATGCCGCTCGAAGTCCCAATCTACCGGGTTGGCCTCCACATGCGGCATTGGAGGCAAGGCGACGGGAACTAACCCCTCCCCTTCCGCGACCGCCGCCGAAAAATGTAGCCCTGTAAGAAGTGATCTGAGGCTCGTTGACGTTACGGTTACCCTCAGAGCGGAGAGGCCTCTGAGAGTTGATTCGTGCTGCCCGGCTGTACCTTCCCCGGCCGCGACGACTTCCTTTGATGCCATTTCCGCCTCCTCGCCTCTGTGGGTTGTCGCGGCCTTCTTGACTCCCATTTTCGTCTAGGGGCGACTGCGGCATGCTGTCTTTCGAAATCTGGCTCTGGAGTCGAAGCTGGTGTGGGTGGGAGGATGGTGAACTGGGAAGCTGTCGTGAGAGACGTGAGGTGAGTGAAAAGGCCAGGCACATCTGCACCTGCTCTAGCGCGGTGTAAGAGGAAGGAACGACTATCAAACCACGTGGATATATTCAAGCGAAAAGGAAAATATGAACAGAGAACTGGAGAAGTCCAAAAAAGCAATATACACACGAATAGAGTAGTCGTCGCTGTTCCACTCGCCTTATCTCACCGCAGCACACTTAAGTCATCAGCATTTCGCCAACGCAGCAGCCTGCCCAGGATCCTTGGGAATGACGCCCGCATCGACCGCCGCACTATAACTCCATCTCCAATCACCGCCAAGCTGCGTCTTCCAGCTCCAGAAGGCCCACCCGAGACCCTTCTCATAT
Organism: Trematosphaeria pertusa; assembly: GCF_010094035.1. Classification (NCBI taxonomy): domain Eukaryota; kingdom Fungi; phylum Ascomycota; class Dothideomycetes; order Pleosporales; family Trematosphaeriaceae; genus Trematosphaeria; species Trematosphaeria pertusa. The sequence goes on along the minus strand of NW_022987238.1, from coordinate 429,108 downwards.
GCCTGCACCTGCGCGGCCCACCACTGCGTGTAAAACGCCTTGTTCTCCTCCTTAGTCGGATCCCAGCCTGCATTCCACTCCTGATTGCTATCGACAGCCAAGCTCCACTCGCCCACGATAATCGGTTTGCTGTCGCCGTCGCCGAAGGTGTCGCTGCAGGAGGTGCTGAGGTATGATTGCTTACTCTGCTCGATAGGCGCCCATTTGAGATATCTGTGGTCGTCGAAAGCAACGCCGGTTTTACCTTGCAGCACGTCCCTGGGGTTACCGGCGCCCCAAGCTTGGTCCATGAACTGGATAGTGAGTTGCTGGGCGCCAGGGATATTGAGGTTCTCCTCTGTCTCGCGGATCTTGTCGTATGCGGTGGCGTAGTAGGTTGTGATGAGGTCGGGGTGGTTGCGCTCGGGCTCGTTGAGGACTTCGATCATGCCGGTGGTACGGTACGCGTTGTTCTTGTGGATGCGTTCGGTCATTGTTTGAAGGAACTTGTAGGCGCGGTCGTATTGCCAAGAGACGAAGAAGCCGGCGGAGGGCGCGTACTAGGAGATGTTAGCCTTTGAGTGAGAGCAAGGAGCGGGTTAAGTTACCTGGCCAGTAAAAGGCTGGTTTGGCTCCTGGGCACCGGGAGCACCATGAAGATCTAAGATCACATAGATGTTCCTCGAGGCGGCCCATCCAGCGAGCCGGTCCAGATACTCCAGCCCGCCCTGCGGGAAATGCTCGCTGTCCGCGTACACCGTGTCTTCAACCAGCCAGTACCCAACAGGCACACGAATAGTATTCAGACCATACTCTTTCATTCTGTCTAGATCCTGCTCGGTAATCCACGTATCCCAATGCTTCTTGAAGGCAGCATTTGCAGCGTCCTGACCCAACTTCAGGACGCAATCGAACTCAGAATTAGTGCCGTCGCATCCCATGGATTTCCATTCATCCGCGCACATCCAAGGCTCGATGATGAAGAGAGAACCGAGGTTCACGCCGCGGATCTTGTTGTAGCTCGAGTCGAAGCGCTTGATGGACCTGCCCTTCCCGATGGATACACTTCTCGCGACCGAATTGGGCTGTTCGCCAAAGAGGTCACGCTCAGATGGAAGCCAGGCGGTAACTGCACCAGAGAGAGCCAGTAGGGAAAGAAGATAGTATCTCATGTTGGTGATACCCGCGTGATGCTAGTTAAAATTTTTTGTACCGGTGGAAGGGTGGACTGTACCCGAATCGAATACCTCTACTGGAGAGGTAGGGGTACCGAGGGAGACAATGGGACAAAGAGCGCACCGCTAAATGAATGAAGACAAAAGAGTGCCGAAAGGAAAGAAAGAAAAGAGCGTCGGGAACAAAGCGCAGCAGATGAGTCAAAGTGAGAGTGAAAAGCCGCTCCCGAGCCATCGTCACACGACTTTATACTATACAGACTGCTGCGACTGGGGTTCAGGTTGACTAGGTTGCCCACCTACCATAGTCCCAGCATAGAAAATTCAACCCCGTGCGAGCGTTAGTGAGTGACATTCTATCCGTGTCTCGTTTCTTCATAAACTCCTAGCCTTGCAGTCAGCCTCGACCAATTACGTCGCCCAGTCATACTGCAACCTCTCAGTTTCGGACATACCACCGCTCTCCGCTGCATCGCGGCCTCTGTCTGGACCTAGGCGTTCAGTCCTGCGGAAATTGACGTGCCGCGCCGAGGCCAACAGCACCAGAAGCGGGGCATGATTAAGCTCAGGCGGGAAGGAAGGGGGGAGGGCCACATGCTTGATCAAGCTCATAATAGCTGGCTCCCGCCGCGCCACAAGAAGTCCGGGCAGCTGGCGCGAAGGATCAAGAAACGTAGAGACAGTAGAAACAAGAGGAGATGAACGGCGTTTCAGCGTAATACGGAGGCTGGTGGACCACACCTAGGCGTGGACTTTGTCAGCTGCGGATGCGGTTTGAAACAGACTCTCGCAGGCTAAACGGTCCTGGAAATTGCAGCAGACGGGGGCCCTCGTAAAAACGACTGCAAAAAGGAAAGAAGGCCGCTTTGGCAACCATCTTGGGGTGTGTAGAGTATCATCGCTCTACCAGTAATGATGGTGTTCTCGTGTGACTGTTGCGCGTGTGTGGTTGATGAGTCGGACCGTTGGATCGGACGTCGTTCACTGCCAGCGCACGGGCCTTCATACTTGTCCGACGGAGGTTGTCAGAGGGCAAAGGGCAACATCAGCCGAGGCCGAGATCGACATCAAGATTCGGCATGACAGATGGCGATGTTTTCCTTTGAGAACTGCTGCGCTGCTGGACGTCACGACTGACCGGTGCCTCGACGACAAGGGGCCTATGGAGCTTCCTGAAGTAGGGTCGGCAAGGGGAACCCCGGCAAAGGGTCATCCGATTAGTGCCTCCGCACGTGGGAGTAGCCCCAGAGAGCCATATGAACGAGCAAAAGCGAAAGGACGGTGTAACGTCAAGATGCTCTCTCGCAAGCGGAATGCCCGTGTCTGAACTGCTCAGGGCTTAGCTCAACCCGCCAGTCAGGGCTGATCAGAATGGGCGCCTCATAAGAATAGGTAAAGGCCACGGATACATACACAAACAATAGCATCAAGGAAGAGACGCTGGAGTAATTCTTCCATTCTGAATAATTCATTTGAAAAGCCACTCGACCCTGTCCTAATTCACCCACCCGAATACTAATTCTCCCAATCCCAAGAGTGTCCAGCCCACGATAACCAGATCAACCTTTATCAACCTCCCTGATCCCCTTTGTACACCAAAAAAAATACACATTTGAACCAAAACCAAAAAGGGTATCAATGCGCAGCAGCTCAAGCCGCCGGCTAGCCGTATAAAAACGACAGATTAGAAGTAAATATGGATATCCCTGCGCTTGAGCGCCTGCACTTTCTACGCCGTTCAAGGCCCCTATTAGAAGTAAAGGAGAGAAAGAAGAGGAGAAGAGAAGAGAAGTAAAGGACTAGGAGATCCAAAATGAAGGGACGGCCACTTGGCCAATGCCACATGTACACATCTAAACGTGGCCGGCATATCCATACCGTGACTTTTTGCCAGACAAAGGAGATCGGAGAGGGAAAGACAGAGCAGCGACATTCTGAAACACGGCGCGAAGCCTGAATGAAGCGACAGCCATAACACATGCTCATGCATCGTACGCGATAGGCGCATCCGTACAGGTCATCTAGAAGCCACGGAAGGGATCGGTCATCATGAAGTCTTCGTAGACGCCACCCGAGCGACGATGGTCGTTGGTGCTACCGCTCCATTGGCTGTTGCCGCGGCGCCTGCCCATGCGAAGGTTGGCTGCGGAGCCGGCACGGTGCGTGGGGTCTTTGCCTAGAGAGTCGTCGATGAATGCTTCCATTCGGACGGTACCCATGGTATCGAAGAAATGTTGGCGAGTAGACGTGCTGGCTTCTGATGTCCTGGAGCTTTGGATGGCGCTGTGTGGGTTGTATACTGATGACGGCACGGAAGGGGGCTGCCTGCTGCTGTACATGTCCGATTCGGTGGTGGAGTAGAGAGACGGGACGTGCTGATGCGAGAAGCTTCGATAAGGAACGTTTGGCGGAGGAGCGCTAGGTCCGGTTGAGCTTCGCTTCCGGCCATGAACTGGACCGCGTGGAATGGTGGGCGGGTCTGCTGAATCGGGAAGAGGCCTCTCGACGCGGGATCCCATATGAAAGTCTGGCATCGGCTCGGCTTGGCTCGGGAATCGCTGTGCCACAGTATTTGCTTTCCCCTTGGCGAGGCGGACCGAATCGCGAACGTGGGAGCGGCGCAGCGTCGCTCCTGTGGAGCGCTGAGGTAACTCCTCGGTAGGCGGAGGTGCAGGTGGCATGGGCCCAAGATCCGGAATAGGAGAGCTTGAGTGAGCTAAGAAAGACAACGCTGTGAGCCAGAGGTAGTGGCGTTCCCGCGACGCGGTGGTGAACTTGAGTGCTCGTGCCGGCGTTAAAATCAAGATGGATCGGTTGAACAGGGCTTGTGTCCCGGCATTCCTGGGAATAGGTGTGTTATCGGCGACATCTAGGACAGATTGGATCGTGACTAGAAGACATGTTAGTGGTGAGATGAACGATATGCGCTAGGTGCCACTTACGCTTGCGACCGCTCTTGCCCAGAAGCGCTGACCCGGATGTTGGTTGTTTGCTGCTCCATAGCACTGAGCGCTCATACGGGGAGATCCAAACCCAACGTTTGTGTCGCACACCGTTGCTTGTCAATACGGCATTCTCTTCCGCGCGAGCAATGTCTGCAGGCGACTCTGCTGCGCCGAATGTCTTCCTCTTCCGCACATACTTCCACATCCATTCACCCACCATCGTAGCTGCAATAGCATCCACGACACTGGTCTGGTACCCGACGCTGCCGATGGAGCCGCTGCCCGTGTGTGTGGTGTTAGTTGACAGCTGGTGTCGGTGTCCGAATCCTTGGCCAGTGACAAGATCATTCGGCAGGGGTGGGACTGCAGGACTTTCAGGCATAACAGGAGTAGCGGGGAGTGGAGGAGATCGGCTCCGAGAGCGACCAGTCTTCTGAATGACTGCGGCCGATCGCACCTTTCGCAGACTGTCCTTGCGCTGATGCTGTCTTGTGCCATATGGGCGTCGGCCTCCAAAGCCACCGCTGTTGCGCGGCGTTGGACTCTGCGAACCCTCGCTCTTGCTGAGCGGAATCTTGCGAGAGCTTGAGCGCGTGGGTACGGGGAAAGGAGGCTTCGCCATATATGTGCTCGAGCCGTGGCTTCCGAAACTGGGGCTTCGAGAACGCATATGCGCGGCTGTTCCGTTCTGGATCATGGCAGACCTCCGAATGCTGGGCTGGCGACTGAGAGAGTTTCGTAATGGCTTTCCGACCTTGGCAGGTTTCTCGAGGGAGTTACGGTTTGAGAGCATCCGCCCAGAGTTCACTGAGTCTTCAGAAGGCCGAGAGGTTGATACGACTTCTTTGTCCTCTGGGACCGGAGTTGGGGGGTTGTTGAACACTCGTCCGTTCTTGAGATTCCGCGAAGAAAGCATCGGCGTCGAGTACTGGGGAGCCCTGTACTCCTCTTCGTCACTAAGCTCCGCATCGTGGTCTTCCTCATCGGACGAAGGTCCGTCGAAACCAGCAAACAGGCTGCTTGTTCTGAACGGCCTGCTTAGGCTGCTTTCTTTATCGCGTCCGAGGGGACCGTTATCATTGTTGCCAGGATAACGGTCTTCAACCTTCCTGTCGGTGGTTTTCTCAAGCAATGCCATGAGATCTTGACGGGCAGATGGTACTGCGGTTGTCTTCTCCGGTGCACTAGACACAGCCTGATGGGAATCCTTCCTATTAAATCCGCTGGGCGCTGGCCTCTCTTGCCCTGGTTCAGGTGTGCTAGGCTTAGAACTAATAGCGGACGGCAGAAGATGAGGAGGTAGCTTGACGGGCCGCTTGTCTATCCTAATCGGCTCGGTTTGCATGCCTGTTGAGCGCACTGACGAGCTCATGTCGCCGGTTGTCTGTGTTGAGATGCTCTTCGTCCCTGGCGGCAGGATCGGTTCCTTGGGCGAAGGAGGGGCCGAGGTTGGAGCGTGGATGGCAATCGACGGAATAGAAATCGGTACTGGAGGAGGCGCACGTTTTGGTTCGACCGGCTTTGCCTCCGGCTCTTCGAGTTGTTCCGTCTGGGTCGATACGGACGCAACTTCGGCTTTGAAAATTGGAGATATCGGTGTCTGCGAAGTGGGAATTACGATTTTGGGAGTTGCAGGAGGACTCAATGGTTGCTCAACAGTCTGCGACGACGTCGAGGTCATCAAGGGAGGAACGGCAGTACCCGGCAAATATTGAGTGGAGACACCGGCAGGTGCAGATACCCGCTTCCGGCGCTGGTTCGCTTCGACTTCTGGGCTCGCCGATGTTATCTCAGTAGGTTTCAGTGCTGTAGACGACTCTGATGTCTGGGGTCGTACAGGAGATGGTGGCGGAGACGGTTGCACACCGGTGTCGACATAGTGTGGTTTGACCTCGACGGGTTGCGGCTTTGGAGGAGGGAAGACCAGCGTGATTTCTTGGGGAGTGATGCTCATCGAGGACTTCGCCGATTCGTAGACTGGATTCGGTGGCTCATTTTCCATTACCGCAGGCAGGCTATCCCTGTTGCCCTGTTGGCTTTCGATACTGAGCCCTAGGATACGTTTTGCCTTTTCGTCTTGACACATCGATTGCCGCGATTCGAGTGCTCTTCTCGCCCTCATCTCGTTCTCCGGGAAGTCGTCAGAATCAAGCTCTAGCTCACCCAAGTCCTCCTCTTCCTCATCAAACACCAACTCGTCAGCTAGGCAGACCCCATTGGCACGGCCGTGTCCTTCAGAGCCAGTCCCGCTCATTAGTGACATTCGGTAGTTGCGACCGATGCTTCGGTAGCTGCTGTTACTGAGGTTCCTGGAGTGTCGGGCGATTCGCGTGGAGGGCCTCCGTTGCGGTGATGAGCGTACGCTGCCCGCATCACTTTCTGGTCCCACTCCACTGTCCCGGTGAAAGTCTTCGCTCTCGCTCTCGAGATCGGCTTCTTCTTGTGCCGCCTCTTGTATGGCAATCTCGTCTAGCAGCACCTTTAGTCGACTCTCCGAGATATGTACACGTCGTTCGAGGGAGCGCTTCTCGCCAGCCCAGATCTCCTTTTCGCGCGCCCACATGTCGTGAACACGGGTCGAGTCATCTTCCTGGCTTCGTAGCTTCTTTTGCGTTGTCTCAAGCCTCTCGCGAAGATCAGCGTTCGCTTCCTTCATCTTATCTCTCTCGCCAGCGATTTCTTCAAGCGCCGAGAGCGTGCCATTCTCAAGTTGCTGCAGCTGGCGTTTCACCGTCCGGCTCTCTTTTGTACTTGTAGATAGCTGATCCGTGAGCGCATCGTTCTCGTTTCGCACTGTGTGGAGGCTTGTTTCCAAGTCCTCGATGAACTTGTGCTTCGAATCTAGTTCACGTCTGAGGTTGAGGATCTCAGACACTAGCGATGCGTGCAAGGTTGGCGTGAATCGTCTTGGATCAAGGATAGACACATCCTCATCGTTGGTCCCGTTCTCCCTGTTATTCTGGCCATCCGGTGGCAGCGGCACCGGTGAGCCTGCGCTCTCGCCCAAGGGAGTTCCATAGCGGGAAGTTCTTCGAGATAGCGAAGAATACGGGGTATCGGAAGGCGGTGGTAGGGGTTGATTTGTAAAGTAAGCGTCGTTGTCCGAGAAGTAGTCTGTCGCCATTTTGTGAAGTGTGGCTGTTACTTCCCGGATATACCGTTCGACTCAACAATCACTATAGTCTCCCAGAACCACAACCAAGTGGTGCTGATCCTATCGGGTTCTCAATGCATGCCTGCGGGCGAAATTAACCCATGTATGGAGCGAGATATGGAGACCAATCGTACTTCGATCGAGACCGCTGCTATGATCTTGAATCAATCGCGCCTATGCTTGTGCCTCCAGAACAGTATCCAATGGTTATTGCCTCGGACGAGCTTGGGTACAGGTGGGGACTGGTATAATCGCCCGACGATAGAATGAGCTGGTATATGCAACGGGTGGGTGAAAGGAACGCGTCGGACGTTTCTGAGAAGTCGTCTTCGAAAGGTGTCGTGAATGAAGGGAACGAAAATTTGGTACCCTAGAGCTTTGATACACAGTCAGTACCAGGTAATTCAGAAACGGCTTGGTTCATCGGTGACAGATAGATGAGAGGGTCGACCCACGATCTGGATAATTGTGGCGAATGGATATTCCACGGCGATGACGGATTGTGCAAGAGGTTCTTTTCCCGAGAGTTTTGCCTTAAATGCTGATGCAATTGGACTTTTCTAATGCTCGAATGGCGCAAAGAAGCAACGGGAAAGGACCGAGGAACTACAGGTGTGAATTCAACAATTGCAATGACGGAAAAGAGAAGAGAGAGATCCAGCAAGAACACGCGACTCTGAGTAGAGATGTCCCTGAACGCGTTCTCGACGACGTGAAGCGTAGGGAGGGGAAGAGGAGAAACGAGCAATTGGGGACCTGGGCATGAATGTGCTGATCCGCGAATAGCGGGTTCATGCACCGCTTCCTGGGACCAGCAAAACGCTGCTGGGCTCTGCTCTGGGGAGACGGGAACGGACATGGGCCGAGACAGGTGGGCGAATGAGGTGTAATTCACCCCATATCAAATTTGTTTTGCACCCAGCTCCCGCTTTATGCACACATCCCAGCTAGCGAGCACGCTGCATGTGCGCTCGTTGCTCCCTGCATACAGCCGGCCCAACGTGGCGGAAGCTCGTTATTGGCGAAACAGCTCCACTCGACTGGGCTGATTGGTCACACATTTCGCTCCAACGTATCCCGTTCCGCGAGGCTAGCGAATGTGCAGTCGAGCAAAAAGAAATGACACGGTGCGAATTGTCCGAGCGGTGCCAGGATGCCGTGGGATTCCGTACTTCGGAGCAAGCTCGCAGACTGAAGTGCCTCGAGCGCATGTGACGGCGTGTGATGATGCACAGGAACGAGATCGCCGCAATCTCTGTACAACAGCTGGCCTTCAGAGGGCCGAGTGATAGGCTTCGCGAGCAGCAGGCCGGTCACATCAATTTGCGAAATGAGCATCTTCGTAGCAGAATGCTCCGAGAGCCATCACCTATCAGTAGCTCCAACGCTACGCAACGCGGTCCTGAGGATAGGAGGCCAAGGTTTCAGCCTCCTCTCTGGGGCGCCCACTCCGAGCAATTGCCTACAAGGGCCCGGCGGACAGGAGACGTGATCCAGTCGTGACCGCAAGGCTTGCAACTCAAACAGCTGTGCCGCAATGTGGCCACGGCTATTCCGTTTATTCTTAGCGCGAGACTCGATTCGCAGTCCCAACATTACCAAACAGCCGTCAGCATCGGACTCGAGAGAGGCTCAGAGCAGAGGGCACACGCGTCGCGAGCCGGGTCTTCGAAAGCTTGCAACTTGTGCTCCACCGACGCGAAAAGGAGAGAGAATAGTTGCATGACTTTTCAGAAAACCCGGTTCTTCGTTGGCTATGCTATAGCACTAGCACTGTCCAAACAGATCAGGAACGTACCCTCTCCAGCTCCTCTTCCGTTTGATTACTTCGACGGGGACCCGTGTTCTACTCGTGTGAGCTGCTCGGCTGGCGAGTATCTGACCCGTCGGCTGGGGATCGACAGTCCTGAGGCCCAACCTAGGATTGCTTCAGGACCGCGATGTCGACATTGTTTTCGCCGTTTAATCGGTTGTGGCCTAGCATCCAATAGACGGACGACGGCGCGAAAGCCTCGCTGAGAACCGACGACGGTTAGGAAACAACAAGCTGACAAGTCCCTGTCGTGGCTACTCGCCGTTGCTGGAGGCTAGGGTCAGGAGTCAGGCAGCTGCGGTCAGTACCAGTGGATCCAAGGTCCTGCCAAAAACGCGTGAAGCCTTTATGCAGCCCTACATAATAGGTACGATATCCTCCTAAAAAATAGAGAAGCGACGTCATGTACTTCCCTTCTGTCCATCAGTTCGTAAATCGCCTTGGGAGAAATAGGAGATGCCGGTCGTTGGCGGGTCCGCTGCTCTCCTCCCCCACGGCCCGACCCCCTGTAGCGTCAGCTGCACGTCGCGAGGCTGCATGAGCCCCTCTGAAGGCCCAGAAGCCCTTGAAGAAATGATATCTACCCCAACGCTGCCGCTTCATCTCGGCACGGCCGCTTCTTCGAGATTTCGGCGGCGAAGGCGCACTGCTGCGGAGTGCATGCGTAGTCTATGCGTAGTCTGCATACGCGCGTTGCATCGGACGTTTCCCGTGGCCTGAGAGTTGTCGAGACCGGCATTTCAACGTCGCGGAGTAATCCGGCATTCCCTTGTTTGCTTGCGTCGCGTAAAGTCGCGTGTTGTTGACATTGTCGTTGCTTTTTGTATCCCGTACAGGCCCCTCTGGTTCCTGACTCGTATCCGCAGCGTGAATGGATCCGGGCTGGCTGATGCCCTCATGGTCTCCCCGGCAGTTCGCCACTCAAATTGCAAGGGTTTGATAACGTCTCTTTTGAACGTTGCGGTTTCCCTTGGGATCCCCAAAGTCCTCGAACGAACTGCGAATCACGTGCAGGCTTTATCGATAAGCGAAAAAGTTGAGCGCATCAGTAGAGATCAACAATGGCTAGACAGGCCAACAGACAGGAAGAAGCCTGTACAAGAGCAGAAAGCCGTTCGAGACCCCCAGCGCTCAAACATCCCATTTCCGGTCCCTCAGCCAGAGCTGAACGCCAGCACAGCAGCCAATATTCAACATGGCACAACAGCAGCCCACCGCTGCAATGCCGCCCGCAATGGCAGAAATAAAATCCCAGAGCGCGGACGAAGTGCTAAAGGAGATGAAACGCCTACCACTGTTCATGACGACCTTGGACGAGACCGACGGCGAGGGAGGCGAAAACGTAGCCCTAGAAGCGCTCAAGGCACTGGCGTATGAGGGCACTAGAGCAGAGGTCGCAGAGAACTTCCGCCAGCAAGGGAACGAGTGCGCGCGGGCGAAGCAGTGGGGTGATGCGAAGGAGTTCTACGACAAGGCGATAGCGGCGCTGAAAGCACCACCGAAGAACGACCCGGATCCGGAGCATGGACCGCAAGTTATCGAGGTGGAGGTTGATGAGGAAGAGGAGCAGAGGAAGGAGAAAGCCGTTGAGGAGGCGTGCTATGTCAATCGCGCACTGTGCAATCTGGAGAAGAAGAACTATCGCTCCTGTATTCAAGACTGCGCTTCTACCCTCCGACTCAACCCGGAAAATGTAAAAGCGTTTTACCGCTCCGGCCTCGCCTGTCTCGCGCTCGACAAGATCCCAGAAGCAAGCGATGCGTGTATGCGAGGTCTGGCGCTCGACCCCTCAAATGCCGCCCTTAAGACTCTCTCCACCAAAGTCTCCTCTCGCAAAACTTACCTAGACTCCGTGGACAAAGCCCGGCGAGAACGCGAAGAAAGAGCAGCATCCGAGAGAGCAACACTAGCCCTCGCGCTGAAAAGCCGGGGCATCAAGACGAGGACATCAGAAAGAGCGCCCGATCTCGAAGACGCTGCCATCAAGCTCGCCAATCCACTAGATCCCAGCTCCACACTCTCCTTCCCAGTCATGCTCCTCTATCCCGCGCACTCGCAATCAGACTTCATCAAGGCGTTCTCCGAGACGGAGGCGCTAAACCAGCATCTCGACTACATTTTCCCGCTGCCATGGGATACCGAGCAGGAATACAAGGCGGACGATGTGGAAGCGTACATGGAGACTACAGCAGGCGGGTTGATCAAGGTCGGCAAGAAGATGGGCTTGGGCAAGGTGTTGGGCAGCGGGAAGTGCGAGGTTGTAGATGGATTAGTGCGCATCAGCGTGGTTCCGAAGTCGAAGGCGCAGGACTGGATCGAGGAGTTCAAGAAGAGGAGAGGCGCCTGAGGTACATCATTCTGAACGAATAGGATAGCGTTTGATGGCCAGACTGTGCAGGTCGGTGTCGACTTCGAGGAAGGTCCTGCAACCACGCGGCGCCTGCCTCATCCCACCGCTCAACCCAACCTTGTGTCACCTTCGCATGCGCAAACCCCTCACCAAATCCCACAGCCTGCCGTATGTCCAACACACTCCCGCTCCGAATCCACCCTCCAGCTTGCTCGTGCTCCTCCCACCCCACACCAGACCACCTAGGCGGCGACCCAACCATCAAATCACGCCGTCAAAACAACCTCGCATGCATATAACCCCCGCACCCGCACGTCGTCTACGCCGTCATCTCTGCAGCATCAGCGCCAGCACCACTCCTCTACACACCCCCATCTGCGCCTATAATAAAGCCTAAATAAGAGGGTTTTCCGCACCTTCCGCGTCGAGCGCCCTCGCCCGGGGGCTCGGTTCCGGAATCCTGGTCCGAGGGATGTCGGATTTTCCTCCGTGCCGCATTTAGCGTTGGTTTGCAACGGTTGCATCTGTTGGGCACCTGCATACTACCCAACTAATTGGGAAAATGGAGTCTGCTGTAATTGTTGCGCGTAGATTAACTGGCTTGTATGTGATGGCCGATATCTAGGAGTGCGGTATCTGCACAGCTACTATGATTTATTGGATGCTGTACGACATGCTCGCTAATGCAAGGTACCTGTACGCAATTTATCCGTCGTGAAAGCTTTCCACTCACCACACGCCACGCGGACGCGCACAGCTGGACTGCAATGCGACGCGCTCGATGCAGAGAGAAGACAAATAAATATCGCATCGAGTGGGTGTCCATTTGATGATTTTATACTACCTCTAGAAGAGAGGTTTCCTGGTACACTTTTCCACCGTTGAGCAACTATCCCTTTAAAGAACACTATAAGCAGGCATACATCGAACCACCAATCCACGGGGAAAAAAGAAAACCACCTTGTCCGTCTCGGACCTCCCGTCCGCCGATTTCCACAAGCTTTGAAGACAGTGAAGACAAATGCAAACTTGCATATAGCGCAAGCCTCCACGCTCAGATACAAACCATATCAACCGTTCCTCGGTACGTCGGCCGGAGTCCGGAACATGATGTGCGACAGTGCTGAGGCAAGCAACAGGGGGATAGAATGCAGACCGTAGCCGGGAGTACAGAGTGTAATGATGCCGATCGGACCGAGGCCGAGGCCTGCGTGGAAAGGGCCGAATGCTGCAATGTGTGTGATTGTGACAGTGGTGGATGACGCCGAAAGAGCCGACGTCGGACAATTTCCTACGCCTTGGCTCCCTTCTCTTCAGCGTAGAGTTTTTTCTTTCGGGTCATTGACTCCTTAAGGTCTTCCCACACTCTGTAGCCAAGCTTGCCCGGGGGATGCGCGGACCACCCGGTCGACTTTTCCTTCTCGCGAACTATCTCGTCGGCCTTGACCTGCTCCAGGTACCCCAGGAATCGGACGTCCGTCTTGTGCAGAGTGCGGCGACCATCGAAGCGGAGAGTGAGCTTTCGGAGCTTTGCCTCGCGGAGGATGCGGAGACAGTCGAAGAGGTGCTCGTCGTTGAGAAACCGTCGCTCTTCGTGGGTGAGGTAGGATGTCGACGACTGAGTGGCATCATCGAAAACGAGCCTGATGTCTCGCAGGTAGGCCAGGTTCTCAGGGCCGATTGCCTTCAGAAAGCGGCGGACATCCGTGTAGCCAATCTCCCTAGGGATTTTCTCCCAGAACGGACGCCGGGTGTTCTTGTTGCGTTCGAAGGAGAACTTGTTCTCGCCATAGAGGATGCTGCAGCCTTCCCCATATACCATTTTGCAAGTGCTCAAGAACTGGCCGGATCTACAGAGGTTGTCGGCGTCGGGGAATGCAAGGGTTTCGCTGGTCACAAACGCAAGCCGATAGACTTTATTCCGAAGTTCCCCAGGCAGATCGCAGAAGCCGGTCTTCTTCTGCTCCTGGGCTGCCGTGCCCTGCGATTGCGGTACCGGTGTGGGCTTGTTCAACTTCCGCTTGGTGCGGCGTGGCTGCAGTTCCTGGGTGGTACCTTCTGTGTTGTCCTGCAGAAGGCTCCGGTCGAGCTTCACCACCAGAGGGCCATGGAAACCAAGCGGGACGTTGAATTGCAAGGTAATGGTCGGCGGCTTCTCCACGTTATGATGGAAGTTCCCGACGTCCTCTTCGTCCGAGGCCTCGTCCGGCTCCTCGTCATAGATGATAGGGTCCAACGGCGGAGGAGGAGGTGAGGGCGTCCGCTTGCGCTTGCGCGAGGGCTTGGCTACTTCGTCTTCGTCCTCTGAAGGCACCTCGGAGGGTTCATCATCCTCAATTATCGCAGAGTCGACGTAATCCGCGATCATCTTGATTTTGCCGGCGCTCCGACGGATCGGTCGGCCTGTCTTCTTGTTGTACTGCGGCAGTAGAGACGGACTCCCGAGCTCGGGGCTGCTGTCGCGATCTGGCGGGGTCGACGGAGCCATACTGGAGGAGTGTTAGTCCAACGGATGGTCTGCAAGCGTGTGGGTATCGGCGGGTCGAGGTGAGGTGAGTTGTGGGGCCAAGAGAGAGCGGTCACGGTCGGTTGGAGGGGCCCACTTGAGAAGAGGCAGGCGCGAGGCGTGAGGTTAGGAAGGTGCGCCCGGGCAGGTCCATCGACGACTAGGATGGCGGGGTCTTGGCAAGAAGAAGTAGAGGAAGGAGCGGGTGGAGACAGGTGAAGCAGGAGGAGCATAGGGAACAGGTATATGGAGTATTTCATGGAATTAAGACTGCTACCTACTGCGTGTCTGTGCCTGGGGACTGTTCGACAGGTGAACGTCAAAGCCGAGACAGCTGACCTTCATCACGAGGTTGCGCAGCGGTGATGCTTCTGTGAAGACTGCTCGACCTCACCATTGCTGAGACGGATCTCGTCCGTCAAGACACACGACTATTGCCAATCATAAGGTCTCTTGTCTCCTCTGGGTGGTGAGGGTGCCCGGAGCAGGTCAGCAGCACCCGCGTCGACCAGCGTGCGCCGGCCGAGCGAGAATGCGACTGTCTAACAGGCGTTGAATCATCTTGGTTTTAGTCGTGATGAAGAGTGGAAGTGAGGCCTGAAAGCGAAGAAAATGTGCGAGCGGAGAAAGTTCGGCCCGCGATCCCCAGCCACCACCGCCGCTAACCCCGGTGCTCGGCATAAGGCTATTAACGAACCACATATCGTTCGACGTCTACGACCTCTAGGACGCCGGCCACCTCCTCCACGACCACACCCCACAATGGCCACGCTGAGGTCTGTTTGTCGGGCGCCGCTCAGGCAGCTCAATTGCCGTTCTTGTCTTTCAATTGCCACAAATCATCCAAGATTGCCGCAGCGACAATGGCGGGGGTATGCGTCTTCCTCTCTGGAGAACCAGCAAAAGGCATGTTTCTCATAGAAGCTTGACCATGGGGACATAGCTAACACATCTTCAGCTACTCTCCGCAGACCTCGAAGATGCCGACCCAGTTGCGTACCAGATCATCGAGAAGGTACGTCGATATCCTCCACCGTCCTCGTAGCTTCCGCAAGCTCACCACGCTCCGAATGCAGGAGAAGGATCGGCAGAAACATTTCATAAATCTCATACCATCCGAGAACTTTACCTCCAAAGCTGTGCTCGATGCGCTCGGCAGCGTAATGCAAAGTACGTCCTCCAATGCCCGCCCTACAGGCGCGAGTCTCACACATCGCACGCAGACAAGTACTCCGAAGGTTATCCTGGAGCGAGATACTACGGAGGCAACGAATTCATCGACGAGGCTGAGCGCCTGTGCCAACAGAGAGCTCTCCAGACTTTTGGTCTGAGCGAGTCAGAATGGGGCGTCAATGTTCAACGTGAGTCTTCCGCGGCACAGGCAGTTGCGTCGCTAACAGTGTCTACTAGCTCTCTCCGGCTCTCCAGCAAACCTGTATGCTTATTCCGCCCTTCTAAACACCCACGACCGAATACTCAGTCTTGACCTTCCGCACGGCGGTCACTTGTCGCACGGCTACCAAACACCCACAAAGAAGATCTCCGCCGTTTCCAAATACTTCGAGACACTGCCATACCGGCTAGACGAGAAGACAGGCCTCATAGATTACGTGAAGATGGAGGAGCTGGCGAACCTCTACCGCCCGAAGATCATTGTTGCGGGAACATCCGCGTATAGCCGGCTGGTGGAGTACGAGCGCATGCGGAAAATTGCTGAGAGTGTAGGCGCCTACCTCCTCTCGGATATGGCACACATTTCGGGATTAGTCGCTGCTGGTGTCATCCCTTCGCCGTTCCCGCACTCTGATATCGTCACGACCACGACCCACAAATCGCTCAGAGGCCCGCGGGGTGCCATGATCTTTTACCGCAAAGGAGTAAGGAGAGTAGACAAGAAGGGTGTGGAGGAGAAGTACGACCTAGAAAACCCGATCAATGCTTCCGTATTCCCAGGACACCAGGGCGGTCCGCATAACCACACCATCACTGCGTTGGCCGTGGCGCTTCAACAGGCACAGACCAAGGAGTTCAAGCACTATCAGCAGATCGTGCTCGACAACGCTAAAGCCCTGGCGGAGCGGTTAGGTAACTCAAAAGAGCACGGCGGTCTTGGATACAACATTGTCAGTGGCGGAACGGACAATCACCTTGTGCTCGTGGACTTGAAGGACAAGGGCGTAGATGGTGCGCGTGTCGAGCGTGTTCTCGAACTCGTCGGTGTGGCGAGCAACAAGAACACCGTACCAGGCGACAAGTCGGCCATGAAGCCTGGCGGCCTGCGGATGGGCACTCCTGCCATGACCACGAGAGGCTTCCAACCAGAAGACTTCCGAAGGGTCGCCGACGTAGTACACCGAGCGGTCGGAATCACTCAGAAGCTCGATAAGGATGCGAAGGCCAAGGCCGAGCAGACGGGCAGGAAGAATCCGGGAAGCGTAGCGGCCTTTAAGGAGTATGTGGGTGAGGGCGAGGATATCATGGATATCATACAGCTGAGGAAAGAGGTCGAAGACTGGGTAGGGACTTTTAGCCTTCCGTGGATCAAGAACCAGTGACGGTAATGGAAGCGATTGCAGTCTGTGGAGGTCGGCAAGAAGTTCAACATTATGGTCTTAGGACGATCTCTTGACTTGGAGCTACGGAGTTACGGTGAAGCGGTTTTGCGTCTGTATATAATTTCTCGCTTCACTCGTTCTCTCCGCTCGGAACAATTGGAGAAATAGGGTTTGCTCTTTCACCGCCCTTGTCCACGCTCGTCCTCCTCGCTTCCTGTCCGCTACGACGCTGCTATTGTCCACTGCGACTCTATTGTTTCCTCTCATAGGCAGATATATCTCTTGGCCGCCCTCTGTCTTCCCATCAACTCCCAACCTTCTTGCGCGCGCCTTTTCTATCCCTGGACGACTCTTTCATTGCAGTCTGCTTCACGGGGCTTGAGGACCTCCAACGCGTTGAGCATCGCCACGTCCTGCATCCCTACGATCGACATTATCATCGTGGTCCCCGCCATCCTGAAGCCACTCAGCGCGCCCAATCGCAACGTTCGCCATGCTGTTTGCCGCGTTCACATCCGTCCTGCTCTACCTCCTCCTCAGCGCCGGCGCCGCCCTCTCACTCACCATGCCGACCAAACTCAACACCACAACGGCCTGGGCACCGCCCACCCTAACCACCCTCAACATACCAGCACCAATACCGAGCGTCAGCGACAGCGACCCTCCTACCAACATCCTCTCCACAGCCGCCAGTCCAAACCAGCACATACCCCCGCCGACGCACTGGCCCTGGTGGACCACGCCCGCTGCCTGGGTCCTCGTCGTCTACGACGTTGTTACTGGATTCGGATTACTGTGGCTGTATTGCACGGGCGGGATGGAGGGGCTTTGGGGGAGGCAGAGTGGCAGGAGTGTATGGGCTGTAGGCGCGAGGGGAGGCGGAAGAACGGGTGGGGCGAGGGTGGGGAGTTGGGTGCTGAGGAGGGAGGAGGCGAGGGAGGAGGTTATTGGGTGGGAGTTGAGGAGGTTGGGTATGATTTAGGGGAGGCGAGGGAGGATGGGGTTGGGTGGGTTGCTGTGGACTCTGAGGAGACAGGGAGATACTCATTGGTTGGACGGGATATCGTCGCGTGGATTGCTTCAGGCGCAGGAATGAGGAGCCGGCTACGCGTGGCTGAAGTACTGATTACTATAGTCGGTTTGAGAGTAGGATACTCACACCTAGCGCTTCATAAGCGTTCTTCTGCTTAGCCACTTCGATCTACCCATACCCTAGCCTGCATTCGGACTGCCACAAGCCCACACAGTACACCAAACTCACCTTTCCAAAAGTCAGTTTAGCCCATCCCCAAACCACAGTCACCGTTGGTAGGAGCAAAATGTGAACACACTCTTATATATCCAACAGTCATGCACCACTCCACGCGTCTCCGCCCAAATCCTTGGACACCTACCTACCAGGATTCTCTCTATACAGTACTCGGTGACTTCATACCACACCACACCATACCATGCCATTATCCATCATCGTACGACGGACCCACTACATCCCTCCCTCCACTCAATAGCATACACTCCCCTCCCTAAATCCCCCTCGCACTCGCACTCGCACTCGCATTGCCCATCCCTCATTCTTCCCCCTTCTCGAAGCCAGCCCATCCCCCAAATCCCCCAACAACACCCTCCGCTCGTACATTTATCACATAAATGCAAGCGCGATCTCTCGGCATCTTAATGCCTCGGGCCGCATCCCCTACCTCCCACGCGTACAAGCCCGGCGACATGACCCCGAGTCGCCACTTCCACCTATACAGCGAAGTAGGGGGAAGTCTGAAGGTGAACGCATAAAGACGGCGGCCAGGCGTTCTCAAATCCTGCGAACTTCTTGTAGCGCGCTAGACTGCGTTTGGGGTGGGCGAAAGCACTGCTGGGCTGGGTGAAACCGGGGTCTCCCATGACAAATGGCGTGTTTCAAGCTGAGGCTCGGGGAGCTTGGCGGGAAGATGCGCGCAGATCCATGGCTCCGAGAGAGGAGGCACGTGCTGGAGATGGGTACTGTGACGGTGACAGGTTGGGGTATTGCGGTTAGTTGAGGTAGATGTGCTGGGTTGATACTTGCGAATTAGACGATAAGGTTGTGATGGCCGTATCAAGGATATTGGGAGGGGATATTTGCTCGGTAGAGCCTTATGCTAATAGCGTTGAAGTGATGCGATGGGAGAGAATCACGAGCTTTGGATTACAGACATAGTGGACAGAGTGTAATACCTATATTTTTTGAAAGCGAGCGTCTGGATGATCGGGGGTATTCTAAGGTGCGGAAGACGCGTGGTGGGAACTAAGCTATGCTCATGCGGGAGTAAAAGGTAGTAGTAGGGAATAATTATGTCGAACAGCGAAAGGAAAAGAAAATGCAAAAATCCCTCGTCGACGATGATAACGCCTGTATAGCTGCTTTCTGCGAGCGAGCGATGGAGCCATCGGAATACTTCCTGCCATCGCGCAGATATCCGAGCAGCGCAAGTCTTCCCATAACATTAACTCATAGACGCCGTGGTGCTCCTCATTATATCCTTCGTTTCCCATCGCGTCTTGTGCTCTTCGGCCTGGCCGGTGCAGCTTGCGCGGAATTTTTCTCCGTCACGTCTTGTGCGCCATGGAGGCTGCAGCTTGCGTGGCTACCTTCGGTCCTCGTCACCTCCTCACACTCGGATTCCTCAGCGGTCCAGGTACCGCACTCGCCCTCTCATAGGGCCCGTCATCGACGCTCACCCAGTTGGGCACTGTGCTCGTTCGATTGCTCTTCGAATTCTGTCTGGTTACGCTCGCGCGTACAGTCCGCCCGCCAACGTTCCCAAACCCAAGGACTTCAGGCCGATCGAGATCGAAGGGATCGGATTGTCGTACTTTGGATGAGAACAGATTTGTTGACGGCCGACTAGGTCCTGGCTCGCCGAAGAAGGTGAACGAGGTGTTTGACTCACGGGAGACGGTGCTTGAGGTAGCGTTGAAGGCCGGAAGGGGAGCATATGCGTTGGCAGGACGAGCTGGTGGATTTGGCGGTAGTGGCTGGGTGGGCACCGGCGGGGCTTCCGTAGGGTCGAAAAAGGGGTTCTCAGCAGTCGTGTAGACGGACGCGGTGTAGGTTGATGGCGGATGGGAGCGCAGGGCTGTCTGAACGCTCGTGCTCCGTTTGTGTTTCTGTGCGGTCTCTCTGAGCCATTCGGGCGTGCCACTGCCGTCGCGCTCTGCGATTTCATCAAGAAGGGAAGCGAAGGGGTCTTTGGATCCTCGTTCGGACATGGCTGCCGGCTTTGGTGTGATGGGGGGCCGCTGCTGGTCCTGCAGACCGTCGAAGACGGATTTCGATTTCGTATCCCGATCAGGATTTAGTAGCATCAGGATCTTCGGCGGCTCTTCAGTGTCTTTGAATGGGTCGTCGAGACCGTTACTGCCGCGTCTCACAGGATCCTCTACAATGCCTGGGAAAGGCGACTTGGTGCCAACGACACCGTCCGGATTTTTCTGGAGGAGCGTCCTGGATCTCTTCAAGCTCGGCATACGGTCACCAAAGCCCCGGAGCTGCTGTCGTAGTTTCGACGGTGGCTCGCTGATCGATTGACTGCGCCGGTTCGACCGTACGGAGTAGACTGAACTGACGCTGCTGCGCACGCTGTGCCTTCGGTACGGATTTGTTGCCGGGCCAGCCTTCTTTCCCTTCATCTTTGCGAAAAACATACCGACCGTTGCAGGGATAGCCTCAAGTTTCTCCTGAACAGCCTTGATCTTGGCCAACAAGCCGCCATCTCCCCGACTCTTTTCGCTTATACGTTGCTGCCATTTCTCGAAGGTTCCCGTCTTGCGCCTCCTCAGGCAGAGGAATAGCAGGGTGCTGATGAGCGCAATACCCACGAAGCCGCCGACCACTCCACCAACGATACCAGCCACGTTTGTCTGCCCACCGTACGGAAGAGTGAGCCCGTTGCCGTCGCTGCTGCCACCCTGATCTGGTGAGATTACTCCAGCTGATCCCCCGGACGGTACTCCTGTCTCTGTCGACTGTGGCGGTTCTGGCTGTGTGTCCGACGAGGAATCCGAAGGCAGAGGAGAGTTGGACTGCTCTGGAAGCGCTGCGATGGACGACTGGGACGGAGAGTCGGATGGTAATACGGGTATCGGGGACACTGGGGATGTCGAGGTAACAGCTGTGGGTATGGAGTCAGAGCTTGTTGGTGCTGGGCTTGTTGAAGGCGCTGTGGTGGCAACGGCAGCCGCAGATACCACAGCCTGCGACTCATCGACTTCTGGTGCAGGAAGTGGAGCTGCGGCTACTGGACTCGACGGCGCGAGGTCTGCTAGAGCCGAGGCTTGCGCTACTGAAGAAATGACTGCACTGCTCGTACCTATCGCCGAGGATGCTGCTTCGGTCGGGGACGCTTGCTCAGCGTCTTGCGTCGAGGATGCGGGAGGCGGCGGCGGAAGCGAGGATTCGGCAGCGCTGGTTTCGACTTGCTGGGCCTCTGAGGTGGTGGTGGTAGAAGTAAATTCAGTGGGAGTAACAACTGCTGGCTCTGCAGTAGAGGTGGAAGTGGCCGCGGTACGGGCCCGGGAGCGAGTACATCGTCTCCCACTCACCGTCGTCGTCAAGTCCTGCGGAGTGGCCATGCAGAAAACACACTCATAGAAAGAAACGCCAGCAAGGGCTCAGAAGAAGAGACAGAGAGAAGAAAATCAGTGCGCGGTGGGCGCTTTAGGCATATTAAACGTGGGAAATTGAAGTTTCTGCAGACTGCCGGTGTGGACTGGAGAATAATGGCAGAGGTGGTGGCGGGCGTTGGAAGAGCAGCCGGATGGCCGTCAACCGTTGGCATAAGGCACAGCGCTTGGGGGGTCCTGAAACGGGAGCGGCTTCAGGTGCCGCTTCGGGCAACGATTCCAACACATGTGAAGCGTGGTAGGCATCGCACCCTCTAGAAGACGGCGACATGCTTGTCTCAGCCGAGAAAAATGATGGCGGACGGGATATGCTGGCGGCGGCGCGCGAGTGCATCGCGAGGCTCGCGGCTTCGCGAGTCGTGATGGTGTTGAGGGGCAGCGGAGACGCTGGAGCCGGCCGCACGTGACGCCGCTAGCCCAAGGCCAGAACTCGACTGCGCGATGGCTTTCCTCGGTCTCGTCAGGCATAGACGATTGCGCGGGGGGGTGGTGTTGTGGGAGGGTTGGTGCGCCATGGTGGAGTTGCTGGCGTCTGCGGAGCTGGGAAGGGGATTCCCCGGGCCAGCAACAACACCTCCGCGGACCGCCTCAACCAGCTTTCAGAGCGTGGTGTTTTCCGGATACAGTACAAGGCGACGGCAGGCGCGAGGAGACAGACGGCAGGCGCCATCGGCCCGGGCGTTCCTGCAGCTTCCAGCGTAGGCGAGGCGTCCCGACCGCTAATTCACATCCTCCGTCAACCTCCAACGCCATCCGCCCTCGTTTATTGATAGCCGCCTGGAAGCGTGCGCCTTCACGGCCATGTTCAATTTCAGCAGTAAGTCGTCTCCGATTGCCCCAGCACACCGTCCCCCGTCGTCCTTTTGCCGCTTCCTTCCGCGCCTTGGATTCACACTTGGGTCGACGCCACATCCGCGCCTGTTAGCCTATCGTTACATCCTCACCTTTGCACGTACCGCTTCAGCCTGGAAGCCACCTTTTCTTGCATCGAAGTCGACGTTTCGTGTTGATTTCGCATGTTTGGCTCCCTCGTTACATCCTCTCCACGGTTCCAACGACCACACGCGTTTCATCTGATCCGTTGCGCTCCGTGCACGTGAGTTATCGTCGCTCATATAGCTCACCCATGCAGACACGCTTCTTGCCGGCCAACATGACTGCGACAAGGA
The DNA here is from genome assembly GCF_010094035.1 of Trematosphaeria pertusa. Lineage (NCBI taxonomy): Eukaryota > Fungi > Ascomycota > Dothideomycetes > Pleosporales > Trematosphaeriaceae > Trematosphaeria > Trematosphaeria pertusa. The sequence goes on along the minus strand of NW_022987238.1, from coordinate 406,806 downwards.
GAGGCCGCCGCCTTCACGTCCAGTCCCCATCACTTTTCCATCATTGACGCCTCCGGCGCCATCAATACCGGATCCCCCGCCTGCTTGGTCCAGCGGACCGTCTCGAGGGATTGCAGCACACTTTCTGAATCTCAGGAAGCCATCTGATGTCAGCACGGACACGCTGGCACTCTTGAATGTATCGTTTCAACCCGAGTGCGACTTCGAAACACTTTTCTCATCCCTGCCAAACGACGCGCAATCGCATCTACCACCCAAGTCTTGGTTGGAAACACCAGTCCAAAGCGAACCTCAAACCTCCGTACCGACAGTCCGCCTCCTCAGCAACGGAAGAAGGCTCCCAGACCGTAATGAGTTCTATGTCCGCGCAAAGGAGCTGTTTTTCAAGAATGAGGATGCCTTTGCCCACCTCACCCGCAAAGCGAACGGCCCCCAGGTGCCACTGCGATTGGCCCACTTTCGCAAATTCTGGGAAGGGCTCGACAACCTGGCCTACTACTGGGACAACTCGCTAGATGAATATCTACCGCCGAAAACAGGAACCGCCAACGATGAGGGCGCCGATGATAAGCTGCCAAACTTCGCTCCACGGATGACTGATGGTAAGGATCAAGCCACGGACACGAACTCAGAACCTGAGGCTATATCCGCTACCCAATCCCACGCTATCTCTCCAAGCGTCGAGGAACCGCGCAAGAAAGCGAAAACACGGCCGGCTAGTAATGAAACAGTTGCCCTCTCAGCGGACTCGGTGGGGCCAGCTAGCCGAACGGCGCCCCCTCGGCCATCTTCGATATCGTCAAGCAGGGAGCTACCGGCGAGATCCGCGCCGATGAAGGTCCCAAACATGGAGCCTCAGTCACAGCGAGCGCTTGATCTCTCCAAAGGGTCATACAAGGGCTATCGCATCGGCAACGGCGCCGAGATGCCCGATCAATACCGGCTTGAATGTGTCCGTTCATTCCTGGAGCCAATAGCTTGGGCGTTTGGCGTGACTCTCGTGCCTCATCGACGTCCTCCGGTGCTTTTGCTTGAGCATGTGCGCTTTCCGGTGCGCGTGAACTCAGTCGCGTGGCGAGGTCCGCAAGATAGAGCGAGGGCACGGCAAGGCTGGATGGAGGGCCCCGTTCTAGGTGTGCAATGCAGACCGGATATCAATTTCGGTTCTACTGGCAATCTGCAAGCAGAATCTGTCCTTGATGCCGTCCGAGAGCTTGGTGGAATGCTCTTGTTAGCTCAGGAAAGAGCACGCGAAGGAAAAACCGAAAGGAGGGGTGGCGAAGGGAAGTGGTGGACCAACAAGGTTCGCTGGGGTGGTGGGCCTGGCGGCGAAGTGGGTGAAGCTACAGGTCCCGGTGATGCACCAGTCGAAAGCACGCCGCAAGCAGAAGAAAGATCTAGCGGAAGACTTCGACTCGGTTCCAAGGATCGGCGGCGACCGACACCCGCAGAGATTTGGAAAGTCCTTAAGCCTGGAAACCCACTCTGGGATCCCAAAGTTGCGTATGAGGCCATCGGTAAAGATCGAACCGTCGAGTGGGATGATGTGAGTCCTTGTACAGCAGCTAGAAAAGGGCCACTCGCTGATGGGCATACAGATCTTCATGGTGTCATCACTAAATCATCATATCAGCGTGCTGAAGCTTCGTGTACACCCGCTCTATCTCCGGTATCTCACGGAGGGTATCCTACCAGAAAGCACACCATCCGATCCCACCTGGTGTTCTCCTCAGCTTCACAGGACTCGTTGGTACGATCTATTTAGTATCGAAGATCGAACGGAAGCTATGCGAGGACTATGGGGCATCATGGCCTATCTAATGCGGACGCAAGAGAAGCCCGATGTTGCAATGAAAGAGGGTTAATCCTTTTCTTCCGCTGTTTGACTTGTCTGACGAGTCATATGGGCAGACCGGTTTTGACGGAAGACAAACCTTCATTTTAGCATTGGATGTCTATATCAGAAAAGTACTTATCTTTGCCGTCGACCACATGGATGACTCAGTATCCATGTGAATAGGAACTCCCCGGAATCATTGGCCCTATCGACCAACAGCGCTCGCAAATGTAGCAACATAACGGTGTTGCCTTGCTTGTGGAGCAGAACCAGCCGGTTCGTGCATTACACGGCTCAAAATCCTCAAAAGCATTTCAAGCTGTTGCCCAGATCCTTTGTGGCACCATGTGGGAAGCAGTCTAACTGTTCCCAAATTAGGCCGGACATTGACAGTAGTAACAGATTCGAGAAAGCGGAGGCGATATTGGCGATGCGATTTAGAGCGCTTGCTCGATCATACGAGTGGGGGTTGCTTGTTGAGGGCAATTTGATGAGTCCAAGGCGTCACTAGATCATGATCGACAGTGAGCCTGTCGCCTTTGCATCTCTGCCTCTTGCCTCGTCTCCCAGTACGTCTCGCTGCCGTAATCGTGGCCCGGCTAAGGCGCCTCGGATTCTGTCTGACTCTAACTTCGATCACCCTTCTCACACTTGCCCCAACCTCACATCCGCTCCAACCACGAACCCGTTTTACCGGCCTATCACAATCGCCACCAAAAATACACAGATGGTTTGTTCACACAGCGACAGATTTAAACAACAACGGTCGTAATGCGGCTACACAAAATGTGACTGGCGAGCGGCTCCTCGTACCAGTAACACGCTCGCACATGTACGTCACGGCCCGGAACGCTGATTCCTGGTTCCTGCCATTCTCATATCAGTCGTCAACACCCAGATATTGCGAGTACGCGTCGTCTAGTGACTAGCAGTCTTCGCCCCTTTGCTGCGCAACTGTGGCGCTCGATAGCTTCATTGTGGGCAGGAGGCGCAGACCCTACGAATGTAACGCCTCTGTCAAAGCCCTTCGGCTCAGACGTGCCTGGAAGGCGTTCGACGCTGGTACAACATCCGGTGTTTCCCTACTTGGCCTCTAGGGACGACATCACCAAACCGCGTAAGACTCGTTTTCGAGAGCCGTCTCGATGCCTACTATTGGAAACAGTATACTTCGCGACCGTTGGAGAGGAATACGGCGAGAGACGAGTTGCAATCACCTGCTAGCAACCTGTGCCGGTTACGCTGATGCTATTACAGTTCCGCAGTCCACCTTTGCGCATCACGAGGGCAGCTTTTTCGAGTACCTCTCTTTCCGCTGTTGTTGCGTCCTTGAGTGCGCCGCACTAACTGCGACTCGCTCCAACATTGTGTGGCCCTCCTTCAGGCCACGGCAGCAATCCACGGACCGGGTTTGCAGTCCACCTCGAAGTACCTACGTACCCATCACGTATCTCCCGTGCGGACGACGGATTGCATCTCGGTTAGATGTATGTTAATACAGCACCCAGGCTTATATGTGAGCGAGGAATCCCTCGAGGATTTGCCCGGGAGGGATGCGGAACATGTCTCGGCGGACTGTCCGAGGTGCACAGTAATGGAGCATCAGGGGCTCTATCACTCGCCCATGCCTAAGAACGCCCCTCTTCCATTCGGAGTAACAGTGGCTGGATTGCTACGACAAAGGAAGAGGCGGTCAGTCTTGCTCTGCCCACTGCTTGATTCCAGCCTCGTTGTTGCCCTGTGGGTATAAAAGCTGCTCGTGCTTCAGACAGACGGGTGTTCCATCTCCACAGGACACGATTGACCTTGAGCGGTGAGCATCACTGCATTTTGCTCTTCTAATTCGCCTTCTTCTTCTGACGCCCCGCCCTCTGTCGTTTGTGGCATACACCGTCTTCACTCCAATCACTCTCATTCGTCCAACTCCCTCCGGGTACTACACTTCTGACTTCTTTCGTCATCACATACAGGCTCCATCCTCTACATATATTCACCCTCGACCTTCAAACCATCCACTCATCCGTCAACCGGACACCACACCACTACACCATGCATATCAAAACCCTCCTCCCAGCCCTCGCTATCCTCGCTCCCCTCGCCCACGCCGTCGACAAAACCTCCAACCCCGACCTCAACGGCCGCCTCCTCCTCGCCTCGACCAACCTCGACCGCCACGCCCTCCTCAACACAGACGAGGCGTGGATCCACGACTTCAACACGCAGAAGCCCACCGACGCCTTCAAGCCCGGGTCCGTCAAGAACGCCAATGCCGCCACCTTCCCAGCTTTGACGGGCATCGGTATGACGCTGGCGCAGTTGAACTTGGGGCCCTGTGCTATGCTGCCCCCGCATCTGCATCCGAGGGCTACGAACGTCGTCATTGCCATCACGGGCAATACGACGACGTATATGTATAATGAGAATGGGGTGAGGCCGGTGATCACGGAGTTGAGCCCGGGCTTGATGACGATTTTCCCTAAGGGGAGTCTGCACACGATGCAGAACAACGGTGGGTTACGCTTCTGTAGCTACTCTTAGTCTTCCCATCTAGTTCCCTAAGTCCTCCATCCATTCTTCCCTCCTTCCATCCAGAAAATACAATGGATATACGGCCATGGTGACAGACACGTTACTAATACATCCGCAGGCTGCGACAACGCCTACCTCGTCAGCGCCCTCGACTCGGACGACACGGGCACGCTCAACATCCTGAACGGCCTGTGGAGCTTCGCGCCGGACATGGTGCGCGCCGCGCTCGGCGACGCGAATCTGGATGTGCAGGACGTGGGGAAGCGCATTCCGGAGGTGGGCACGGGGTCGAGCCTGGGCAGCGAGGAGTGCAAGAAGAGGTGCGGGTTGTGAGCTTTGCTGAGCTGGGACTGGGCTGGGGCTGAAACTCAGTTGATCTGATTGAATATTTTTCGGTTGTGCTTCTTTGCATTTGCGTAGACGCTCGTTGTTGCTGCTGTTGGCGGGAGGGGAGATGAGATATCGGAGGGTTGAGTCACTCACTATTTGCTGAGGTTCTGCGTTGAGTTTCTTGCTGGCTTACGTTCTTCATGCTTGTTGTTACGATGTAGAACTAGGAAAGCAAAAGTAGGTGGCGGCGGCGGAGGAGAAATCGAATCCGAAAAAAATCGCCTGTTGGTTGCGCTCTATCTACACTACCTACCCACCTCATTGACCAGCTTTCTTTCTTTCCTGCATGCTATTTCTCCTGGTTGTCTTTTCTTCTCCCTCTACCCCACTTCTCCTCCCCTTCCTTCCCTACGTGCACGAATCTACACAGTACCACCCCAGCGCCCTCGAGCGTGCGTAGCGTGGCACCCATCCACCCACCCATCACACACAGTGTCACCTCTTCGCATTCGCACTCGGCATCATCCGATCTGTCTGCACCCACCGACCACCACGCCCGTCCACGCCCGTCCACGCCCGTCCACATGTCCCCCTCCCCAATACGCAATATGCACAGGTCACTCACTGACTTAGTTCCCCCTCACCTACCCCCTCACCTACCCATCCAGCAAGACCAGACGTCAGGTTCCCTCATGACACGAACAGCTGGTACGCTTTTCCTCCCATTGGGCGGGTAAGCTGCGGTAGGTAGGTAGGTACGACGACGCCGTCTTGCTGCTAGTCGAGTCATACATATGTGATAGAGGGGTAAGGGAGGGGTTGTTCACGCTGCTATCTGTCTGCATCGAGTGAGTGGATGGGTGGGTGGGTGAGCAGGACTGAATGGCAAACGTGTGGTAAAAGCAGAGCCGGTGGCCTGGTTCATGGAGGATGTGATGGAAGGGAGTGAGGGGTTCTTTGACCGGCATTTCGCACGTCGAAAGGAAGAAGATCGAGCGCAAGGAGAAAGGGCACACTTGGAAAAAGTCATGTACATGTATGTATTTCCATCCCATGTCTCCGACGGCCCAATCTACTCCAACGGGGCGTTACGAAAGACGGACCCTAAACCCTTACAATATCATACACTAGCACTATACCCAGTGCCCACCAATCTCCTCCCCATCTTCCATCTCTGGAACCACTTCCTCCCCTCATCCGCCCAAAACACACAGCTCGCCACGGCGATTAAATGCACTAAATCGATTAACCCCAGCGCCTCCGTCTGGAAAATGCTCTGCAGCGGCGGAAAGTAGATAACCAACAGCTGGCCAATCAAACTGCCCGATACGGCGTAATTAAACATCTTGTTGGAGAAGAGGCCGATTTCGCCGGCGAGCACGGATTTCGACTCGGAGCGGCAGGTCAGCGCGTTGAACATGTCGAACAAAACGAAGCAGGTGAAGGTCATGGTGGTGTCGCGGGCTGTGACTTCGTTGTCGGCGGTCATTTCGCGGTAGTAGGTCGTGAGGGTGCCAAGCATGATGATGGTGGCGGATTGGACAACGCGTTGGAGGAGCGCTCGGGTTAGGACGCGCGCTTTGCGTGGGCGAGGCGGGCGCGACATGACGGCTGGGTCGACGGGCTCGACGCCTAGAGATTGCGCGGGTGGGCCGTCCATGAGGATATCTGTAAGGAGTTAGCGGGTGTCTTGATTTACGAAGGAGATGGACGCACTTATCCACAAGATCTGCATGGCATTGAGCGGGTTCTGGAAACCGAGGAAAGTGCTCAGCAGGACCAAGCTAAGTGCTGCTGCGCTGGTGCTGAGCTGGAATGTGAGGAAGTTCTGAATGTTGTAGAAGATGCCTTTCCCTTCCTCAATTGCGTTCAAGATTGTCGAGAAGTTGTCGTCGGTCAGAATCATGTCAGCAGCCTCCTTGGCGACATCAGTACCTAACTTCCCCATGGAGATGCCGATATCTGCTTTCTTCAAGGCCGGCGCATCGTTGACGCCATCGCCAGTCATAGCAACAACGTCTCCTCTTGCTTGAAGGGCACGAACAATCTTCAGCTTGTGCTCCGGGCTTGTCCTCGCAAAGATAGTGGTTGTGGCGATGGCTTGTGAGAGCTCCTCTTCGGTCATCTGGTCCAACTCATCGCCGCGCAGGACAGACCGGCCGATGGACGAGTTCATGCTGATCGGCATACCGAGCTTCCTGCCAATAGCAACGGCCGTCGTCTCTGCGTCGCCGGTGATCATGATCACCTTGACCTTGCCAGCCATCAATCGCCGAATGGATCGCTCCACACCTTTCCTTGGCGGGTCGTTCATGCCAACAAGGCCCGCAAATACCAGGCCGCGATAGTGCTCATCTTCGCCAAGCCCAGAGCTGGATGGTGGCCCTGGGGATGCTGTTCCACTTACACCTTTGCTAGGTGATTTCCGACCGTCTTTTGATGCGCCGCTTGCGAATCCAAGCACTCGTAGCCCGTCTTGCGCCATCATGTCTGCCGCTTTCATAGCCTCCTGCTTACGTGCTTGATCTAACGGGACTTCCCGACCTTGGGCGTTGACGTAGGTATCACAGCGATCCAGCACTTTCTCTAGGGCGCCTTTGATGTATGCCACGTCCGGCCCGGGGGTAAGTTCTGGCCCTGAGCTTCCACTGATGACTACACCCATCCACTTCCTTTCAGAACTGAAGGGTGTTTCGTAACGTCGAGCTCCGATCCTCTCTCTTACGTCATCCTCCCCAAAAGCATCTAATAAATCGAGCAACGCAACATCCGTAGGTTGCCCAACCCATCTGCTCTTTACGCCTGACGTGTCATCGCCCATGGTGGATGACAGAACAGCGGCGGTGGACGCTGCGCGGGTGCCTAAGAGACGCGCATTATTGACAATGTTTCCAACCCTTAATATCGTGCGAGTTGGCGAGTCGAGAGCGGCCGATTCGTGTTTCTTTTTCACATCGATTGGAGACAACTCGTCGAAATGCCAGATCTTCGTAACGGTCATATGGTTCGTGGTCAATGTGCCTATACTATCGTTAGCAGTGTTTGGAGTTCTGTCGGTATCAGCGACATACCTGTCTTGTCGCTACAGACTACATTGACGGATGCCAGTGTCTCGACACTGGGTAGACGCCGTACAATGGCATCTCGCTTCGACATGCGGAGAACACCCAAAGCGAGCGTGACGGTAACAATGATAGGAAGTCCTTCCGGAATGGCCGCCACGGCCAAAGACACACCAATCTGAAACATCTCCAGGAACGCCCAGCCCCTCCAAAGGCCGAGCAAAATGATAAAGGCAATGACTCCAAACGACATGTAGCTGAGCTCTTTCCCGAGTCTGTCCATAGAAAGCTGCAATGGTGTTCGCGGGCTCTCGATCTCCTGTAGCGATGCTGATATGGCTCCAAACTCTGTATTTCCGCCTGTACCGATTACTAGACCTTGTCCGTATCCGGAACGGACAAGTGTGCCCATAAAAGCGATGTTTTTCTGATCATTCAGTCGAATATCGGCACCAACTGTACCCGCAGCGGGTGATGCGTAGAAAGGCGATCGTGGTCGCTGTATGCCGGCGGCAGCGGCGATTGTGTCTGGCGACTTTGGGACCGGCTCATTCTCGCCGGTGAGATTGGACTCGTCGATGGTAAGGTCCGCCGCATGAGTGATCCTGATATCTGCTGGTATGCGATCGCCAGTGTGGAACAGGACTAAATCGCCCGGTACCAGCAACGTAGCGGATATGGTGATGGACTGACCCTCGGCGGCTTCTAGAGATGCTGGAGTATCTTTAAGATTGTCCATTTCGATGCCCTCGGAGTTGGCGTCGTTCCCCAATCGACCATTACGCGGGTGCTCCGCCCCAGCGCGAATAACATGAGCTGAGTGCGGGACTAATTGACTTAGCGCTTCGAGCGATTTTTCAGACCGATATTCCTGCACGAAGCCCACTGTGACCACGATGGTGACGGCAGCCGTGATGCTGACCGCATCCTCCAGGTTTCCCATTATTAGAGACACGACGGCGGACCCAAGCAACAGCAGAATCAGCGTCTCCTTGAACTGCTTGATAAACCGTAGCCATAGTGGCTCCGGCTCCTCGTGGGGGAGCTCATTGAGGCCATGGGTGTGTATTCGAGCGGACGCGGTTGACGAGGAAAGGCCACGGGTGACAGACGTTGACAGCTTTCGCGCGGTCTCTTGGGGAGACAGGAGGGAGAACGAGGAGGTTATCGACTGCAATGCAGGTGTCTATTAGCTCTGACACGGTGTGGAGATGAATGCGCTGGGAGAGAATACCGAAGGTGTTGCGCGGCGCTGCGGCGGCTCCGGAGGCTGCAGCAACGGCGACGCTGCGCGCGGAGCCTTGGTTGACCCGTTGGGGACATGATATAACGGTAGCGCAGGCGTCGAGGCTCCGGACATATTGGCATGGCCAAAGGGCCACTGTTGCGCGGCGCACTCTTGACGTGGCCTGTACGGAGGTGGAGGCGGCGAGGAGCGAGGAGCGAGGAGGACTACGGGTATGCTGATTATCTCATTGATGCGAATGGGGGCTATTGCTGTGGACGTGGACGGGGAGCGCTGGCGGCGAGGGCAGGATTGAGGATCGAAGTTCTTTGGCTCGAGCGAAGTACGCGGATCGTGGGATCTGAGTTAAAACGTAGAGCACGACCGAGCGCCTCGGGTGCAGTGCAGCGTCTGGGGTCTGGAGCTTGTCTTGTCTATGAGTTTCAAGTGCGATTGATTGTTTTACCGGCCCGCTGGCGCACCGGGCGCACGCCTGGCAAAAGCAAGCCCAAATGCCCCTGTTCCCGGAGCTATCTCAGACGCAAAATAACTGCTATTGACGGCTTCATCCACAGTCTCACGGATCTGGCCTTGGCAGGCCGCATTGGGCACTACGGCATCAAGTGACAGCGTGTTTCTCGTCTCGAGCGCCGGCTTCATCCGTTCTCGAACGGCACGAACTGTGAAAGCGCTAGACTGTTAGCCTCCCAGAGACGGCGCTTGGAGCCACGTCGCCGGAGGGTGAGTGATTCGGGCCTGGCTGCGACGTGATTGTATCCTTTTCGGCCCTGCAACTTCACCCGCGCATCCCTGCAGGACTGTCCATGCTGGATTTCGCAGACAAATCCCGCCGGTAGAAGCTGCGCGGAGTGACAGACTGAGTTATGTTGGGGAGCAGCAGGCGCCCGCGGGCTGCAGCAGTGGTGGCAGAAGACATCGAATTTAGATAAGCGCCAAGCGCCCGCCCAGGCAGTCGCCCCTGCTGTGCTCTCCCAGCCTCTTCGCTTCGTACCAGCCCTCACCCTGGAGCTCCGACCGACGTCAACACCACACACTTCCTCTCCATCCCCCGCCGACGCCTCACGCCCTCGCTGCAATTGCGACGACCGCGCGCACGTTCGGCGCTCCTCGACCTGCCGACTGCGCCCAAAATTACACGACCAAGCCTTCTCGCGCTCTGACGCGCCGGACCAAAACAACACAACTCCCGCGCGCACCACCCGCGCCCACCCTCAACCCGCATCTCAGCTCTCGATACAAGCGCAATCATGTTCTATCCGACGGAATTGCTCCAACGGTCGGGCGCGCTGGCCCGCGTCTGGATGGCCGCCAACGTGGAGAAGAAGCTCACCAAGGCCCAGGTGCTGCAGGACAAGATCGACGAAGACATCAGCGAGATCATGCGGCCCCGCGCCCCCTTCTCGCTGCGTCTGAGCGGCTCCCTCCTTTTAGGCGTCGTGCGCATCTACAGCCGAAAGGCGCGTTATTTGCTCGACGATGCTAGCGACGCGCTCTGGAAGATTAAGATGGTATGTTGCGCTCTCGTGCTTTTTGCTGCACTCTTAACGCGTCTCAACAGGCCTTCAAGCCTGGCAATATCGATGTGTCGGGCGCATCCCACATTGCAAACCCGGCAGCTCTAACCCTGCCGGATGCCATCACCGATATCGACCTGCTCGCGCCAATGCCCGACCCATCGTTGCTCCTGTCCCAGCCGCTAGACTTTGGCTTGGGTCTTCCCGACGTGCCCGTGCCGGATTGGGACAGCAGTCAATTTTTGTCCGGTAGCATCGAACAACCACGCGCGGAGCCCGACATCTTGGATGACGGTGAAGACCTCAACCTCGACATTGGCGGCGATCTGGACCTGCTGGAGCCATTTGACGACGGCACCAGCATTGAACGAGGTCGTGACGCGCCGCTGGAGCGACGCGCTTCCGACGAATTTGCCTCAAGCCCAAAGGACTTGCCGGAAGAGGACTTAGGGCTAGATATTGGCGAGGACTTCACTGAGCTCCCGCCCGCGCCGGAATTGAACATCGACGACGATGTAGACATTACTATGGGTGGCATGACTGAAATGGAGCCGCCGGCTGGCGGCGCTGCCCCAGGAGCTCGTGAGCGATCCATATCTCCGCTCTCTGAACTGGCAGAGGACGAAGAACGAGCACTGGAGCGGGCCTACGAACAGGATCAGAGTACAAGCATGTTCCGACCTGCACCCGAGGAGGAGGAAGACGAGGAAGAGCTAGTACATCAAGCTCGAGCCAAGCGCCGAAGGGTCATTCAACAGGACACCCAGACTCAGATGTCCTCCAACGAAATCAGGGCGCAACAGAACAATCGCGATAGCATCCTCAAGCCGGCCTCCTTCCTACCGCGCGATCCACTGCTCATGGCGCTCATGAACATGCAGAAGTCGGGAGGATTCGTGTCCAGCATTCTTGGAGACGGTCGAAGCCAGGGTTGGGCTCCCGAGCTCAGGGGTATTCTGTCAATGGAAATCGTGTCGCGCCCAAGCCATAAGCGAAAGCGAGACAGCGGTGTCGCTGACCTGGAGACGGGCGACGAACAGGCAGGTGCTGGCGCAGAGAAGACTCCTCAGCTGGAATTCGAACACGATGAGATTGCTTTTGAGGATGTTGAGGTCCACCTCGGCGGTGACATATCTCTTGGGGGAGAAGAGGAGATGATCCAGCTACCCGACGAGCCCATCGAGCTACAAGAAGAGGAAGACGTCTTTTCACCCGTGCCGGACAACTTTGACGACACCACCGCTCCTCTACTGCACCCCGCGGATAGCGGAGTTGTCTCGCTCGAAACGAAGCATGCCGTCCACCTTCTGCGCCAGGTCTTCGGAGACGCCGCTGCGACCAGCGAGGAAGAGCGAAGGAACACCGCCATATCATTCCAGGGTATGTTCCCCGAAGCCTCGACAACAACGGCGGATGTCGCCCGGATGTTCAACGAGGTGATGGTTCTGGCAACCAAGGACGCCATCAAGGTCGAGCAGCAGCCGAAGGAGAACGAGCTGGGTGGGCCAATCAAGATCCGTGCCAAGCGAGGTCTCTGGGGATCGTGGGCAGAAACAGATGTCTCCGGAGAGAAAGCCATCAAAGCCGCGGCAGATGCTCAGCAGCCGCCGCAGGCAACCGCATCAGCAACACCCGTGGTACCCATCCATTCTGCCGAAATTGCTGTGGAAGCATGAGGGAGGGACCGTTTGTTTGAGCATAACCTTCGCATCGGATTCTCTAGGCGCTTTCTCTATTGTTCTAGCGGCGTTAGAATACCCTTTTGAGTATGTGTGGGATTGAAAAGACTTGGCTATGGTGTTGAAGGGGTGCGTGGCTTGGTATTCTTATTTCTTGCATTGGATAATGGGCTCCATTAGAGAGCGGAATGCACATGGGCTCGCAATGTACACCGTTTAAGTGTGCCTGACTGACTTCAGTGCCCTTTCCCAATGTCCGTGATCGCTCGCAAAGGGAGTGACGTCCACTCTGCCAAGCCCGGAACTTTTCTGGCTGCCGATTCCGATCCTCCGACTCATAAATTTTGGGACCAGCCCGAGCTTGCTGCAGGTCACTCAGAAGTGTTCTGATGCCCATACACTACCTCCGCATCCCAAATGTCCAGTTCACACGAAGCTTCTCCTCGTACACTCGCGCTCTACAAGCTCTGGCGCAGGCCGCTGCACCAGAGTCCCGACATATTCCTCTTTCCGCGCTAAACGCGTCGCGACCGCGATTCTACCCTCACAACGTAGACACATTCACAATGGAGACCGCTACCTTTCCCGTGGATCCTACTAAGCTGGGGGAAATTACGATCAAGAAAGCAGAAGAAGTGGAGGATCTGGTGGATCGGTGGAGCATTCAATATGAGCAAGGGCAGGACTCAAAGAGCTTACATGGCGCGGCGAGAGAGCTGAGGGAGACCGATATACCTGTGGCCTTTCCGACGGAGACAGTTTATGGGCTTGGAGCAGACGCGACCAGAAGCTCGGCGGTGCGCGCTATTTTCGCCGCGAAGGGCAGACCGGCGGATAACCCGTTGATCGTACACGTCCACTCCATACCGCAACTACGTAGTTTGCTGTGGGGGAAGAAACACGAAGTAGAAGGAGGTCCAGATCCTATCCCAGAGATTTACAAGCCCCTGATCAGGAAGTTCTGGCCAGGACCTCTAACGATTATTCTTCCGAATCCTGAGGGCTCTGTGCTAGCGCCGGAAGTCACAGCAGGGCTCAACACATTCGGCGCCCGCATGCCACGCAGTATACTCGCACTGGCGCTCATCAGGCTCGCAGGCGTACCGCTCGCTGCACCCTCTGCAAACGCATCCACGAGACCCTCGCCCACCGCTGCCGAACATGTCAAGGAAGATCTGGATGGGCGAATACACACGATTATCGACGGCGGACCCTGCGAAGTTGGTGTTGAGAGTACGGTCGTAGACGGACTGTCATATCCTCCCACCATTCTCCGCCCCGGCGGTGTCACAGTCGAACAATTACGGCGGTGTTCCGGCTGGGAGAATGTCGTTGTGGGGTATAAGGACAACCACGAGCAGGGTATCAAGCCTAGGGCGCCTGGAATGAAGTATAGGCATTACTCGCCGAAGGCTACGGTCATCTTATATGAGGCGGGCACGAAACCGCCCGAGCTACTGGATATGCTCGACCCGGAGAAGGGGTACAGCTCCATTGGAATCATCCGGACGAAGTCTTGGTCGATAGCTTGTGGATCCTCAACTGGCGATGGAAGCGGAAATTCTGCAGCGCCGCAGATAAACGGGACCCCAAAGTGCACGACCACAATTGCAAAAGCCAACTTCCAGAACCCCGACTCAAGTCCTTCCAACCTTTTGCGCTCCGTATTCCAGCATCAAGTTCCGCACGCTACATTGCACTCCTTTCCATCGTCGCTTGGAGCGCCGACTTCCGTATGGGATATCGCGCTCGGCACATCGACCGAAGACGTAGCTCGAGGACTCTTCTCAGCGCTACGAGAGCTGGACAAGAAAAGGGTGGATGTAATATTCGTGGAGGGCCTTGATGATAAGGTGGGCGATGATATAGCAGCCGCCGTCATGAACCGGCTGAGGAAAGCCGCCGAAATAAGAATATGAAAGAAATGAATCAAGACCTCCCCTCAAAAGTCGCATTTTAGTGCGCAAAGCAACATAGCCTCGACGCGGTTGTTCTTGAATGGGCTCCCAGTCAAAACTCCCTGATTTCATTAGGCTCACCTCTTCCCCCTTTTTCTCTCCTCTTCCACCACCTCCAACACCCTCCTCGTAATCCTATCCCTCTCTTCCGTATCCACCGTCCCATAGCACTCCTTCGCCTGCCTAAAAACCCCCTCCTCCCACCCATCCCCCACATTAACCCTCCCCGCCTCATCCCAGCAAGCCTGCACCGTCCCCCCTATATTCGCAAAGAACCCCTCCAAGCCCGTCGACCCCCCACCCGCATGATAGCTCTTAAACGGGCCCGCCACCGCCCACCTTGGTCCCATCGAGCTCTCCACAATCCGATCCAGCTCCTGCACGCCCACCACCCCCTGCTCCACCAGGTGCACAGCTTCCCGCAGCAGCGCAAACGCGAGCCGGTTCGCTACGAACCCCGTGGTTTCTCTCTTCAGCTGGATGGGCACGCGCCCGCGACTTGTCCAGAAGGCCTGCGTGCGCTGGATCACGGACGGCGAGGTGGAAGGTGAGGGCACGAGCTCGAGCAGCGGCATGATGTGCGGCGGGTTGAACGGGTGCACGACGAGCAGGCGCGTTTTGTCGCGCATGTGCTGCGCTTGCTGCGACGCGGGGAGCCCGCTAGTGCTGCTCCACAGCAGGGCGTCTTGCGGGGCGTGGCGCTCGACGTCTGCCCAGAGGGATTGCTTGAGCGGCAGGGACTCTGGGCCGGATTCTTGGATTATGTGGGCGGTGGAGACGGCGGAGGGGAGGGAGTGTGCGATTTTTATCTGCGAGAGGGAGGCTGGGGTTGGGCTGTCCCCGGGGGGGAAGAAGGTTGGGAGGGTGGAGAGGATGTGGGCTTCTAGGTTGGGCCGGGGGTCGTAGATTGTGAGATGGGAGGGGGAGGGCAGGTGGGTGAGGTGGAAGGCGGCGAAGGAGAGGCCTATGGTGCCGGCGCCTATTAGGGTGATGTTTAGGTGGGGATCTTTCTCCATGTTCGAAGTGTGAAGGGCTTGTATGGTTGAGGAGATGGGGGTTAGATGATGACTATGGAGTAGTGGTGGGTGTGGTGGAGGTACAGCCGAGGGCTCGATGGCAGATGGCGCGCACTTCAGAGCAAGGTAGCCTACGTCCCTGGGCTGGGGAAACCCACAATGTTCGGAGCCAGGTTCGCGGGTTTGAGGCTCTGTATGCAAAGTTCGAGCTCCTGGGCGTCTGAGTAGTGGTTTAAAAGGTGTAAGGTCGATCCTCTCCGCTTTCGGATAGCTTGGGAAGCTTCCAACCCCACCCTTCAAGCTCCATCCCCGCTCCACGATCGACTCGACCATGATGAATCCGCTGGACCTGCCCGCTCCGAGGCAGAGTGATGGCGCTGGTCATCGGCACAGACTCGGCCGGGCATTCCGAACCCTTAAATACTACATTTCCCGAAACTTCGCATTATTTAGTCTCTAGCACCATTATTGCAATTCTTCGAGATACATCCGAATAGACACCGCGTCCGTATAGATAGTCCATCTACATCACAATGGTCATTTTTAAATCAAGACAGCCACCAATTAACCGTAAACATCCCCTTCAGACCCGTCCATGCAAAAGCCACCCCAAACTGACATCTCCCAGTGCCAACCGATTTAACAGACTGGGACTGGCTCTTCGACTCCCCCTACTCGCCTATCAACAACTACCCGCCAGACCAACTCGCCGGCTTCCAAAATGCCATCACAAAGGAACGTGTCAACTGGGCCGACGTCAAGAAATACTCAACCTACATCTCCACCGCGCTCGTCAAACGCTATGGCCTGAAGGAAGGCCAGACGATCTCGCTGTTCTCCCAGAACACTGTCTGGTATCCCGTAGCTATGTTCGCGGGCTTAAGAGTAGGAGCTAAGATCTCCGGTGCCAGTCCGGCGTATAATGTCGAAGAGATGACATTTGCGCTCAAGACGGCGGATGCGAAGTTTCTCATGACGACGCCAGGAAGCATGGAGGTCGCGAGTAAGAGCGCCGAGGCAGCGGGCCTACCGAAATCAAACGTCTTCCTCCTCGAAGGAGAACTGCCCGGCTACACCACCGTCCAGGAGCTCATCCGCATCGGCCGCTCCTACGGCGAATCCGGCCAGACACCCGCCTTCAAACTCCCACCTGGCAAGAAGAATAAGGACGTCTGCGGCTTCCTCTCCTTCTCCTCTGGCACCACAGGCCTCCCCAAAGCCGTCATGATTTCCCACCAAAACGTCATCGCGCAATGCCTCCAGATCCAGCAAATAACGCCGCCGACGCAGAAGAAAATCATGGCTGTTTTGCCGCTCTTCCACATCACCGGCCTCGTCCACCAAATGCACCTCCCGGTGCTGATAAACGCCGAAGTCGTCATGCTGCCGCAATTCAGCATGGAGAAAATGCTCGACGTGATCGTCGAGTACAAGCTGGGCGAGCTGCTCATGGTGCCCCCGATCCTGATCAGACTGGTGCGGGACCCGATAGTCGACAACTACGACCTCAGCCACGTGACGCGCTTTTCGTCCGGCGCCGCCCCGCTCAGCGAGGAAATCATCCAGCTGCTGCAGAAGAAGTTCCCCAATACCGGGTTCAAGCAGGGCTACGGCATGACCGAGTCGTGCAGCTGCATCACGGCGCACCCGCCCGACAAGTTCAGCTACAAGTACGCGCACAGCGGCGGGGCCATCGTCGCCAGCACGGAGGTCAAGATCATCAAGCCCGACGGGACGGAAGCGGATGTTGGTGAGCAAGGCGAAGTGCTCGCGCGCGGGCCGCAGATCGTCATGGGCTACTTGAACAACGAGCAAGCGACGCGCGAGACGTTTGACGAGGACGGCTTCCTGCACACGGGCGACCAGGGCATGGTCGACGCCGAGAATATGATCTACATCACCGACCGCATCAAAGAGCTGATAAAAGTGAAGGGCATCGGCGTTGCGCCTGCCGAGCTGGAGGACCTGCTGCTGGGGCACCACAAGGTGGAGGATGTGGCTGTTATGGGCATCCAGGACGACTACTCGGGCGAGCTGCCGAAGGCGTTTGTGACGCTGAAGCCGGGGCATGTGGCGGATTCGGCGGTGGGGCGGGAACTGATTGAGTTTGTGCAAGATAAGAAGGTGCGGCATAAATGGATTAAGGAGGTCGAGTTCATCCCGGAGATCCCGAAAAGCGCGAGCGGCAAGATTCTGCGGAGAGTACTGAGGGAGAAGCAGAAGAATGGGAACGATAAGGGTGTTGTGGTTAAGGATGAGAAGAGGGCTAAGCTGTAAAGTGTCGTTTGTGAAGGCAGGAACATGAGATCGAAAGACAAATGCAATACACTTGCTCATTCTAAACACTGAAGTAATACTTCTGGATATGACCGCGATGGCTGTGTAAGGCCTAATCCCCGCTCACTGTTCTCCGAATGCGTGAAGGTTCTCCTGGCACAGGATGGTGGAGATACGCGTATCGATAGGTGCATGGAATCTGGAAACGAACCATCCCAACTCCTTTTCGCGCCTCTCAGAAATGGCTCGGAAAGCCTTGCTCGCCAAACGCCTTGCCAGATGAAGTATCTCGCACGTTTCGTCATGCGCTTGGACGGGAACCTCCGCGCGCATAGAGTTCGCCCTCTTGGTCTGCCCGCACAGTCTTAACCAAATTTCTCTCTCATATCGCCCACCGGTAACTCGCGTATCGACCAGCGGTCTCCGATTTCCTGATAATCTTGACAACTTGCCCTCTCCTCAGCCCCAAGTACTTCGCAACTGGATCTGTGACCTGAATCCTCGGCAACTGTGTCTCCTTAAGGCGATACCGCTTTAGCAGCTGGTCTTTCTCCTCCCTGCTCAGTAGCACATGCTTCGGCACTAGCTCATGTTTCGTGATGTTCACCAACAGATCTTGCTCAACAAAGACCTCTACACCGCCCTTTGGTCCCTCCTGGATGCCCGCTGCGCCGCGTAGCAATCGAAGCGCCATGCCGGTCATGGGCTTCATGCAGATCATGATGCCGGAGTAGAAGGAGCCATTGATCAGATGCTGCATGTAGTCGCGCAGCTGCTTGAGGCCGACGTTCTCGTCCGAGTTGAATTCCACCCAGATGTTGCCGATGTCGGGCTTCGGGTCGGGCTCGGTTTTGGAGGGCGGTGGCGTGTATTTCCGCATCATTTCTTCGGAGGGTTGGCAGGAGAAGTGGAGGCGTGAGCGGCTGCGAGAGTGTCAGTTTTGCGCCGCGAGATGCTGCGGCCGGAGTACGTACTCTGGCTCCCCGTCTTCGCGCCCATATCTCGCTGCGAACTCAGAGAGAGATATCTGGGTATCTTCATCAAGCATTTGGTAGCCCTTCACGCCGCCGTCAGCTCTGTAGCTTGCCTGCGCCGGAGAGAGGAACGAACCCTGTCTCTGCACATCTCCTTGGTGGTGCGGTAGACGCGCCACATGCGAATCAGATTTGGGTGGTAGTTCTCGCGGTCGTCCGCCATGTTACTTTCCGCGCGCGAGGTGAGACTGTGGGGGTGGTGTTGAAAGAGAGGACGAACAAGGCGTTCAGTCGCGACTTTCAAAGAAAATGCTGAGGACCGCAAGAGGCTGGCTTGGCGTGCAGATTCGGCCTTTCCGGATTGGGGCTGGCGTGCCCCGCTCCCCGGTTCCGCCCCGCCAAAGCTCGTCCTCGCCCGACATCATCAGCATCATGGCCGACAGTCAAATACCACACCTCAAGGCGCTTCTTGGGGGTCGACGCGGAGGCCTCTCACGAGGCAGAGGCAGAGGGCGAGGAAGAGGAGGTTTCGGAGCTTCCCATGGCGAACACGAAGCTATCGTGGATGATGCGGTGCGTGGGACGGATCAAGATGCCGCGGGCTCGAGGGTGAGCTGTGTGGAGCTTGGGTATTTGGACGATCCGTATGCGAAGCTGTTCGCGACGCGACCCTCGACACGGAGGCTCCCTCTTCTAAATAGAGGTAAAGCAAAGATACACCCAAACAATGGCTCTGCTAATGCTATGCTGCAGGCAGTTACGTCCGCACCTCTGCCATCGACCTGCTCATCGACCGATTCCTCACCACCTCCCCCTCCTCTCCCAAACAGATAATATCCCTCGGTGCAGGCACCGACACGCGCTACTTTCGTCTGCGAGACAAGTACCCCAACACGCATATCCTATACCACGAGATCGACTTCCCCATGAACACCGCAGCGAAGCTCATCTCAATACACCAACATGCCCAATTACATACCAAGCTCACCGAGTCAACCTTTAACATAGTGCCGACCCAAACATCTTACTACGCACCGTCGTATAATCTCCATTCCTTCGACCTTCGTGCGCTGGCGACTTCCACGGCCGAAACTCCTCCGCCCCATCTCCCTAACCTCGACCGGTCGATACCGACGCTGATCCTCTCCGAAATGTGTCTTGTATACCTCCCAGTTACCACCGTCTCCGCAATAATGTCTACCTTCCTTAACCACTATCTGTCCCCATCTACACCCGCCTCCCTCATTCTCTACGAACCCATCCTCCCGCAAGACGCATTCGGCCGAACTATGATATCTAATCTAGCAACACGAAACATACACTTGCCAACTTTGCACGCTTACCCGGAACTCGGCGATCAGCGTGCGCGGCTGAGGCAGTACGGATTGACGGATGGATCTAGAGCTGCAGATAACCATTTCATATGGAAGGAGTGGGTGAGCGAGGGGGAGAAAGAGAGGGTTGCGGGCCTGGAGATGCTCGATGAGCTTGAAGAGCTGGACCTGCTGCTGAGGCATTATTGTGTTGCTTGGGGCTGGAGGGATGGTGGTGCAAATGGTGTCTTCTCGACAGCTTGGAGAGATGTTGGCGAGCAGGATGGTGGTTAGGCGCCGGGTATCCTACACCGTCGAAGACAGACAGGACCAGGATTCCCTTGGCAGATGGTTGTTATTATTGATTCCCCGTATCCTCTAGTGCAGTGGTGAGGTTGCAACCCCGTTAGCCTCTTTAGATGATGTATGAGCGTGAACCCAAATGGAACAAACCCAGAAGGGTATTATCCAGAAGATACCAATCGCACCGCTGCAATACTAGCAGCCTTTCTCAGGATAGTATCCTACACATACTCCTCAAACGCCATACCCTCCCATAACATTTGTATCATACAATCTCCTCGCCCCCTCACAGCGACCTCGTAGCATTCCCCCTCTCCCAAAACTCCAACGTCAACGCTGCCAGAAAGCACGGGATTTCCTTCCTCCCCTCCACCCAATACACAATCTGATCGCGGATCTCGCTCGCAAAAGCTGACTGCTCCCCGCCACTGACCTTCATAGTTCCATTCTCGCCGTCAAACACGATGCTATTTTCACCGCCTTCGTCCGCAGGCCGGAACATGCTGGTCACTTTGACGCGGCCGTTGGGCATGAAATCGAGCTTCCAGCCTAGGATGGAGGCGACGGCTTCGCGGAACTCGAGGGACTTTGCGGTCCAGATTTGTTTTAAGCGTTTTATTTTCTTCTCGTGGCTGGCGATGAGGGATTGGGCTTCGGCGAGTTGGTCTTGTGCCGCGGTGAGGGTGGCAAGGGGGACGGCGGATGGCGGGTTTGTGCCTTGAAGTTGTGCTAGAAGCTGCTCGTTTGCTTCTCGCAAGGTGCGGACGGTGCTGAGCTTGAGGGCCTCTGCGTCAGCCGTCGGGTTTGATTTCAACTCCAGAATCCGCGTCCGTGAGGATTCTTTCAGTTTCTTGAGCTGTGAGTGCTGCGCTTTGTACTCTGACTCCATGAGCTTGAGGCGCTTTTGCAGGGCATTCATTTCGTCCTGTAGCTGTCGATTCTTGCGGCGCAATTCGCCCACACGTTCGTCTATTTCGTCGGTGTCTGTAGTGTCGAAGGGCCGCTTCTGGCCTGCTGCTACAGTGGCAGGTTGCTGTTGTTGCTCGATGCTGGAGAATTCCTTCTGGAGTGTGGAGATTTCGGTGCGGTACTGGTCGACGAGGTCTTCGAGCTCTTTGATGCGGGTTGTTTTCGCGGCGTCGAAGGTCTCCGGCTGCATTTCGCGCTCTTCGTCGTCGAAGGCTTGTACTTGGGCGCGGAGGAATTCAACCTCTTTAGTTGCGAGGGCTTTCTGGCGCTCTAGTCGGGCGCGGGCTTTGGCTTCGTTAGGGTTAAGGGCGGTGCTGCCAGTGGTTTTAAGTTGCTGGATTTCAGCTTGTAGTTTAGCCTTTTCGTCTTCTAGCGCTTGGATGTTGGCTTCTTTGACGGTGAGCTCTGGCTTGATCTCTCCTAGTCGGTTCATCAGGTCGGTCTTCTCTAGTCGCTCTCGAATAAAAGCTCGTGCGAGATCCTCCGGCGTCTCGAATTGTGCATCGCCTTCGGCTTCTGTCTCCAAATATGAGGTCCATGAATTCCTTTCGTCTTCCAGGATCTGCTTCCTAAGCTCTGCCTCATTGAGCTGTCGCTGCAGGTCATCCATCATACGAAGCTTGTTCTGTAGCGTCCTCTTCTCCTCTTCCACGACCTCGATGGACTTGTGTTGCTTCCGATACTGCTTCAGTTCCGCATTCTGTTCTCGTGTCAAGGTCTCCATTTTCTTGCCGTACGCGATTTGCTCTGACAAGTCGCGCTTGAGAACAACCAATGTTTCCGCATCGCCAGTGCTCGCCTTCAGTCGCAGGACTTCTGCCTCCAGCTCTCCGACTTCCTCCTCTTTCTGCGACAGCTTCCTTTGCGTCGTCTGTAGCGCATTGACTTTGGCGTCCAGGTCCGCTTTGACCTCTTCTACCGAATCCTTCAGCGACTTGTGCTCCGCTTGCAGCGTGTTGTACCGATGCTCGTTCTGCCTTTGTGTAGTCGCCAGCTCGTCCTTTAGCTCATCAGCATCCTCCTGTAACTGCTGAGCCTTCTCGTGCGATGCTCGCAGCCGCCTTTCTAGATCCTGCTTCTCATTGACACTCCGTGTCTGCGCCTCTGAAAGCTCTCGTTGTAGCGTCTCATACTTCTTGGCCGTCAGATTGCTCGCCGTCTCCGCTTGTTGCGCCTTCTTGAAATCCGCCTCGGCGCGATTTTGTAGATCTCGGATCTCGCTCTCATGCTCCAGCTTCAATTTCTCCTGCTCCTGCTTCGCTGTCTCGAGCTCGTATCGGAGGGTATTGAGCTGCGCTCGCAGCTCTTCATTGACCGAGTCGGAGGGCACGACGGTATGTGGCGCATTTTGTGAGGTGCGGAGGGTGGTTCGGAAGGTTTCGCGCAATGGCTCCCGGACTGGTGGAGGTGGCTCTGCCTCGCCACTGAAGAGGTTGAAGGTTGGTTGGTTCGCTTTTCTGAAAGCCATTGTCGGGTTGGCCTGCTGTCGGATTGCGGGCGTTGCTCTGAAGGAACCACGAGTCGGGCGGAAGAGGGTATCGTAGGGTGGGAAGCCTCGGGGTGGAACCCAAAATCATGTCTTGCTTGGACCCCAACTGGCTTCACTTGATCCAGCGAGTGAATGTGCTGCGAGCAGGAGTGAATTGGTTGTTTTGAAGCTCGGGCCCTTGGTTCGCCGGAGAAAGCTTAGCGTGCGTGAGCCGGAGTCGCGGAGCCACGTGCTCGCCCTATTCACTCCCTCACTCGCTTAATCCCTAAGCTAGGCAAGCTCTCGTGATACGCTCTGTCGATGCATACCAGGATACTACCGTAAGGCAGTAAACCCGCCCTGAAATGCCGCGACTTGTCCCAAGACAATCTACTGTGTATGGCTCTAAGCCTTGTGGGTGACGTTCTGTTGCCTCATTGCCACGTATATCCCCACTTGGCTATTAGCCTGGCCGTATTCCTGACCAACAGTCTGAATACAAAAGAACTCGATTAGCCTTCCACACCAGTCTCCCCGTCTTATGTGAGATCAAACTTCATCGTATTCTCGTGGAAATGGCGGAAATCGTGGGATTGATTGCAAGTGTGCCCACCAGTTCGCATGCTTTGACTGCGAGTGTGCAGCTTGCATTGCCGTATTTCAAAGCGGAAAAAGAGCTCGAGAAACTGCAGGCAAGTGGCCCTTAGTCTTACGAACTTGAGCGCGTTTCCAGAAATTGCATGAGGCTTTGAGATCTCTCTGAAACCACATGGGGCAATGGTGTCGCGGTGCAACTTGATTGCTGACTATGGTAACAGCATGATATCCAAAAGTTCTCTGAGCTAGTCACAGAAATCAGAGGTCAGAACCTGCAGTCTCCCCACCCGCGCATGACTGCCATCCTTCTGGGCTCTAAACATACCATCGAGCAAATGGAGCGCATCATACAGAGAAAGCTCCTGAAACGAGAGACTGGGAGAGTGCGAGCGCGGCGCAAGGCATGGGTTAATCATAGGGCTAAACTTGTCACGCTACACTCCGTATTGCAAGTACACAAGGAAGACCTCGTTACGGAAGTGAGCGTGAGATGTCTGTGAGTATACCGGGGGCGGACATTGAGAAGGCTGTAAGTCTAATGGACTGTCTGCGCATCAAACAATAGGTCTGAGGTGATGCTGTTTGATATCAGCCGGGACGCCGCTGTTCTGAAGGACAATACCTGCAAGATCGATGAGAGACTGGCTTTGGTGCATCAGAGCGTTCTCGATGCCCATCGCACCGCTTCCCTCCACGTCAGTGCTATGATGGACATACTGAACTCCACGCCGCAAGCTCCACTACCCGGGGGCCCTTCGATTGAGCAAGGAATACCCTATACAGGATTCTTGGTTGACGCCCTGAAGGGTAATGAGCACTTGGCCATTCGAAACGTCTCGTCTGATTGTTCCGCCTCCGTGGTTGGCGGAAGGAGATTCGAGTCGACCGATGACGTTCCCAGCGAGTATGAACTGCAGACATCCCTTCAGTCTCTGCGCACTGGGCCCGCTACGCTGTTGGAGTTGTCGCAAAACTTCTTTCCCGAAAGCTACACAAACACGAGCATGATCTCAAAAGTGCTCCTCGCCTCCAGTTGCGAAGAAAGCACTTCGCTCGTCTCGCGAACGAACCAGTATCGCAATTTATACTTCCAATCGCCGCGCCGATGGTGCCACCTCGACGTGTCAGTCGAGATACAACGCTCATCTATTTATTGGGCAACGACAAAAGTACCGAAGCGCAGGCTTCTGCAGAAGGAGAACGCGAACGGGGGCTCTCGTGCGGCGCCGTTCACTGTGCCGGGCTCGCTTCTCGGGAAGTTACAACAGGGACTAGAGAAATACGGAACCATCGAGGAGAACGCTCATATTCGGTTTACTTTACGGGATGGCTACTCCGTCAAATCGGGCAACCTGCAGCCCTGTCAGCGAATTCGACCTCACGCGAGTCGGGCAGTATCCTCAGAGCCTGCAACGTCTACGTTTGAGATGGTTCTTGCATACCTAGGCGACTTGGGCTGTCCAACAATTCCCGAAATGGAAATTGAACAGGTGGCTCCTCTCCAACCGCCCGACCACTTCGTAGCACACTCGTTAAAGAAGTCAAATGCGCCTACCAGCCTCCAAGTTCAAGGTTTCTTTATACCATCCAGCTTCTTCACTGTCTTCGGGAGGTTCCAGGGCTGGTGAGGCTGGCAGGTGTGGCTGTCGATACGACGAAGCGCTTCCTGAAAAGCTACCTCCTCAGATTGCCGGACACCAGATGCGAATTCTTACTGCATCGAGCAAGCAAGAGCCATCCCAACTCCTGGCAACAGATAGAGGGGTGGGCTAGACAGCTTGTCGAAAGAGTTAGCGATGTACACTCCGGGGGTTATGTTGTGGGCACGCTATGGTGTCAACGGCCACCTGTCTTGGTAGATGCGTTCAACAAATTATATCTGTGCCGCTTCGAGCCCAGAATCAGACTCGGAGGCGTGTTGGATCCATTTCTCCCTCCAGAATTTCGACGATACAAGGGAGTCTCAAAACTCATGGGCGAGGCTAGCATCCCACTTGTCACTCCGAAGTTCGACGTTTTCCACCTGGGACAATTGTTGTGGATTCTTGCTGAGAGCTGGGCGAGCGGAAACAGCGCTTTGTCTTTGAAAGAGCAATTGTATATGAAAGAACCGTGCAGCAATGGCGGACCTGCGGAATCGGTCGTTCTTCCTCGCCTCTCTGAAAGCGCTCCCGGGTATTACAGGGATGTGGTGGAAAAGTGCTTCGCCGAAAATCCACTCGACCGGGACCCTGCATTGAAGCTCTTGTCACTGTTCCCGCGTGGAGGTAGTTGGCAGGAGAGCCATTGTGGACAAGATCTAAAAGCCGAAGCTATGGGAGTTGACGCTATGCGAGAATGCTGCCTGCACTCAAACTACTGCGACCATTGTGGAAAACAGGAGATAGTTTCGCTCTTTTACACTTGTAACATTTGCGAGTTAGGGGACTTCAATGCATGCCCTGCATGCTTCCATGCAGGTCTGCATTGCTATGAGGAAGGGCATTTGCTGGTTGAGATTACACCTGATAGGGCTTGCTCCGGAGCAAATCGTCGATTTTATTCGAGTGTGAGCAGCTCGGGGCTTCGGAATGTCATTGAGGGTTGAAGATACAGATGAGAGGCTGCCAGATGAGCGCGGGAGTAACTGTTGCGGTTGATCGGAAACCGCATTATTTCCTAGATTCTTGATGAGTTGAGAATACTGTCCCCCGTAGGATTTGCTTTCTTCCGCGCTGGCATCGATGGTGAGGGGATCCTGGGCTTCTCGTTGCTTTCGCAATTGCAATTGTTGAACTCCCATTCTCTCGATCCCACGCAGAATGAGAGGATATCGGCTCCGTATAGGACGATTATAGTAGGCGTAATCAAACAGTATCGTGTCCCGACTCGTCCCCAGGCTCGTCCCTATAACTAGATGATTGGCTTGCTGGGGCCTCAACTTGTCGTCGTTGAAACTCCAAATCGGCCGCCCACAAAGCAGAGCTCACGGCCGCTGTTAACAGGAAGAACATACTGAGGCCAGGCACCAACTGTAAAAACAGGTACAAGGTTCCGTAACTGGCTCGTCAGTTACGCTTGTGAGACGCAATGAGAAACACTGACCAAGTATACTGCCATCTTCTCCTTTTCGCAAATGCATTCCGCTGTTTCCTATCGAATCCTCGCAGCTTGAAGTACCGCCAATGCTGTAGCGGGCCTGCTCGGTAGCCCGTAAGCAGCAGGAAGAGCGGCACCCCGACATACGGCACGAAATTAAGGGGTAGTAGAAAGATAAACTCCGTAATCTGGCGGAACGAGAATGGTCCATACACGGAGGATCTCGTTGGCTTCCCGAGACGTCGAATGGGGTCGTTCAATGAGGCCTCAGACACCGGCCGGAAGGGACGGATCAGGTCTTCGTAGCCTTTATGGACCATGACAGCGTCGAATATATCCACTTGTGACTCATCCACCAGAAAAGCCTCAAACAGGATAGCTACTACGGCTGCTCCTTCACCAAGCACTAAGAACGTGCCATTGAACCAGGCACTTCCCGATTTGTGGAATAGAGCCAGGAAGGCCACTTGCGGAAGGTAGGTCCAGAAGAAAAGATTCAGGAGGACGAAGGCACTGAGAAGGAAGGCGGGAAGAAGGCGGGCCCGTAGGAGTGGGTAGAGAAACGGGTGGCCGATGAAGTAGACTACGCCCTGCTGGTTGTTAGCTTGCATACGGTGTTTGTGTAAGCGAAGCGCACCTTGAAGGGGTAAACGGCTGCGACTGCATTCTCGTAGGTCGGATATATCAAGACACGTTTGAGGGTTCCGAGTGTACGCTGCGACATATCGGAAAGTTGTGTGGTGGAGTTCACGAGCTGTCGGAATGAACCCTAGGCGTGGAAGATGACCTCATTAGCGTGGAGCATGGGCCACTCTTAGGCTGGGGTCTGTGCCCAATTCGCACGATGCGAATAGCCTCGTTCCATTCTAACGGTCCGCTGTAGTAGGAGCTCTAAAAGTTTAGGGAACAATGAAGAGACAAAAGTATACGAAGTTGCGATAGGCCACCCTAAAGTCCTCCTGTCTCTCATCTGACTGTCGCCTCGTTCAAGCGGACTCCCTTTCTTTTCTCTCATCCTCCATCATGTTCTTCAACCCCTCAGCCAGTTCATGGAGGCATGAGGGATCAATCGCTGATTCAGAGGTTGAGAAATTCCATCGCCGCCTTCCAGACTACAACATCACCCCGCTTGTCCCACTTCCCGGCTTAGCGAAAGAGCTCGGACTGGGGCATGTTCTTCTGAAGGATGAATCCAATCGATTTGGATTACCAGCTTTCAAGATTCTCGGTGCTTCATGGGCCACATACAAGACAATAGCCACAAAGTACAACCTTCCTATACCCGTTTCACTCGAGGAGTTAGGAGCATCGGCGAGAGGGCATGGCCTGAAGCTTGTAACATGCACGGAGGGTAATTGGGGAAGAGCAGTTGCGAGAATGGCGAAGTACCTCCGGATTCCTTCCACTATTTTCGTGCCCGAGTTCATGGATCAGGCTACACAAGACAAAATAACAAGCGAAGGGGCAAGAGTGGTTGTTGTTGATGGAGACTACGACAAGTCTATTCAAGTAGCCAGAAAAGAGGCGGAAAGTGATAATAGTCTGCTGGTGATGGACGTCTCATGGGAGGGCTATGAAGAAATACCACAGGTACAGCTTCCACCACTGATGATTGTTCTTGCTGACTTCCGTGCAGTGGGTGGTCGAAGGATATACCACCATGCTCAGTGAGACCGATCAGCGACTGCAAGAGTTGGGCATAGGTCCAGTAACCCATGCCTTTGCCTCCGTTGGCGTCGGCTCCTGGGCGCAAGCAGTTGCGATGCATTACAAGTCCAAGAATCCGGGCTCATCCGTGGTGGCAGTAGAACCGGAAACAGCAGCTTGCCTAAAAGCTAGCCTAGAAGCTGGGAAGATAACGCCAATCGCGACTGGCCATACCATCATGAACGGTATGAACTGCGGTACGGTGTCATACACAGCCTGGGAAGTTCTACGGAAAGGAGTCGATGCGTGTGTTGAGATAGGGGATTTGGAAGCTCATCGCGACTTGCAATACCTGCACAGTCAAGGCGTGAAGAATGGGCCCTGCGGTGCGGCCCCGTTGAGCGCGCTGAGGAAGCTGGTTAAGAAGAACAAACTTGGATTGGACGGTCGGTCCGTGGTGGTACTGTTTAGCACTGAAGGAGATCGCGAGTATGCGATCCCAACATGATCTAGAGCATCATGCGGGGCCATCCCGATCCGTACGGGATGGTTGGATTTACGGGTGACGTGAAAAGGCTAGACGAATGCTTAGGGAGTTTTGTCAGCTAGTAAAATCTTTGCAACGCAATAACTCGCGATGACATCGGTCGTGTAAACATAGTAGATAAGGTGACAGATGCAGGGTGGGTAAACGAACCGTGGTGATGCCATGCATCATTACTAATTTAGCCTAGCGTGCACGTGCTGACGCGTTCAGGCTGAAAGTCTTGGATCAACGACGCGTCGAACCACCACCATCACTCCACGTCTCACCCATCTACACAGTCAAATGTACGTGTGATCATGTGCTTTTGCTTTCAATCGCTGATACTATACAGGCACCGACCGAAGGCTCTCGCAGGCGAGAAAGGCACTCCTTCCGCAACAACCCCGACAAGGCTGTACAGCACGCCCGCGTCCGCCGACCGTCTACACAAGCCCTTCAAATGCCCTGGCTCCGCGGCGTCGACGCGAACCTCAGATAAACCTGCGAGAAAGAAGCGGAGAGTCAATTATGCGGGCGCAGATGGCGAGAACGAAGAGGGCGATAAGCCATATTCGAACAACGAACGGCTGGCCCTTGCCACTCGAGATGTAAACAGATTTCCGGTGTTCAAGCCCAAGGACAAAGAGTCCGCGTTTAAGTCAAGATTCGTCGTCCCGCTGAAGAACAAAGACCCTGGAGGCTATAACTCGTTCCGTCCAGCGCCGCTGCTGGGAATGCGACAGGGAAGGGTATTTGTCGCGCGGCCATTACACGATCCTAGTGGAGAGTTCGCTATCGTGTTATACGACCCTACAATTGACGATAAGCCGGTGCCGAAGGAAGAGGTGGAGCCGAAGCTAAGCCAAGAGGAGAAGAAATGCTTAGACGTCCCGTTGGTACACAAGAGTCTGGCAGATATTTTGGGTCTGAAGAAGAAGGTTGACAATGAACGGCCGAGGGTGCCGGTTGTCATAGATCCTAGATTATCCAAGGTCCTCCGTCCGCATCAGGTTGAGGGCGTCAAGTTTCTGTATCGCGCTACGACAGGTTTGATTGATCCCAAAGCGAACGGTTGCATCATGGCAGATGAAATGGGTCTGGGCAAGACACTGCAGTGCATCACGCTGATGTGGACACTACTCAAGCAATCTCCCGAAGCTGGAAAGTCGACCATCCAGAAGTGCGTCATAGCTTGTCCGTCCAGTTTAGTCCGGAATTGGGCGAATGAGCTTGTGAAGTGGTTAGGCAAGGACGCCATCAATCCTTTTGCCATCGACGGAAAAGCTTCCAAGGAAGAGTTGACGCAGCAGATTCGGCAGTGGTGCATTGCCACTGGTCGTGCCGTCGTCAGACCCGTTCTCATCGTCTCATACGAAACGCTACGACTCAACGTTGGAGAGCTAGCCAACACGCCTATTGGCCTTCTGCTGTGCGACGAAGGACACCGCTTGAAGAACGGTGAGAGTCAGACATTCACCGCGCTCAACGGACTTAACGTCCAGAAGCGAGTCATCCTATCTGGCACACCCATCCAGAATGATCTTTCAGAATACTTCTCTTTGCTCAACTTTGCGAACCCGAACTATCTTGGCACAAGAAACGAATTCCGCAAACAGTTCGAGATCCCCATCCTGCGTGGTCGCGATGCGGCAGGCACGGATGAACATCGCAAGAAGGGAGATGAGCGTCTCGCCGAGCTTTTGGCCTTGGTCAATAAGTTCATCATCCGCCGAACCAACGACATTCTTTCGAAATACCTCCCAGTTAAGTACGAACACGTCGTCTTCTGTAACCTATCATCTTTCCAGAAGGACCTCTACAACCACTTCATCCAATCGCCTGACATCAAAAGCCTCCTGCGTGGAAAAGGCTCGCAACCCCTCAAAGCAATCGGCATGCTCAAGAAACTCTGTAACCACCCGGACCTGCTGGACCTTCCTCAGGATCTCCTGGGCTGCGAAAATATCCTGCCAGAAGACTTCGTTCCCAAAGATGCGCGAGGCCGCGACAGAGACGTCAAAGTCTGGTATTCGGGCAAAATGCTCGTCCTAGACCGCATGCTCGCCAGCATCCGAGCAGCCACAAATGACAAGATAGTCCTCATCTCGAACTACACGCAGACACTAGACGTCTTCGCGGCGCTGTGCCGCACGCGTGGATACGGCTGCCTGCGTCTTGACGGCACTATGAACGTCAGCAAGCGGCAGAAGCTTGTGGACAAGTTCAATGACCCCGAGGGTCCCGAATTTGTATTTCTTCTATCGTCAAAGGCAGGTGGCTGCGGACTCAATCTCATCGGTGCCAACAGGTTAGTGCTGTTCGATCCGGACTGGAATCCTGCTGCAGACCAGCAAGCACTCGCCCGTGTATGGCGCGATGGCCAAAAGAAAGACTGCTTCGTATACCGCTTCATCGCAACCGGTACCATCGAAGAGAAAATATTTCAACGCCAGTCTCACAAACAATCTCTCTCCTCCTGCGTCGTGGACTCCGCTGAGGATGTCGAGCGCCACTTCAGTCTCGATTCTCTCCGCGAGCTATTCCAGTATCGCGACAACACTACCTCCGACACGCACGATACGTTCAAGTGCAAACGGTGCAGGAAGGAGGATGGAAGGCAGGTGCTCAAGGCACCAGCTATGCTATATGGTGATACGAGTACGTGGAATCATTTTGTAAATGATGGGGAGAGTGGGCCGTTGGGCAAGATTCAGGATTTGTTGCTTAGACAGGAGACCGCGGAGCAGCAGGTTAGTGCCGTGTTCCAGTATATTAGCCATTAGATCCGGTTGGGCATTGCGCGTCGTCGAATCTTGATCTTGCGGGGCACCTTGGGGAGGGTTAGTCTTTAGGAGCCAAGAATTTTGGGCAAGCCTGTAGGTTATAAGCCTTGCATTGATAAAAGGGAAACTTTAAGTTTCAAGGTGCCGGGGCCAGGAGTTCGCTTGTTGCTGGGGCTTTAGTTTATCACGCGGTGTTACGGTGTAGGGATGGTGGTGACGAGTAAGCGCTTTTTGGACTAGCATTAGAGTTGCACTTTATCCATCGTCCCTTGTCCCCGGTTCGCGGTGCAGGTATAATATATACATTAAACATAAGAGAAGAGCTAGGTCGTCTGTTTCGGAACTGTTCATAACCGCTGCAGCCTTGCAGATCTTCTCCTGTCTCCTTCCTCTTCCAGCCCCTATCGCATCACCGCATCGAACCATCTTGGGACGGCACCTCCCATCTACCCTCACAGCATCACACCCTGGACCTCGTTCTCTGCATGAAAATAGAAAACGCCGCTAAAACAGGAAAGGTGGAAAACGAAAGCTAGATATACGGACGGCTATACGCCGGAATCCTCCTCTTCGATGCCGGTCGATTCCGCCCAGGTGTTCCAGGCGGAGCATGTATCTTGCAGGGTGGTGGAGTTGAGTAGGGCAGATATTTCGGACTGCCGCTCGACGAACTGCAGCGCGAGGCCTTCGGAGGTGTGCCAGCCGATGTGGCAGTGCATCTATGGTGTCGTGTTAGCAATGCCCTGCTTGCGTAACGAGCAATGGGAAAAGGAGAGATGAAGACCTACCAACCATGCTCCAGGGTTATCCGTCAGGAAAGCGATAACCAAGTACCCGCCCACCGGCAGGTTAGCTACATCCCTCCGTGGAGGATTATCGAGATTCAGTGAGACCGAAGAGTCAAACACCGCGTTGTCCTGCTGCGCTAGGATATAAAAGTCGTGCCCGTGAAGATGAATTGGATGCGGCACCGCGAGCGCTGTTGAGATGACGAAGTACACCCACTCATTCGCATTCGGCAGCTCATACACCACATCATCGTCTTCAAAGCTCGAGGTGCCGTTCGAATTATATACCGTCAGCACTGACGGCTCCGCCCACTCGACGGCCATGGGAGTGAGCCCGATTTGCCACTTGAACAGGTTGCCCTGGGCGACGATGGTGACGTCGAGGTCCGAGTCGGCGGTGGGGTCTACTGGGGAGGAAGACACGTGCGGGACGAGATTGGAGTAGGCGACATCGACGCAGGTATCGTTGTCGAGGGCGGCATAGGCGATGGATGTGGGGTCCGCTGTGGACGCGCCGTACCGGACAATGCCGCGGACGTCGTCTGGATTTTCGTTGTTGGAGCAGGCCAGTTGTGGGATGGCGCGCATCCAGTAGTCGGTTGCTTCTTGGTCGGCGGTAACGATAACATCGTAACGTTGGCCTGTTCCAAGTCAGCCCTATTCCCCCAAAATCGCAAAGTAGAAAGGGCGGAGACTTACCCATAGTAATATCCAAATACTCGACCTCAAACGGCTCCACAGGCACGAAATCACTCGCAATGACGGTCATAGTATGGTTATCAATAGCAAACTTAAAGTGCGAATCAATCGCGCTGTTGATGATCCTGAGACGATAGCTCGTGCCGGATTGGAAGGTGGCCTCGTAGCGTGAGCCACCGCCGTTGTACGTGTTCTTGCCATTGATGAGTGCGTTTTCCATGGGGGGTGGGCCGACGGTTTGTGCGTAGCTGTAGAGCGAGTCGGCGGTTTCGTGGGACCAGTCTGTGAGCATGATGGTGTCAAGTTCTTCGTCGTAGTTGGCAGTGGCGGGGCCGTGGATGACGATGGGGCCGAAGACGCCCTCCCACGCTTGCAAGGAGTAGTGCGAGTGGTACCAGGAGGTGCCGTATTGGGTGGCGCGCCAGGTGTAGGTGTAGGACTCGCCAGGCTGAAAGAGGGGTTAGAAAGGTGCAGTGTACCCGGAGGTGGGGAATGAAACTTACAGCGATGGGGCATTGAGTGATTGAAGGTACGCCGTCGTCTTGATTAGTCCAGTTCTGGCGGATGCCGTGCCAGTGTATTCCAGTCCCGTTAGCCGTGAGGCTGTTCGTGACGTGGATTTTGACGGTGTCTCCCCAATTGGCTTCAATGGTGGGTCCTGGAACTGTTCCATTGACGGCGAGGACAATGCGCTCAACGCCGTCAGGCGCGAGCGTTACGTTCTGAACATCGAACCAGTACTTCAATTGTCAGTTCAAGATCAATGGCTATTAAGTCAGGATACATACCTCCACGGTGACGCCAGTATCAGGAACCTCGTTGTAGTAGTTAGTGTCAATGCTGTAATCGCACCAAACACTTCTATCATCTGCAGTGTTTCCACTGCAAACAGAAGCAGCAGCCGAAGAAGCCCCAGACGGGCTCGTTGTGTTCGAGTCCGCCTGAGGGGCAGGCACAGCAGCTACTGCCGCAATCAAGCAAAAAAATGTTCGAAGGAGAGTCATGGTAAGAATGATGAAGGATGGACAGAATCCAAAAGATAATGAGTGAGGGTAATGACGAATATAAGTTACCTTCTAAGAAGTGAAGATGAAGGGCAACATAGTAGACGAGGAACGAGCTTCCTCGGTATATGTAGTGAACCTGAGGCCGCAGTATGTGATGGACTCCGCGTTGGGACTTCCGTCTCTTCCGTCTCTTCCAGCTCATCATGCTCTAAGAGAGTTAGCACCATCCGTCGCTTTCGCACTCGCCATCGGATGAACAAGTGTCGGCATACTGAAGCTCGCTTCGATGCTCTCCCACGGGGCCAACAATGTGAATGCCGCGTGGAGGAACCCACACAGCCTTGGACGCTTGCAAGGCCTCGGTGTGATGAATCCACCTCTTTGACGCTCCTAACCCTTGTTAGGACCTCAAAAAAGCACATGTTGCATACAGCGTACGTACAGTTCCCGGATATCTGGGCGTGAGGGTAGCATGCCGAGTCACCTCGCTTGGACGTGACTTGTGTTGCTCAGATAGAGACTATTGAAGGCGTCGAGCAAAAGAGTTAGATGCATCCTAGCGTTGATCTCTCGGGCCTAGGACTAGGTAACGAGGCTCTGCACGGCACAGGGGAGGGGATGCGCGCGCGTGGTCCCTGAAACTCTGTTCGTGTTTAGAAACATGGGATTTTCATGCATGCAAGCGCGGGAGAGGTACGAAATGAGCTCGGACCTGTATAAAGATCGCCCGAAAAGGAAAGTTCAAGAGGGCTTACGCCCCAGGAATCTGGTCGTGGAGGATCGGTAAGACGTAAACCAGGGCTTTTCTGAATCCCATAGCTGCACGTCTGCTGACCGAGAGGTCAGGAGACATGCTTCTTCTGATCCTGTAATCTCGCGGCAGTTCTATCTCTAGTTCTTGAATCATCTTGTCGTCGTCTTGTCACTGTTCCTGCAGATACGAGGTACGAGTAATAATGTGACTTGGATATCGCGTCGGCCAGCAATCACAATAAGGGTAGGTAATGAGGCCGAGATGCACTTTTGCACAAGTCAGTGTGATGGCTCCACTATAGATCCTTCACAGCGCGGCTTAAACAGAACAAGTAGAGCGTCCGGCAATAGTGCTCGGGGAAGGGCAATTCAGGTGCCGGTGAGGCGGGATAGTGTATTGGAGAATCCCCTAGCCAGGGTCAGCGTCACAACCACGAGGCTATAGAAAATGGTGGCCAATAGCAAGACCCCCGATTTCGCAAACATTGGAACCTTGAAGTGCAATGCAGCAAAAGGTGATCGGGGTTGGGGTCGAAGTTGGTACAAGAGAGCAGGGGTCTGAAGCCGCGTAATCGACCCTCGGCCATCGGGGCGAACCGCGAGTCACGAATCCTCCGAAGAGCCACAGCGTTGGATCCCACGCGGCGCAAAGGGGACCGAGTCGCCGTGCATACAAGCTTATAGGCTTGAAGTGGAGGCTAGGAGTACCCAGGAAAGGAATTGCAGCGCCGTGGCGTGAAAAGGTAAACAAGCATCCCAGCGGCGCTATAGCAGCAACATCAGTGGAGCGTCGTAAGCCTCAGGCGTTCACTCACTGCAGGAACGAAACAAACCCGCTGCTTTGCTTGGCTCGGCTTCTTGGCCAAGTGGTCGAGTAGACGAAAGCGACGCTCTGCATACCTAATCGTGTTGGCGAACAAGGTGAAGTAGACATGGGTTTGGGCAATGCACAAACCTTGATGCCTTGACTATTGATTCTGCGATAAGGGTCAAATGACCGACTCCAACACACAGCGCGAAGTTACACCCCAGTGCAGCGCTAGACAGGCAGGCCTGGTCGCAAACTCGTCAGCAGCAGCTCTGGACGACTGCCGGAGTGACGAGGCCGCTGACCGTGGTCGTTAATGATCCAGGAGAAGGAGAGCCTTTGCGTATATCATAGCCGTGCGTCCGACTTCAACTGTCACACCTGTTACTATCCCACGACTTTTAAGTTTTCTTGTCACTCCTTCCAACTCTTGCTTCATCATGCTATACCAACTATATTTAGTCACCGTTCTTGTTGCGTGCGTTGACAGCGTAGTCTCCGCCCAGAATTTCAGTCTCTATGCCTATGGTACCGGCATCACGTCGGGCCTGCAGCTGTTCTATGGAGATGGTCAGTCCTCTGTCGCATCTCAAGATGAAAGACTTACCATTCCAAAAGGCCAAGCCTACGTCGGCACCAGCGCGCCGTCCTTTCTATCTCAAGCCGTGAACATCACTCGTACGCTGACCTGTCGCCTGAGGAGATGGATCTCTAACTACAACAGTCTCCAAGAGCGACGACGGCACGGAGTTCGTAGCCTCGCCGAACGGAACGGTGGACTGGACTTCTCAACCGACCATGTACGTCGATACCACGGACGGCGCCATGAATGCGGTCGGCTTCGTCGCGGGTAATGAGACAGCCCCTGATGGTGCGACTGTCACAGGCTTCGGTCTGTACGGAGGATGGGCCTTTCACAGGGATGACAGTTCGTCCATCGAGATGAAGTTCATTGCCAGCCCGACAAATGAAACAGATGTCTATCTGTGAGTTCTTTCTCTATGCTGAACGGGGCCTGGCTGACAACCAACAGGGTTAAATGGAATGCTGGAGGTACCAAATCGGCAGATGACGTTGCGATAGCTTTAAGGACCATGGCGCCTGTTGCTATCTCTTCTTGATCGAAAGTGGCATCTTGGTGGGGGAACGGGGTTATATTCTGAGTGTCTTCTATTGAACGGCTGCAATGTCTTTTGAGTACTCCCAGAAATGCAGGAGTATCCTTTTAGTAGAGAATGGGTAGCCATCAACTCGTGAGAACGATGCTGAGGCAGGTGTTGGTAAGGTGTGTGTGGCCTTCGAGCTGGAGAACCTCGCGGCAGGTCAAAACGTTAGGCCGGGTTCTAGTTGAAACAGCTCATATGTAATTCTACTTCATACCTCGTCAGTATCACTTAGTGCAAGCAGGGTGAAAGCATAAACTGTCTAACCAGCTCGGAGAGGGGCATGTCAAGGGACTCACCACGGCCTGTTTACC
Source organism: Trematosphaeria pertusa (assembly GCF_010094035.1). Lineage (NCBI taxonomy): Eukaryota > Fungi > Ascomycota > Dothideomycetes > Pleosporales > Trematosphaeriaceae > Trematosphaeria > Trematosphaeria pertusa. Next base: position 370,168 of record NW_022987238.1, on the reverse strand, counting down.
TTTACTACTAAGGACTCCTCTATCCAAAGCTTGCGCTCCTCAAGCTACCCACCAGAAGAAGGCTCCGGCACTCAGCAAGTAAACTTTGACGCTGGCCTCAAAAAACATAACGGAATCTTCCACTCCCCCACACTTCGACCTTTCGGAAAATAGATCCGCCGAACGTCGGTGGCGCTAGCTTGGATTCCCCGCCACCTTCCAAAGCTTCCGAACGCCAAACCTCCCACTTCAGCACCGACTTTGCGAAGGTCTACAGCACCACGCCTCGAGGCCTTCATCGGGCCGTTCAGTACCGACTTTGCATACCCCCACCTGGAGGCTTCCGGGGCCCATCCCACGCCGTTGACCGTTTCGATCCAAAGCCACACTCTCCGACCGCCGCTCGTCCACGATGCCGCCCAAGCGACCCGATGCCGAAGACATCTCTGACCTCCGCCTTCGGTCACGACAGCAGTATCTGGAAAAGAGGGAGCAGACCCAACTTGCGCTTCTTCGAAAACAAGTTGCCGAGGAAGCTGAAGAGGAGCGATCTAACCCTCGCCTGTCGAAGAGAGAGCTAGCCCAGTTTGCTCGCAATCGTGAGACACTGCGCCTTGCAGAATCACGTCTTGCAATATCGGATGAGCTGGACGGCTTTTTCATCCCAGACGCAAGCTTCAGCGAAAAGGAGAAGGTCTTGAAACGGAAGGACAAGGAAGCCCATAAGACCGAATACCAGCAATGGTCAGAAGAGCAGGAAACGAAGGCCAGGGCTGCTCAGGTCCACCGACCTGTGCGCGAGCGAGAGGAGGAGTACGAGCTGGTCTTTGACGAATCACAGGCCGTCCACTGGGTCTCAGATGCGAAGCTGGTGGATCCAGAGAAGCAGCTGCTTCAGGATGCGCTGGATGCGGCCGAGAAACAGGCAAAAGATATTGAAAGCACACGAAAGAGCTTGCCTATGTACAAATTCCGGGCACCCATACTTGACGCAGTGAGGGAGCACCAGATACTCATCTTGGTTGGTGAGACTGGTTCCGGCAAGACTACTCAGATCCCTCAGTATCTGAAAGAGGATGGTTATTGCCGGGATGGGATGATAGTGGGCTGCACTCAGCCAAGGCGTGTCGCGGCAATGAGTGTGGCCGCGAGAGTTGCGACGGAAGTGGGTTGTAGGCTTGGCAAGGAGGTGGGATACAGTATCCGTTTCGAGGACAAGACGAGTCCAGAAACCGTGCTGAAATACATGACAGACGGTATGTTGCTTCGAGAGTTACTCTCCGATCCAATGCTCTCGAAGTACTCTGTCGTCATACTTGATGAAGCACACGAACGCACCGTCAACACGGACATACTGATGGCCGCACTAAAAGATCTTTGCCGACTTCGGGCAGACCTCAAGCTCATCGTCTCGTCAGCCACACTTGACGCTCAGAAATTCAGCCGCTATTTCGACGACGCCCCCATCTTTTCTGCGCCCGGACGCAGTCATAGCGTCTCAAAATACTTCAGTGAAAGCGCAGAAGCCGACTACCTCAAGGCCGCAATAACTACTTGTCTACAGATCCATCTTAGCCAACCTCCTGGGGACATCCTCGTCTTCCTGACGGGTCAGGAGGAGATTGAGGCCGCACAACAGAGCTTGGAAGAGACAGCTCAAAAGCTTGGCTCGAGGGCTCCAGAACTGATTGTACGACCACTCTACGCGGCTCTAGATTCAGCCGCTCAGAGTCTCGTGTTTCAACCTACAGCGGCCGGATGCCGTAAAATCGTCCTCGCAACGAACATAGCAGAAACGAGTTTAACCGTTGACGGCATCCGCTACGTAATCGACTGCGGACTAAGTAAAGAACACCTCTACAATGCCCATACGGGCATGGAATCACTTGTGGTGACACCCTGTTCGAGAGCCAGTGCTAATCAGAGGGCCGGTCGTGCTGGACGTACCGGCCCCGGCAAATGTTTCTACCTTTTTACGCGCTGGGCTTACTGGAACGAATTGGAAGAGAACACGACGCCAGAGATTCAACGGGTGAACATGGCTTCGACGGTCTTGATGTTGAAGAGTCTAGGGATCAACGATCTGATCAGTTTTGACTTTATGGACCCGCCGTCGGTTGAAACTCTGGCGAAATCTCTCGAGTCTCTCTACGCCCTCGGTGCCCTCGATTCAGCTGGCAATTTGACGCGCGTCGGAAGAAGGATGGGGGAACTTCCTCTAGACCCTTTCTTGTCGCGGGCCATGATTGCCGCCGACGAATTTGGGTGTGTCGAGGAGGTTATCTCCATTGTGGCTATGTTGTCAGAGTCGGCCTCGCTCTTTACACGGCCGAAAGACAAGAAAATGTACGCGGATGCAGCTAAGAAAAGGTTCGCGGACAAGGCTAGGGACGGTGGGGATATGCTCACCTATCTGAACATTTGGAACGAATTCGAGGAAAGCGAATACTCGCCCATCTTCTGCAAAGAGAACTTCCTCCAATACCGTACCCTCAACCGCGCTCGAGACATTCGCGAGCAGCTATCCAAGCTCTGCGACCGCATTGAGATTTCGCACTCAAGCAACCCGACAGACGATGTCGCAATCCGGAAGGCCCTCACCGCCGGATTCCAATTGAATGCGGCACGTCTCCAGCGAGATGGATTGTCATATCGCACGATAAAGAATGGCTTGACGGTCTATATTCATCCAAGCTCCACATTAATCGAAGCGAGGCCAAAATTCATAATCTATTCAGAGCTCGTGTTAACCTCGAAGGAATATCTCCGAAATGTTATGCCTCTGGATGGGCAGTGGCTCAGTGAGCTCGCTCCGCATTTGTACAAGCCGTCAGAGATTGAGAAACTGGGGTTAGACAAGAAGATGCCGAAAGGCCAGGGCAAAGTGGGCATTGATGGGAAATGAGGTGGGAGCTCTTGGAAATGACAATGCCGACTTAGTTAAGTTGGCTTTTCGAGTCGTAGTCGTTTCTTCGTTGTACAAAGCAGTCGGAGCTGGATAGAGCGGACGTGGAAAAGAGGACGGCGCAAGGAGAAGTCGGGGAAGAGTCCTGGCTCCGATATGCCGGCTTCAGCGGCGTGGAAGCGGTCATTTCCGGCTATGTACAAGTCAGCTAAGTGTATATGCATTCAATGATACCCAGATAGTTCAATGTATGATAATGCGAGCTTCAGACTCTGTCCCTTCTCCTGTGCTGCGACTGATGAGCTCTGGCGCATTAATAATGGTGACTAAAGTACTTCGGGAACCAATCCATAATTGAGAAGATATACTACCGTGCCTTTTGGTTCTGTTTGCCTCACTTTACTACCTGCGCTGAGAATCCGTGTCTTCGGAGATAGTCCGTACCCTGCTGGAGCTTGTCAAGCGCTATCTACATTATATATAGGGATATCGAATTGAGAGATCAGCATTGCCATCGGGCTTCCGAGCGGATGTAGAGGGTGGAAGTGAAGGCAGCGGACTGTCTTAGATTTGGACCGACTTTATTAGCCTGATCTTGAATGGAAGAGCTTCACAGTGTAATCAGCAGCAGGTCAACACGTAGAAACGAGGCGACTGAGAGGAGAAGAACAGCCGAATTGCAAGATTAGGAGACATGAAGTACTCTTGGACGGTTGCTTTACCTTAGAATAGCTGCTATAGATATTCATAAGCTCCCAGGCATTCCACTTCATTCACTTATCCCGCGAACTTCCCGCCACAGTAGATACACGCATCGCAAGCGAGGAAAAGCACTCTCGCCAGCGTGACGGGGAGTTCCCTTTTGTCCTCATCGTCGGCTTCGCCATCGTGCTGAATCTCCACTATCTCGGCGTCCTCGTCTTCAATGCGGGGTCGGTCCTTCATCTCAGTGACCTCTCGTCTGCTCGGTGCTCGAATCCCTTCTTCCTGCGCTACCACAAACTCATCGCTTAAAAAAGGCGTGCTACAAATTCCGCAATACTTTGTGATGCGCGGGGCTTGGATTGCCAGGAAGCTCAAGCCGCACCTCAGGAACTGATGGCCGTTCGTGCATGCCGCAGTCTTCAGATCTGTGAACGGGATCGCTGCTTCACAGAAGTCGCACGTATCGGTGTCGGTAATGGCGGTGGCCGTTTGCAACTGGGGGTCAATCGCTATGGAAGCCGAGTTGTCTAATTCGCCCTCGGCATCCTCATCGATCAGGGTCTGGATGAGGGTGACGAGTTGGCGATGATGCGAGGCAATTTCGGAGCTGAAGGGCGTGGCTTGGGTAACGGCTAGTGGGAGCCTTTGGGCGGCGGTAGCTAGGCGGAAGGCGATGAGTGTTTTGGCGAGATCGTTTGACTGGGTAGGCATGCATGTTTGAGAGACAAGTATGTTGTAGCGGTCTTTTAGAGTGTGAGGGTCGAGAAAGGCGCGCTGTTTGAATTGAACCACAAGCTGCGAGTGGTCAGCGATTGCATAAGAGGTCGTGGAGTTCCCGTTACTGCTCGCGGGTGTCTGCAGCGGTGCGTATGTTTGCGCTAGTTTATTTATGACCCTTTCAGCGAACTCCGGAATGTGATCCGCGTCTTCAACCGTATTCTCAAGCCACTTCCTCAAGGTAAATATGATTGCCTCCGTAGTGACATTCCCGTCAGGAAATTTAAGCGAAGCCTGGTTGTAGCTCATCAAGTTGTTGATGGCAACGATTGATCGCCGGTCTGATGGCGGGCCATACTCGATCATGTTAGATGGATGCAATGTGTGGATGGCTGCAATGAAGTCTCCAAGCGGAGCGGCTGACAAGCCCCAAACTTTCGACTTGGCATTGCCTTTCAGCTCATGTCGAGCGCTGAAGAGGATCTGTGTATCATTTATGTGCTCACGCCAGTTCGGCGAGGGAAGTGCTGATAATCCATTCTCTGAGAGCTTCAGGACTGCTGTGGGGCAGTTCATGGTCGAACTGAGGGAGCAGAAGTGCAGACGGGGAGAGATGTTCGACATCTGATCCCACACTACCCCTGAGATTTCGTCCCAGCGCCCGTCCAAGTGGTGTGTCGTTCGGTTCAGGATCGTGGCGTCTGAGGCTGATATACGAAGGCAGATCACTTCGGATCTGGTGAACAAGGCGAGAGTCACCTTGTCGCCGTCGTGGACCCTCTGAGACCATTTCATAGGCCCCGCATGTCGTATTTCGATATCAGGATAGATAACCTCATCACCCAGGCCGACGGTGTCATGGGCATATGTAACCACTCTTGCGCGCACATCCTCGTTCGTAGCATAGACCAGCACAGCGTGGTACCAGTCGCCATGAACGGTCCACGGACTCCAGGCGAGATGTGAAATATGACGTTGCTGTTGCATAAAGTCGTCGAAGCAGGAAGGGTTCGAGAAGACGCATTCCGAATCCGGCGTGACTGAGAAGTGATTAAGAACCTCAGCGCTCCAGTCTTCCTCTGCGCCTAGTGTCGAGGTTGGTGATTCAACGACTAGGACCACGACTTGGTTGTCTTCATTCGAGACTGCTATTATGTGTTGACCCCAAAAAAGCTGCGTGCCGACGATGTTGGAAACTTGCGGGCCAGGCAGAGCGGGAGCCCAAGCAAACGCTCGAATACGAGTCCTGAGTCGCAGTTTCTCTCCAGGCTCCGACTCTATGTGACTCTCCTCTTGCATTGCGTTGCCGGAGAAGCGTTCCAAGAGGGCGTCGTTGATGATCAGCTGTCGCTCCCAGCTTGTTTCATCCTGTGGTTTGCCGTTGGACGCCCAAACGGAGAGAACCAGGCTTGAAGTAAGTGCGGCAAGAGCACATCTCCTATGCTTTGCAAGTCCAGGTGGAGACCATCCTAAGCTTGTAGGAATGCTTGGCGATATCTCTTCCCCAATTGAGTACGTCTTGAGCGGTGCTGGATCCTTGATGGGAAGCTCCTCCTTGGTGAACCAGGGTACTTGAAGCGCGACATGCTGCCATGCTGAAGCTACATCTTCTTCGGTACTGTGAGACTCGGTATTTGGAAACTGCAAACCTCATGAGTTCAGAAATTCAGATGGAAGAGATATATTATGGGCGCACCAGCAGTTCAACTCTGTCATCGGAGGCAAGAGCGATAATTCCCTCGGGGGACCAGGTAATCGAATCGATGCAGCACGGCCAGCATTTCAACTCTGTCACATCGGACATCGCAACTGCAGTGGTTTGAGTCTGGAGCGTTGAGTCGAAATTCGAGGATTCATTGTTCTTGTCGTGGAAAAGGTGAAGTGGTGAAAGCTCGCTTCTGCTTTTGCTACCCCGCGAGTCATGCAACGGGAGACTGCCAGACTCATGACTCATGTATATACTTTTTTGTCCGCCTGAGTGCTACAAAAGCAAAATCGTAGTGCTTTTCTGCACGTATGATAGAACGGTTAAGTCTATTTCACGATACTGATCAATCAATAACTTTAAACCATTACGCTGTGCATTCAGCCTCACGGCTCCCTTCGACTTATTAAGCTCCGAGTATTCCATCGGACGAAGAACACTGCAATGTGTGGGATGAAATATTTATAATTTAGACACTTTATCAAGCTTTATACAAGCTTGAAGAGCTTTCCGCCTACGCGATCCCACTCGTCGTCCCATCGGTTTTCGCTCTCCTTCAATGCGCCCTGCTTCAACGTCGTCAATAACCCATCTTTGCTCTCAAAGAGCTCTACTAGCTGCTGCGCAAGCTGCTCCGAGCTCTCAAAGCCCTTCCCATTGACATCCTCTCTAACCAACTCCGGCCAAGCCTCGAACTTCCCCCATCCCACTACCGGCAGCCCAGCGCCGAACATGTCCACTACTTTCATGGGAAGATCCACGCCGGAGGACGAAGTATGTAATGATACACCCAGGTCGGCTGCGGCTAGAAGCAGAGCATAATCCTCTGGCGTCAACCAGGCTGTCTGTATGACGACATTGAGCAGCTTCTTCTCTTGATTCATGACTTGAATCTTGGAGAGATAATGCTCTTTCAGCGGACCCTTCCCAGTGATGATTGCGAGGATTTTAGGCAAGTGCGTCTTTGAGGTACATTGCGCGGAGTAAGCACTGAGTGCGTCGAGAAGGAGGGAGAAGTCTTCGTCTGCAGTCCAGGACGTAGAGCTGACGATCAGTTTCCAGGGGCTCTTCGACGACGATGAGAGATCTTGCGCATATTGCGCCGTTTCAGGGAGTCGGGCAAGGAACTTTGCTCGGTCCTGGCTGCTGATCGGTCGGAAGATGGCGGCCGGGCGGTCATGCAGCGCATGCGCGGATACTCCGTACTTCGTCTTCAGCACCCGAGCCATGGCATTGGTCACGGCGATGTGATCAGATGCGAATCTTGAGAAGATGTTCTCATACAAGGCAGAGATCTTGACGAGCGGGTGGCTAGACCCGAGCTTGAGAGCGAGGATGGAGTAGCCAAAGTTGTGCCAGTCAATGACAAGCTCGGTGTTCCGGAAGAAGCACACGATGGCTGCAATGGCTAGAGTAGGTATTGAAGGTGGGTTCTACTAGGAGTCAGTCTGGCGTAAGAGTCAGGACTTGGGAGATACCGACCTGTACGAGCATCCATCTTGCAGGTACTGCTCGATAGCCCAAAGCCCTGTAGAGGTTTTGTGCCTGCCACAAGGCTTTCAGGGGAGCAAGAACGGGGAAGAGAAGTCTGCTGCTCGAGCGCAGAAATGATGGTGCGGGTACCAACGGGACGATTTGTATCAATGGATTCGAAACAATATCAGGATGCAATTCCGACTCTGAGAAACATGTGAGAAGACGAATAACGTGGGCATGAAACGACCCGAACCTACCCTGGTATCCGGTTAGGTAGACTCTGCCGCCGTGCTTCGCGATGCTAATTGCATGATACTGCATGCGCGGTGACCGGCCAATGTCTCCTAAAACAACGACCTGCACCGTCCTCCCTTGCTTGAAGTTGACCTTCTTCCGTCCGTCTTTGCCCTTCATCTCGATCTCCTTCCCCTCCTCGTCCACGACTTTAAGCGGCTTGTCCTTGTAGGGATCATATTGAGAGGGCAGCGTGAGTAAAACAATGGTGAGAAAGGTCGACAGGATAAGCGCGGAGAAGAGGACGATATCGAAGCTGCGACTGAACTTGTCCGTGAAGAAGTCCTCGCTCAGCATCTTGTCATGCTCGAGTAGCGGTTGGGTGCAGAGGTTAGATGCGGTCACGTTGCAGCCTCGTCGTCAGCCACCGAGGCGCTAATGCGGAGATATTGGCGGAGCGCCACAAGATCGGCGGTTCTGTCAATCTGCCAACCGAGACCCCTGAACGCGGCCGCTATCGTCGAAACATTGTCGCAGACGCCGCGTTTCCTCTTCGTTCCCTCCCCTCCCCCATCCACCCCCCTCACCCCGCAATTCGCTCCTTCCGCTTTGCGCGCCCGCCGCCCTCGACCCTCGAACCTGCCTCTCTGGAATTGGGTGCTGGACTGCCCTATTCACAAGCAGAGGTACGGCCCACCTGCCTGTTTGGGTGCCCGAGTCCACTCAGCGACGGACCCCCGAGCGCGCTGCCTATGGCTTCTACCTATGCGCTTCCCTTCAATCCCGCCTCACAGTCTCACAGTCATGGACATTCACGGTCGCACTATTCCTCGGACCACTCTGCGCCTTGGAACAACCAGCGCAACGACTCGTCGCCCGTGAGAGGACAGATACCCCCCGCGGGCGGCCACCGCCACAACAGATCCGAGATGAATGGACAACTGTACGGCCAAGGCCTCTCACCATACGCCGACGGTAACGGCGAAGCGCGCGAACACAATCACCAGCACACCCGGTCTACCGACACCACGTACACATTGAAGCCGTTCATGGGACGGCCGAAGGGCAGACCGCGAGGGGATTCAGACTTGGGGAAGCCTCCCTCGCGGAAGAGTGCGGCGGCTGGGAATTTTGGCTTTTCTCCAATCCAGGAAACGCCTCCGACGCTGCTGCCACACTCACACTCGTAAGCATTCTGTGAACTCGGTCTGGCAGACAGTCTGTTGACATGCATATAGATCATGGCTTGAGCTTCCCGAAGCCCTCACAGCCCTCCTCATACCCCTCCCTTACCTGTTGGCTTCGCTAGCATATCCCACCGTTGTCGCTCCAGCTCGAAGATTGCCTGCTACGCTATCCGATACCGTCACTGATTCGAACATTCCGAGCTCTGCAAGTCTCGCCAGCGGCGGCCAGCTCCTGCACGCGTGCACGCTCTCCTCAACGACCTTGATTCTCATAAGCATTATAGCCAAGATTCGAACCACAGTAGAGCAGCCCTTGGATAGGCGGAAGTCTTTTGGGAGCGCTGAAAAAGCCGGCAGCACATCCAGCATACTACGAGACGCCAGTTCGCTGTGGCGCATGCTCACCAATGTGCTTAGCGTATTGATGCCCTTTTACGCCACGATGCAATTGGGCGGAGCGAGGACAGCCCTGTTCTTGTTGGCAGCAACAACCGCGGGACTTGGGAGTTTGGATCAAAAGCCGGGGAAACATACGATCTGGGAGGGTACCAGGCGGACCCTACGAACTCGCAGAGCGACGTGCGGAGTACTGCTTCTTACGGTGCTCATAGACGCGCTTGGTTCCCCAGACGCGGCAGGTACGCTCGTCGGCTACCTCGCTTTAGCGGCCTCAATCTTTGCTATACCTCCGCCCCTCCCAACCGCTGGATGGTTCTTACACACCGACCCTAGAAGTCAGGACTCGTGGGCTTCAGGTCGAGCTTCTCTACCGAAGCCCTCATCCCCTCTCGTGGGCTCATCCGAGGACATCTTGCTCACCTTTGGATCCGGCCTTGGACTCACCCTCATAACTATTTTCTATTCGAGCGTTTCTTCTTCATCTCCATCTCTCTCTCACCATGCTATTTTCTTTTCTACTCTGTCGGTTGCATCAGCGACGGCGCTTGTGTATGTTTCTCTTCCAGCTGCTTTGCGAAGTCAGAAGAAATTCGGTCTAGCGTTGGGAACGCTTCTAACGGCAGTATTTGAGGTTTTAGAGCATCCAGGCGCATGGCGGGCATGGTCACTCTTTCTTGTAGTTTGTGTGCTTGTTTTTGGGGCGCTTTGGTTCGATACGCGTCCGTCTGCGATAGCTCGGCCACATTCTCACGGCCATTCTCACTCTGGCCATCAGCACTCTCATGGTCACTCTCACGACCACGATCATCACCTGCACGGAAACCATTCGAAGTTCTCGGCCTTCCTCATTGCTTGGTGCAAGCCCGGCTCGATTATGCATAGCATTCTGATCGAAAAAGACTCGCGGCGCATTGCTTACTTTGGAGTGTAAGTTAAGCTCTTCTCCCTTGCAGCTGGTTCCACAAACAAGAGCTAGTCGCCATTAACTCAGGCTGAGCGTCCACAGAACGCTCTCTCTAGAACCCTGGCTGACTTGGATAGACTTAACCTGGCTTTCATGCTCGTCCAGTTCTTCTACGGATTCGTAACAGGATCCCTAGGTTTATTGACGGACAGCATCCACATGCTGTTCGATTGTGCTGGGCTTGCGGTGGGCTTGGCTGCTGCGGTTATGAGCAAATGGCGTCCGAATGCTCGGTTTCCGTACGGCTATGGCAAGATCGATACGCTGTCGGGGTTCGCCAACGGCGTATTCCTTCTGTAGGTTCACCAGTACCCAAAACACGGTTCGCGCTAACCTCCTCAAAGGCTTGTCAGTTTAGAGATCATCTTTGATGCCTTTGAAAGGCTTTGGGAGGGCCATCATCTACACCGGCTGAACGAACTTCTCATTGTTAGCGTGCTAGGCTTCGTAGTGAACATCGTTGGCCTCACAGCTTTCGGGCATGCTCACCATGGCCACGGACACGACCAGTAAGTCTACTGGTCCTCCCCTGATGCAACGCGCATGAAGGACTAATTGGAACAGCTCCCACGGCGACCATGGTCACTCGCACGGCCATTCTCACGACAACGAGAACATGCACGGCATCTTCCTCCACATTCTCGCAGATGCCCTGGGTTCAGTAGCCGTCATCATATCAACGCTCCTCACCAAGTACTATGGCTGGTCTGGCTGGGACCCAATTGCGTCGTGCATCATCGCCATCTTGATCTTCATCTCTGCGATTCCGCTCGTCAAGAGCTCCGGTATGCGCCTTATGCTTTCTCTACCCGCCGACGTCGAATACGGTATTCGAAACACACTGCAAGAGTTGAGCTCTCTCCGGGGTGTGGTGGGGTACGCTGTGCCGAAGTTCTGGCTGGAAGACGAAGGCGCTGCACATGCAGAAGCGCATGCTAAAGAGCACGGTGGTTGTGATCATAAGCATGATCATGATCATTCAGACCACGATACCAAGCACGAGCATGATCATTCGGGACATAGCCATCCGCACTCGCAATCACATAGCCACGGCGACCATTCGTGCGACCACTCGGACCATGAACATACCCACGCCCGCCAACCAAGGATCCTTGGCGTCATCCACATTATCGCCTCCAGCGCCGCGGACCTGGAAGACGTGCGAGAACGTGCGGTGCAGTTTTTGAAGGGACGAGGCATGGACGTCGTGGTGCATGTCGAAAAGGAGGGCGAGGGTCGATGCTGGTGCGGCGGCGCAAACAAAACGAGCTAGGCACATATCTTTTTTTCGGTTCCGCAGCATGCGAGGTATGGCGTTATCAGCAATTTCCTTTGTGGATATTCCCTTTTTGCGAGAGCATTTTCTATATCGACTTTCATGAACTTATGTACTTGTATCATGGATTGGAGCGGCAGATTCTCGCTTGGGACGAGCCGTAGGTTGAAGAGGTGGCATGCTCGGCGTCGCTATTGTATATAGATGCATCAAAGGTATATCAAATGGGGTTGGCTCCGTTCAACACCCTCTATGCTCGTACCGTCGTCACCACTAGCTAACTCAACATGCACTCGACGCTACAGGAATTGAATTGAGGATGAACAGAGCCGGATTTTCGGTAGCCACGACCGATATATCCCATCTCCATCTGGCGGTACATATCACTAAGACTTACTTTTAATGCTAGAAGGCTCGCCCTCAAGGTTTTAGGCAGATTATGCACAGACTATCGAAAAGTGCAATAGCTGCCGAAGCTCTTCAGGTCTCGTTTCCCTCGTAGCAAGAAAACGAAGTCTCAATCCGGCTCTGGCATATCCTAGCCCCTTGAGCGGATGGAATCGGGTACACTCAAAGTTGAACCTTTCCATCACCATGAGCTTGTCAGCCCACAACAATGTTATCGCAACGTCGAAGCCAACGCCCAGAACTTCGCTGCATCGCTTTCGGCGCCATCCAATATTCTGGCATGCAGAGCTTGGAATACGATGTCATAATAGCATGAAAGCCCAGCGGCTTAACTTTACTCGGCTCGCGATTCCCACCAAGCGGAGCGTGTCCAATGACCCGATCCACACGCCACGTTCACGAGCTCTTTCAACCCCTCTGAGCCACAACACCACCCGCCCTGCTTCCACCTAACCTCCTCAAAGGCATCCAGACCCTCGCTTGGCAACCAAGCCCCTTCACGGTAATACTTTCCCGCTTCTCTCGAATCCTACCTCTCCACCTCCACCTGCGGTACAGTACGAATCGATGTCGATGTCGTGCAGCCCTCGACGCAAGCGCGCAGCTTCTCGCTGTAAAACACCACCCAACTAGCAGCATTACTTCTCAGACCCTCCCTCCACAAGTCTATCCAAGGCTCAAAGCCTACGCGAACCCTGCATACAGTACACGTACGCGTACGCAAGTAAAACCTCACCCTGCAGAAGCGCACCAAAGCAGTCCCCAACGCTGGCGATCCTGCCCCGCATCCAGCATGCGGTGATCGGCGGGTGACCCCTCACCCTGCATTCAGCGATCGAAGCCTTATCCCGCGATGCGCAGCTGTTTGTTGGGACGGGAGGGGTCGGGGGTCCTTGTTCGTGGTTGGGTTGCGAGGCTGGGAAGCTGTGATAATCCTGACGGGAACGGTAGTTTGCCTTTAGTGGTGTTGTGGAGGGGGTTGGAGGGTAAGGGTAACGTCAGGCTGATGTGCGATCCATCGGACAAGCCTGATCGCGAAGTGGGAGGAACCGCATCGACGACGATTGGGCAATGGGATTTTGATGACGGGATTTTTTTTTTCTTTGGGGCGGGTGGGGATAGAATTGCGGGCGTTGTGGCGCACGGGCGATAGTAGCGTGGTGGAGAAGAGCGGTTGTGGTTCTACTGTAGTGGAGCCTTGCGGGCTGGGGCTGAAGTCATACTGAAATCAGACAAGCAGAAGACCCACCGAACGCAAGGAATTGTCGAATTATGCATGGGCAATCTGAAGCGATATCCTTGACTCTAGATAGCCCCATCGGTCCGCGGGTAAAGGATCACTCTGAGTTGTTCGACCCAGTGCCGTGGAAGCAGTGTGCCCATGAAGTCACAACTGAGAATTCATGATGATGCAGAAGACGGTTGGATGTGTAGAATATTTGGATTATGAAGTTAAGAAGTACAATTCATAGGGTAACCAAAGAGCTGCCCAGCGCATACATCGCGCTCAAAGTGATGCATGCAGTGGGGTATCATGGTGTTCTGATTTGAGCACTTCATTTCAGAAAAACACCTTGCGCCAACCATACCAAACCATATCAAACGCCGTAGCCATTCCATAATACGGTAATTCGTGAAACCATAACCCCTCGTTAATCAATCTTCCAGTGATACATGTCACATAGACAGTGATTCCCCACAGTTGAACATTAGGCGTATCTCAAGCCGTGTTTGGGATTCTCTCGACATGTCGTGGACCCTTTCATGCCAAGACGATCGCCGAGGGATGGAAGTCGTGGATAGATCGCGGGTCGTGGGATGTTGCTCAACTCCAGGTCTTGCAGGAATGGATGCCAAGGTCCAGGTGCTCTGCGATAGACGAGGCGAACTCTCGGTCGACGATGGAGCCACTGGATCGGCGACGGCGCTGCTGGCGGATCTGGTGTTCCGCATCCATAAGGCGTGCTTGCACCCAGGCCCGGTACTTTTCGTCTGAGCGTACAGAGTCGGTGTTCAGCAGCTCGGTAAGAGTAGCCTTGATCTCCTGATTGATCTCACACATCTTGTGGGAGTCTTCGCAGTGTGGGTCGTCGATGGTGTTTCGGTGGACCATCCCGGGTTGTGCTGGGATGGGTTCGGTAGGTGATGGCCAGGCCGAGGCGTAGTCCGGATCAGCCGACCAGGGCACAGCGTAGGTAGGCCGAGAGTATACGGGTGACGATGCCAGAGACTGGAATTCAGGTGACGAGGCCGTCATGGGGGCGGAGGTGGGGATGTGGAGAGACAGGCGACGGCGGAGGACCTCCTGTTGTGACGACAAAAGCATGTACTTTTGTACCGAGTCGTCCTGGCGTGATAGTTAGCAAGGCTAGCTCATTGCATTGCACAGCAGGGCAGCTACTCACGCTGCTCTTCGAGTATCTTGTAGGAGGGGCCATTGAGTCCGTTCGCGGTATGATTGCTTATTCTGAGTTCGAGCGGACAGTTGAGTGAAGCTCGGGGTCCTCAGAGTGTAGTCGTAGGGAAAGGGCGGGATGCGGGGTTTATCTATATTTGATAACGGAGCCGGAGGCAGCTAATGATCGAATGGTACGGAAACGTTTAGACTCCCAACAAGCGTGAGCTCGATCTGGGGATCGTTCGTGCTGCAGACGCTGCAGAGCTGCGGGCGCTGGTTGGTTGATTTTCGCTGGTGGAATGAGCCGGTAGGGTGATATCAGGAGATGGCGCAATTGCTGAACACGAGTCGCCGGTGGGCTCACGGTATTTGTAGGTAACAACAACTGACGGCAGGATAATGTCGGAGAGAGTAGGGCAATAACTCGGTAGTTGCGAAAGGAGGAAGGGAGGACCCAGGGGCTTTTATCAGCGTCGCAGTGATGTGCACCTCATTCCTCAAAGCGGCCATGACGTGAAATAGCACAGAGCTCCCGGGGCGCAGGACCATGGCTGATGAAGCCTGCTCGGGCCCAGTTGCTCGGGGCGCCTTTGGACAACGGTCTCAACCTCCGGCTCCTCAGCCGTAGCCTTCCGCGGGTTGGCGCGAGAAAGGTGATTGGGAGAGAGACGCTCCTCTGGCGATCGACTGCGTGGTGGTGCTGTGCGAAACCCGCCAAGGCTACATCACGTCACCCGTGCCAGGGCTCCAAGCCGTCTCAGATCATGGTGCGCAGAATCGCGATCGTGATTCATCCTGCAAGCGCTGGAATGCCCTGTTCCTGACTATCGTGACCCACGGCAGTACCTGCATTGCATACACAGTGCACACATGGCACCACTGTCCGCGGACACCCCCGGGTGGGGCTCTCCACAGCGCATTTTCTCATGCTGAAGAAATGATGGGAGCATTTTCCACCACCTTGAAGTCGAGAAAATTCCCCATGAGAATGCGACGATGCGATCTGAGCAAACGATGACGTCCCCACGAAAACAATTGGGATTGTGCCTGACAACATGTCAAGAATGTTTCAGGCCGCAACGGCTATTCCGAGCCCTTCGACGTCACTTCTGCCCCATGCTCAGTCAGACCAACTTTCAGGTCACTCCAAACGAGAAGCCTCACAGATTGCTTCTCTAGGCAAGAGACGTGGCTTGTACTAAGATCATCTTTGATCGTCTTGTACTCGCTCTTTGATTGCTCCTCCGCCGCACCGCCACATATTTCTCAGGGAAAATAGAAACAAGTTTTCCAGCCTCGTTACGTGGCTCGTTGGTGCCACGCCAGCTACGGTTATTCATCCTTTCTGACGTCTTTTGTGCGGCTGATGGTCGGACATCCGGTGGGAGGCTTCCAACTCCTTTCTGGATTCCTTCTGGAACAGGGAGCAAGCGAGACCAAGTTTCACCCTCCTGACTGTGGACGTCATGCACTATGCTGGCAATCACTCGCAGAACCCACGTGGGAGCGCTTTGCTTTTTGGAAGTTGGTTTTGTTGCGAAAACCACGTGCCCGTCGGAGTTGTGTACAAAGGCCATGAAGCCGAAAAGGATGGGAGACATCCGCGACGTCATACGCGGTTCGAGAGCTGATCGCGGGACTTGATGCAAGCCCTTGTGCATCTGGCGTAGCTCAAACTTGCAAAGAAAATACCTCCGGAGGTAATAAAGCGCTTCCTCAAGCGGAGCTGTTTTGAGTGATGAAGTGCGATATTCTCGACTCTTGCCGGTGTGTTGGCGACGCGGACCATGGTGAGTAGGTTCGCAGGGCGGATTGCACAGCTTTACCAATGCCCGGGATTGAAAGACCAGCGGTGGTCTCGTTGGTTGGAGGGCGTCAGACAAGGACAGTCGTCGAGCCGGCTTGCGATGTTGCGCAACGTGTATAGCAAGGCCGCCGGCTACGCAGCTTCTCCTGTCCGCTCTGTCGAATATATAGAACGACGTCTTTTTTTACAGAAGCCACAAGTCTCTACAGAATAGTGATAGAATGCATGTCCCGCGGAGAAGTTCGACTTGCACTGCAACAATCCTAAGGGGGAACCTCTGCGTTCGTTTAGTGACGTCCAAGGCGAAGTCAGTCTGTCGTCTAGCTCGACGAGGATTTCCACCATTCTAGTGGCCGCAATAGAGAATATGACCACCATCAAGGCACGGACGAATTCGCCATCTTGCCGGACATATTGAGTGAGCGGAGGGACCTCAGCCAAGCGCTTTCCCAAGGACTCGTGGGAGACATTAGTGCTTAGTCCTTCGGTGCCCAGTAAACCAGCCGTCCATGAGCGTCTCCTTTGAATGTTTGTGCGTTGCATCGGCTTGGTCTGTCCAAGGGCACGCAGGAGTCAAGAGACGACGGCATGGGTGTGGCGCTAGCCCCGCCGTTGGTAGAAAAATTCGTACGCGTGTCATCACTCTTGCGTAGCAAGGCGTCCGCTCCAGAATCCTTTTCCGTAGCTGACGAGAATTTCGTCACCCTTGGTAATTCCCTTGGCTCTTTTACCGCTCTTCCCGGCACTTAGCACGAAGACTCCCATTCTCTTTTCTACCTTGCCATGACCCACGTCTACGAGAATGTTCCGAAACTCAGCATTTGGGCTATTTGAAACGCCCCGATAATCGTTGATGAATCTTGCTTCGTTGCCCATCTTAGATGCGTCGACCCCAATGCCGTGCTCACGATCCAAGGATAGATCGTAATCGGATGTCTCGTCGGTGTCGGTCTGATCGTGGACGTAGCCAAGATAAGAGAGGACGAACGAATCTGGAAGAAGATGCTGGTTGGCAAAAAGCCCGTATTGGCCGATAGCAGGGTGTGAATTGCTTGCTATGGGAGTGATCTTGATGTTTGAGTATAGTCCGCCGGTCTTTCGAGCCGGTTCGCCCTGCGAAGGGTTTGACTTGGGCAAGATTAGAGAGTTGATTATGTCGCTTTTGAGCTTCCTAGAATAGGAGGGTGCACGCAAGTACACGACATCCTGCGGCCAGCCCTTCGGAATTCCAGAAGCTGTAGATGGTGAGCCGGGCTGGTCGATTTTGCTGGCCTTTTGCCGCATGGCAATGAAGCTGCTTAAACCGCAGGCCTTTGACTAGTTCGCACGACGCGGTGTCCAGGGCAAAGTCCCCGACCAGGTTTGAGCGGACGAGAATAGGGTCGGTTCAGTTGCCCCGTCTCCTAGGCGTGCATGGGTCTTGGTGAAAACAACGGGCCAGAGGCAACATGAGGGTATTCGAGCTAATCGTCTTAGTCAGGGAACTCAGAGAGGCTAGCAAGAGAGGTGACGCGTCACCAGATGAAGTTGGGAGTGGACTAAGGCTCGGTGCTGTCCGTAAATCCGGGGTTGAGGGCGGAAACGTTGATGGTGGAAGGAGGGTTGAGCGCAGGCAATTCCTTCCCCGCCTTTCTCCCGAGGCCGCTTCCACACATCAAAAATGTATGCGGAGACCCAACGTCACCTTCGATGTCGTCTATCCGGAAAGCTCCGAGTATTCGCTTTCTGCAATTGATTATGCTCAACGAACAGCGTACTGTGGGAAGGTGGAGGTAAGTTCATGGACACTCTTCCCGCTTCGGATGTTGCTAATCGCTCAGGGAATCACGTCCTGTTGCGCGACGCGTTGTTTTTCAACACCGGAGAGCGCACCCGAAGCCGTAAACGCATGAAATCCAATATCAGCAATGGCGCGGCGCTAGGCCCGTCGAACCTCGTGAGGATCCTTGATGCGAAATTGCATGCGCAAAGACAACGTCGGGATGAGGAGACAACGACGACGTCGGGGATCCTATGGCTCATGCGAAAACGGAAAACTCCCGACCTGCTCGCAGACTGGCCTCCTAAGCTTATCGCAAAGGATCACTCAGCTCCTGGGCTTCTGTGAGCCTCCTTTCCTGAGGCCGCCAGGCCGCGTTTGCTGGTCGGCTCCTTGAAGCCTTTGCCACCGTTTAACGCTCGGCCCAGGACCGATTTTAGTTACTGGTTGAGATGCAGGAACCCGCGTGCACTGGCGAATCTTTCGCTGCAACCGTGTCAGTGTCCATCTCCTCTCTGGCGACTCGGAGCAAAACTGCTGTTTTTGTAACTTTGCGCTATCAGCACGGCGGCTATTTTTGCTCGGAGCATGGGGCCCGCCAGCGCTGTTCCGCACCGTCTCCCCACCGCGATCTCGCCTGCAGTTCGTCGCCGCGTCGGCGCCCTGCGAATCGGCCCAAGTCCAAGAAGCTTGCCATGGGCTCCACGAGAATGGTGATGCAACAGCCAAAGCTCTCAGTCCTTGCTCCGGAGCCGTTGAAAATGTCCTCGGGTCCGTCTGCAACGACCACACAAGCCCGCTCTCCTCATTCATGACATGCCGCTCGACTGAGAAATATGCACGCCGTGCAATTCGGGTTAGCCAGCGGTTGTGCACGCGGTGCCTGCGCGAACAACACTTTTCACTAACCTTGGCCATCCTCGGAAGGGCATAGCGCAGCCAACGAACTTTCGAGGCTGCATGGGTCCTTGGCAGGGGATATTGGTTTGTTAATTTCGTTTCTCTCCGGCTTGCCCGCTTTGATAGGTGCCGCCTGCTTTCATCAATAAACACCTCTGATAACCGGTCTGGCCTAGCTTCGCTCAATCAGCGGTCCCCCTTTGCCGTATCGTCAGAGTCGTCCACCATGCACGCCACATGCATGGCCAAGGCATGCCGAATGCTGGGAAACGAGTGCAACCGTGGGAGCCCCTGGCAGAGTCTTTGACGGGCTGGTAAGCCACAGCATGGCACTATGGATATAAAGTTCCCCCAGTTCCTGCCCAGCTCTTCTTCCTTTCCTCCTCACCACACACTCGCTCTTAATACACCGGTCTATACGCCGATTTCACTCGTTTTCGCGACCTCCACGATCTATACCTAATACCAACGTAATATCCAAACCAACAATCAAAATGCGCTCCTTCGCTGCCATCGCCGGCTTTGTTGCCGCTGCCAACGCCTGGGCCTACAACTACACTGCTCCCCCGACATACGAGACCACCGTCGTCTCCGAGTACACCACCGTCTGCCCCGGCCCGACTGAGATCCCTATCGGCCCCGGCAAGACCATCACCGTCACTGAGTCCACCACTCTGACCATCACCAACTGCCCGGTACGTCGATTCGCGAGACAGACTAGAGACCGTCAGCTATTGTATCTGGTTTGGAACCTTGACAAACGAGGCTTCAAGCACGGCCGTCAATAGCTTGCCCCGTTTTCTGTCTCAGTTCATCTACTCGTTATGAACCTTCGCTGACTTCATGGCAGTGCACCATCTCCAAGCCTGTTTATACCCCGGCTCCTTCCAGCCCGGCCTATACTCCGGCTCCTCCGGTCTACCCTACGAGCTCCCCGGCGCCTTACTATCCTCCGGGTAACAGCTCAGCGCCCTATGTTCCGGCCCCGACTGGCACTGGTGTTCCCACCTCTGTCTACCCGACCAGCACCCCGACTCCGTCCGAGTTCCCTGGTGCTGCTGGCAAGGCTGGTCTCTCTCTCCTCGCCGTTGCCGGTGCTCTCGCCGCTTTCTTGTAAAGCGATGAGGCTCCGGGGGGCTTCAGTATGAGCTATCCACTAGCCATTCTGGTCTCCTGAGAAGAGATGGGGTCAATGGGGAATTGGCTTCTCTAATGGTTAACGACTTCTTCGGGCTCTGCATCATGATCCTGCATTGCGATGACGGAGTCCAGGGGTCCTCCTAACCATGATCACCGCGCGCACAAGTGCGCAGCAGCATTTCGATTGTACAGTTTAATATTCACGCTTGGTCGAAGGGCTCCTGCCAACCTAGCTCATGGAGGAACTTGTGTGGTCTGGTGGATTCTCATGTTCATAGACTTTTCGGGCGATAGACGAAGAGTCGGCAAGATAATTAACATGGATTTCTACTGCTATACTCGGATTTTCCTTCATGGAGTGTTTTGTCTCTTCGTTTCTGCCTCGCCGGGCGGATAATGCTTCGATGTCTGGGTTTACGATACCAATGCCGCGGTTTTGAGGAATGCTATCCATTTAAGCTTTATTTTTGGCTTCAGAGTGAGCAACCGCCTTCTTGGCGCGTTTCGAAAGTGAGGTCGTTGTAAGCCCGTTGCACACCAACAGGCACGAAGTGATTGCAAAACACGGCTCTGTAGGGCTGGAATCAGAGTCAGGCCTCGCTCTCGGGGGACTGCGTTTAACCCTGAGCCCCGAAATTACGCCCAACGCCACCCGGTCGTCTGTGCTTCCTTATCACCACCACCGGCGCCTACCCGCCTCGCCTTCGGCTACCCTTTTAATATCCGGGCAACTGGTGCTTACAACCTTGCTCTGGTGGGCGCCACGGCAGACTGCAGGATCGGACCATGAACGCGTTGTGCACGCGCGATCGAGGGACTCAGTCGCCTCTGAGGTTGTTGTCGCCAAAGCATGGGCTTGCGGAGCTCAAGTCGAGAGGGATTGCGCGAATTTCTCGTCCCAGTTCATCTTGGATAACGATTTCATCTTCGACAATTAAGCAGGTTCCAGAATGAGTTCACATGTCAAGGCGCTTCTCTCCTCTGTCTCTTCCTTTCTCCTTCCTGGGGATCCAACCGGTCACCGAACCGCTGGATACCGTTTTTCTTCGCTCTTCCAGAAGCCCTTCAACGACCCGCCATCAACGGCGTCATTTCAATTTCCACTTCTTGCTGTTGTTCCCTCTCTTCGTATCCGTCCCACTCCTTCGCCGGTGGGCTTCCACGGTCTCGCCGATAGCTTGTCAAACAACACCCACGCTGTGTCGCGTGCTACGCAGGACGTGAGGACGGCGTGTGCACCGCTTCACAAACCGCCGTGTGACAACGCGGTAGCACTTGCCGCTATTGGCTTCTAGATCTTTGTGCTACTTTCCCCGGGGCTTCAGAGGAATACCAACTCCTCGCTGCTAGAAGACGGGATGTCTTTCGTCGGTGGACGGCGTCGGGGCAGACTGCTCTCTAACTGATCACGCGAAATTGCCTAGGTGTCATCTTCCCAGTCATGGTATTCGCTCTAGGAGTCTCCTAGCTTCTAATTCTTCCATACCGGTTTCTCTCTCGCTGCGCGCTCTTTTTTGTGCCGCCCATTTTCTTTCTAGTACGTATCCAGGACAACGATACTGGAGCAATACGCACTCGCATCTTCCAGTTTCTCCGGTGGAATGCAGTCCGGTCAAGAAAAGGCTTACGAATACCGAAGTTGCGTTCTAGAGTTTTGTTCGTTTTCAGTGAACGCCCAAGCCGGCAGTGGACGAGAACTATGTCGAGCTAGAGCAAATAGAAGGCCCTTCCACCCACAGTCCTTCACTCTTAGGATTCAGATTGTCCAAGCGCGTGGCTTTCTCTTTAATTCCAAAAAAAATCCATGGTATTTCAGTCTACTTAGCCTTGCCCTGAGAACTTGACGTTCAAAATAGGGATGATCTCGTGCGGAACCATTCCGTCGACATGCTTCCGACAGCGGAACGTCGACCCCACATGCTCCAACTACATCAGAGCCATGATGCGCGTCCTTTAAGCTACTTTGCATCTCCCTTACCTTCCGCTCATTCTCTCTTCAAAATCAATCACAATGTCTGTTCAAAAAGTCGCCCTCATAACCGCCAGCTCGGCGGGACTGGGTGCTCAAATCGCACGCGTCTTCGCGCCAGATTTCCGAGTGGTGAGTGCGCTCCTCCAGCTCCAATACCAGCCGTTGGACTCTTCACCCCTCCTTTCTACGCGTCCTCAGCTTGCTGAACTTTGCACCAGGTAATAAACTACGCCTCCAACGCCTCCCGCGCCCAGCAACTCGTCGACGAGCTCTCCAAAATCCCAAGCACGCACTCCTCTCCCGCAAGCCCCCGCTTCCACATCCTCCAGGCCGATGTGTCCTCCAGGCCCTCCGTGGAGAACCTCGTCAAGGAAACGCTCAAGACAATGGGCCGGCTAGACGTCGTGGTCTCAAACGCCGGCTGGACACGCATGACGACGTTCCTAAACATCGACGAGGGAGTCAATGACGAGGACTGGGACAAATGCTTCGTCATGAACGTGAAGACACACATGTGGCTCGCATATGCGGCAAAAGACGCCTTGGCAGAAACCGAAGGGACCTTCATCTCGACCGCAAGCGTGGCTGGTGTGAAGCCTTCTGGTTCGAGTCTTCCCTATGCGGTGACGAAGGCGGCGCAGATTCATCTTGCGAAGAGCTTGGCTGTTATTTTGGCACCGAAGATTAGGGTTAATAGTGTCAGCCCGGGGATGATGCTCACGGAGTGGGGGATGAAGTTCCCGGAGTCGAAGAGAGAAGCAGCGAGGAATAACACGAAGTTGAAGAGGCTGGCGACTGTCGAGGATGTTGCGGACCAGATTAGGACGTTGGCGCTGAGCAGGAGTGCTACGGGGCAGAATTTGTGCATAGATGGAGGGTCGTCTTTGTAGAAGAGGAAAAGTAGCTAGTCAAGGGCAATCGAACTGAACGGACATTAACTGAGACGAACTTGTTGAGACATCGAAATGTGTTAGAAGCACTCTACCTTGCTCTTTCTAAATGATGTAAGCATCTTTCGACGAATTCACTACGCTCAGCACACCACCCTAAAATCCGGAGTTCGTTTTCATCTAAGCAATCCCCTTTTGCTCTCTAAGACAAGATATGCATCAGGAATGTGAGTAAAGCAGCGCTAAGTGCCCGAACACAGATCAAATGCATGTCACTGCCCACCTCGCGCGCTAACCCCATTCGTAAAGCTCCGTGAATTCAACCCCTCCAACACGTCTCCCGGCACCAATTCCACTTGAGAAGCCCCACGCCTCACCCGAAGCCGTCAAGCATGCTTCAACTAGAGTCGAGATGTAAGCCAATATTTCCCTTCTACAACCAGCATCAGTTATCCGCAGAGTGGGGGAGCGGAGCTCGAGCTAATGCTGCCCATCAATCCAGGATCGACGTGCCTCGACGGCTCCGCCGCGCCATCCTCCTCAACGACCTCGCCCTCGTAAAGCGCATCGTGCGCAACAATCCGCACTACCTGCGGAACCCAGACTTCGAGGACAAGAGCAATACCTCGCTCCACCTCGCGGCGAAGAATGGATTCACGCAGATCGCCGTACGTCATGTTCTCCAGCTCCACAACACGCGTGCCATAGCTAGCGGAAGGAAAGCTGATACAGGACCTGCGGGAGTAGGAGTTCCTCATCGAAGCCGGGCACGAAGACGAAATCGTGAGCAGGAACAATGAGTGGGAAACACCGCTCATGTTGGCCGCGATAGCGGGCAAAGAAGACATGGGCGTTATGCTAGCAAAGCGTTTCCCAGAGTGCATACCATGGCAGAACAAAGCCGGACTCGACGCCGTAAGCTGCCGTTACTCTTTCCCCCGCTCTCCCATGACCTATCAAACTAATATCTCCCCCAAGCTCATGCTCTCCTGCCGCTCGGGCACCGGCACCCTGCACCTGATCCCCACGCTGCTCCTGCACGCGCCCTCCATCCTAACAACCTACGACCACACCGGCAACACCGCGCTACACCACGCCAGCGCCGCCGGCGAACTCAAAGCCCTGCGCATGCTGCTGCAATATGGCGCGAATCCGCTCGCCCAAAACGCATATTCCTGGACTCCCGTGCACTACAGCGCCACCCCGGCCGCAGAGGCATACTTCAAGACGCTGATCATCGAGTTCGAGAAGAAGAAAGCCGAGGGCAAGAGAGTGGAGAGGGAGAGGGAGCGGCAGCGGAACGCCGGCGTGAGGTTGGTTACGGATCAGGAGGGGTTAGGTGGAGGAGGGCTAGCTAGTGGGGGTATGAGCACAGATAGGCAGCGGGCGAGAGATGATGCTGCGATTGCGGGGCTGCCGGCGCCCGGGATGGATTGGAGTCCGGTGGAGAGGCGGAGGGCGATGACTCCGACGGAGAATAGGGGCGGAGGCTGGTTCACACCTGATGGGACGCGCCCGCGAGCAGAGAGCGGGGAGTCCATGTCATCGCGGTGATACTTGGACTTGATATTGCTAGATCTATGGCGTTTGTGTGGATTGGCATGGAGTAGACGGACGATACTACATCACATAGGATTTTCATCTGGCATAGCATACAAATTGGCTTGCACGCTTCATTATGCTGTGTTCTTCCAAATCACCTCCAGGTGGATCTATCGATGCTCGCTAAGAAGCACGACTATCTTACACCGTGCACCGCTCTGTCCCCATGTGCCGTTTTCATTCCTTGTCTATAGACCGTCGAAGTCTCCAGCTGCATCATCCTCATCAATATCGCCCTCCTGGATCTCCTTAGCAAGCTCCCGCTCCCGCTCTCTCGCCTCTTGGGCATTCTTCAGCTCCAAGCGATGCTGGTTCATAGGATATCGCATCGCCTTGACGCACTCATCG
Organism: Trematosphaeria pertusa; assembly: GCF_010094035.1. NCBI lineage: Eukaryota > Fungi > Ascomycota > Dothideomycetes > Pleosporales > Trematosphaeriaceae > Trematosphaeria > Trematosphaeria pertusa. The sequence goes on along the minus strand of NW_022987238.1, from coordinate 345,397 downwards.
TGCAAAGTCAAGCAAGCTCGGATACGCTCGTGGAAGGCCTCGCCAGGTTCGCGCGTGGCATAGATGTCGCCGGCTTGCTTTGTCTGCATGAAGCCCTTCTCGTGGTCGATTGAGGCCTCAATGACGCCGTCGCGGATAGCCTTTGCAACAATGTACTCAGCCGACTCTTCGCTCTCCAGCCCGAGGCGAATGCAGATATCTCGTAGCGAGATGCGCGAGTAGGACAGCGAAAGCATGCGAATGCCGGTCTTGATGACGTTTTGTCGGAGACGGAGGATCAAGGTGTAGGTACCGTCGCGGTGGAAGGTCGAGGCGAAGGTGGCGACAATCTTTAAGAAGCCTTGGAGATCACCGACACGGACTGCTTGAACGAGGCGGAAGTACGGCTCCAACGCATACTCAAGGCGAGGCTGGCTGAAGACAGCACGGTCTGGAATATCACCCATGAGCAACTCCACCACGATCAACAGCTTCATAGAAGCCTGGTAAAAGCCGGCCGCGACCGAGTTCGTTGGAGACTTGCGGGTTGCGCTTGTGAGGTGGTCATGCGCCTCCGTGTAAGACAGTTGGATCGCCCGTATGCGGCCAAGGTAGTAGAGGTACCTTGCGACCTGGTTGTTTGGGGCATTCGGAGGGAACTGGGTTTGCGCGACGAGGAGATCGGCCTGTGTGATATCGGCGGTGGAGATGTAGTTTCGCAGGAGCAATGTCGTCACCGAAGCCTGTGTGTCCTGGTCCTTCCGGAGGACGGCGCTGCGTAAGGCCGCAAGCAGCTTTCCACGAAGCGCGATAACGGGCGACTGCTTGGACGGCGGTTTCGGATCGAGCTCTTCGTGGAAGAGCGAGAAGTAGAAGTAGGCTTTCGCGGCTAGGGAATCCAAGGTTCGCCTGTTCAGCTCCCGGATCTTGTCTACTAGCTGGGACGAGAACTCGGCGCCCTCCTCATAGTCTTTCTGGTCGTAGAGATACACCTGGAACGGTCAGCCGCGACATCGGACAAGCCTGCTTCGTCGCACATACCTGGATCAGGATGGCTATGTAGACGTCGATCTCAGGTATCGGCTCCTTGGTGCTGCCCTTGTTCTGCTGAATCTCCTCCTTGTACTGAGACACTACACTCTGTATAACCTCTCCATCCATACCAATCGCCTCGATGAGCACCCTCGCAGTGGCGTTGCTCGGCGAATACGTCAGGACGATGACTGAACATAGCACGCGGTCGGTGAGCCTCTTCCGGAGGGACGATATTGATCGAAGAGCCCTAAGCGTAAACCGCGAATCGAACTGGGCGACGGCTCGTTCCAGCAGGGTGAAGTTGCCTCGAATGTCTTGGGCGGTTCGGTCAGCTCGGTCTGGAAACGAATACTTGTTGGAAGCCAGATTCGTAGCAATCATGAAGGTCGGGCACATGCGACGATGCAGTTCCGATGTCGTGGTGCAGTAGGAACAAGGACATGAAAACGTAACCATGTTGCGATATGATACGGGAGCCACTTACCAGCGACCGCCTTCTGCTCAACATTCTCGGCTTTGGGCTGCTCGCCCTCGGTGACGACGCCTTCCATATTCTCCGCCATGTTGATCGTTGGGGTATGTTTAGGAGGGCAGAGGAGAAGGTACGAGCGGCGGTTGTGGGTAGGCGGAGGCAGAGGGCTGAGAGCTTAGGTAGGTGATGATGAGGTCCGAGAGGCGGAAGCTCTAGCTGGTGAAATCGGCCCGATCATTTCTCCGACGTGATAAACAATGCAAACACACCCCCCGCGTTCAACATACAACGGGTTTTGCAGAGCTGAATAATATATGTCCGTCATGACGCTCCTCGACGCTCACCTGGAGCAAATATCGCTTTGCGCCCAGTCAATCGCCGAGCTACCGTATGTTTACACCCTGGGTACAAAGCTCCCGTCTAAACGCGTTCCAGGTTTCCCCCACCGAAGATCTTCACGAACGCGCTGCTACATCCTCACGATATTACGACGCTAATCCGCGACACTGAAACGCATGAACGTGCTCTCTTCTCCGTGCCTCCACCTCACCCGCCGCTAAAAGCTCAGAACCCTTCGGCAGGCTCCAATCGGCGCAACACAATCTTCAACCCCAATGGAGCCGCTTCCAGCATATCTGGAGGAGGCGCGAACGCTGTCCGAGCACCCAAGCGCAACACGGCGGTCGCAGCGGTATTAGGGACAGAGTTAGTTGAGAGGATACGGAGAGGAGGCGGAGGAGGAGTTGGAACTGGGCTGGGCTACCGAACGTATGACGGGGGCAATAGAAACGAGGTCGATGTGGAGACACTACTAGAAGGCGCCGAGAAGTTGCTTGGGGTATAGTAAGTATATCACGCGCACAGAGTATGGAGTTCCTCTGACCAGCTGGCAGTCCTATCCCTGGTGCTGCAGAACGAATCGCCGCGATGCGCCAGCGACATAGCAGACTGGAAGCGTCGATCGAGTACTACGAGTCACGGATAGCCAACCAGACTACACAGCTGAGCAGACTGAACCGATCACGCGAGTACATAGATGATGAGTCTGCGGAAGGGGGACAGGAAAACCAAGCACCTGTCTTCGAGCCCATGACTGAGGAGGATCTGCGGCGGGAGGAAGAGGAGGTTAGGCAGCTGGAGCGGAAGAAGAAGGGACTAGAGGACCGGGTAAACTCAATGGGCAGGGATATATCTGGTGTGTTGCGGTGAGATGGTGTAGGGCGCATGTGTGGGAGAATTGAGGATGCAACATGTGCTCTACAGTAAGTAAGATACCCAAGCATTGAAATAAGAGAGATGGCTTCCGCATGTCTACTGTCTCGTTTTCATTTTACTGTTCTTTACTGACCACGGTTACGACTGAAGCATATGTATTGTACTCCGGAGCCCCCAAGACCGTATGAGACCGATGCTGCAATGAATTCAATACATGATCCATTTGTACTTTTGTACATGATAAGAACTTTTGGTCATACTCGCACCTAAATATGCCAAGGAAGTTTTTGTCGAAAGCCACCCTGTTGTCCCGTCATATCATCGTAAACCCAAAGCCAATCCCTCTACTGGGCCTTCCACTGTTGAATCTCCGCCTCCGAAATCTGTCTCAACTTGTTTACCGCCGGCGACTCTCCCGTAGCGACACCCTTAGCCAACTCCACGAATCCACCGATCATTGTGCGCCTCGAGATCGCATACTGCACAGTGCTCGCCCTCACACGGATGATCCCAATGCGCGGGTCCTCTGGACCGCCGTCATGCGTGCCGTCACCGAGGTCGCCGATCCATGCCTTCAGTGCGGGAGAGTAGTGCTTCCTGACAACTTCGCGGTCCGTCTCTACGGTAGCGTGGCCGGAGATGGATGCCCACTCGCCGGATGGAGTGATGAAGGCGATATTGATGGAAGGGTGCGTCTTGAGGTCGTCGGTCTTGCCGGATTCGGTGTTGGTGTGGAAGAGGAGCTCGAAGCCGTTGCCCTCCTGTACAGTGTCAAAATCGGGACCTCTTCACATCCCATGGCGGGTTAGCTTATTCGTACCTTTGCAGCCAAAGCCATGGCTCTTGAGGCGAGCAGATCACTGCCAGCTGTCTGGGTTGTCATCATGGCGAATTTCACCTTGTCGATGAAGTTCTGCAGGTCCTCGACCTTCTCCTTGAGAGACGACGAATCATCGAGGTTCTTCTGCGTGTACGGATCCGCGGGCTTGGAGCCAGTGTCCGCATTGCTGAAGGAAGACATTGTAGGTTGGATATTGCTTAAAGTATTGGAGGTTGTACTATAGCAGGTTTGTTAGTGTACGAACTCGATGGTGCGATTCGCCAATGGGACTATACACCCCCCCAAAACACTATTTGCATTTGTAGCTGAAGGTCTCAAGACTGCATGAACAGACTACCCACATGAAAAAAGACTGTACTCACAATTCAGGTTTGATTGAAGCGTTCGGGTCCCGTAATGAGCACCGTAGAGGCTCACTTATTTAAGAACGGTCGGACGATCATCCATGACGTCAATCTTCCGTTTGTCACATACCACAACCAGAAGACCCCACCATATGGGGTAATCGCGATCTGACGAATTGCACCAGCGCCGTGTGCATCGCGATTTGCGGTTTTCGATGGCCCGAGACAGCCTTGTGGGGCAATCGTCAGGTCAGGCGAGCTCATTAGAGAGGGTTTACCACCTAGACTCTTTCGTCACCGGGTCCATCCCAAAACGAGACGAAGAGGGAGTGACTTGGAATAATGACCTTAGTTTAGGTATTCAGCATCCTACAATTGTTGAATAGAGACGTAGAATACGTTTGCGACCATGCGAAACAAAGACATGCCAGTCCCGTTCCGTGACCATGCCATGCAGAGCCAGGAAATACGCTCGTATCATGAGAGCTAGGAAGACCGGCCAGCATTCTAGGTGAAAGCCTAGACAAAAATGGCTAACTTTTGCAGACTCATATCCCCTCTCTATCGCATATTAGCATTCTATGCTGCTGTCTCCTCCTCCTTATCCTCAATCGAAGCCTTCTTGAGCTCCTCAGCCACATCTGCTTCAGCTTCCTTCTCCTGCTCGAGCTCAGCAGCTGCTGAGACTTTACCGCCGTTGACAGCCTGGTTCTTCTGCGCTGGTTTACGCGCTGTGTCTGTTGCGCCTTCGACCTCCTCAGCATCCAGACGATCGATCTCCTTCTGGGCCTTGGCGATGTTCTAACGATTCGTTAGCACACTTACACGTAAGACACCTTGCTCTACTCACCTCCTTCGTCTTGCGGTCCTGGTCTTCCTTCCAGTGGGCGAGCTTCTCCTTGAGCTTCTCAACTGTGGAGGGGACTTCAGCTTGGCTAGAGGGAGCGTCGACGCCAACCTTAGCCAGCTCTTCGATGATGCCTATATTAAGATTGAACTTAGAACCCTCCGCCGGGGCAGCGGCTCCTTTCCGGCCCTTCTTGCCCTTCTTTCCACCGCCGCCGATGAAGTAGTTCTCTTCATCTTGGTCCTTCTTAGAGATACGCGTACCCTTGAAACCAGAGTCGTCGACAGTTCGCTGTGCGGAGGCAGCGAACTTGCTAGCCGCAGTTGCCTCCTTGGCTGGAAGCGCGGACGGGTCAAAGTGACGGATCAGGCCTTCGCAGGCGAGAATCTCATCCTGGTATGCAGGTGCGCTGGCTTCCTCGAGACGTCTGGCAGCGGCCTCTTTGCGCTTGCTCGCCTGGTACTCTTGCTGCTCCTGACGCCTCCGTTCCTGGCGAGCCTTGCGAGCCTGGTAGTCGTAATCGGCAAATGCGCGCTTCTGCTGGTAGTACTTGTCCTTGAATTCCTTCATAGCCATGTACTTTTCCTGTTGCTCGGCGCGAGCCTTGTCTGTTGCATCCCGTAGAGCCTTCATGTTCTTGAATGCCTCGTCTTGTTCGCCCTTCAAGCCGTCCAGCTCAGTCTGCAACTCGGTGTACTTCTGGCTGAGGGCCTTCTGTTCCGGATCGTCCAGCAACTTTTTCTGCTCTGTGATCTGGGCCTTGATGTCGTCAATCGCTTTCTGCTGCGCATCGAAGCCGGCGAAATTCTTCCGTGCCTTGTTGAGGTTAGTAATCTCGCTGAGCGCCTTCTTCTCGTCCACCAACTTCATCGTGCCAGTGTCCACCTGCTTTTGAAGACGAGCAATTTCGTGGTCCACATCCTCAACGCTCCTGAAGTTGACACGCCCCTTTGAAGTCTTCAGCTCGTTTAGGCGCGACTTGAGTTGTTCGTCCAGGCGCTTGATCTTCTCGTGGATGGCGTTCCGCGATGACTTGTTGCCCTGCTGCGTCTGGCGAATGTTGTTCAGCTCGGCCTTCAGTTCCTGCTGTCGCTTCGCGTTCGGGGAATCTTTGTTGTTCGGTCGCGCGAGGTCTTGCTTGGCTTTGGCGGAATTCTGAGGAGTTAGTTAGCGAAATGTTACCAACGCACACGCCTCGTCCCGGTATGCAAGTAGCCGAATGCTACTGAAAAGTAGCAAGCTCTCGGTCCAGCTTGCAAAAAGATTCGAGAAATATCTCAACGCGCACCCACACAGGCAATAGCCCAGGAATGAGCAGCGCGAGTTGTTGGAGGGAATTGGCAGTGGACGGATCATGGGGAAATACTGACGAATTTCTCCTGCGCTGCGGCATGATCTTTCTCAAGCTTCGCAAGCTCCTCTTTGAACTTGGCCTCATCTGGCTTCTCAGGTTTGACGAACTGCTGCTTGCCCTCTGAGGCAGAGGTATCGGCAGTGGCCACCTTGACGGCGGAGGGGGTAGCGGCGTCGGCCATGCTCGCGCTCGATTTGACTCAATTGGCTTCGTGAAGCTGAGTCTGCGGTGCGGCGGTGGGATGGCGGGCGCCGGAGTTGGTCGTCTCGTGGAGGGAGCGGGCGGGTTTAACAAGACCCTGGCGAACCCTAAATTTCCAGCGGGCGACGTTGCTGAAGAAATTCGGCCCTGTGCATGCAACGTTACCCGTCTTGTCTTGGCGTACCTGGCCCGCACATGGGCCGCTCGCTTATCGGCCTCGACCTTCACTCCTTCCTCGCCATGTCCAGGAACGCCGGGGAGAAGACCCCCATTCTGTTGCTGAAGACGAAATCATCGCCTACGGATACGTACGAAGAGTTCTTCTCTACGTTTGACGAGGGTCGGTATGAGCCCGTCTTCGTACCAGTGCTAGAACATAGGTTCAAGCAGGATGCTCTCGACCAGGTCCGCCGGCATATTACGAATGGGGAGTTCGTCAGTATGGACAGGGGAGTTCCGCCAGAGTATGGTGCCATAATCTTCACCTCCCAGCGCGCCGTGGAAGCATTCACCCAGGTCATCGAAGGTCTCAGGACGGAGGGCTCTCTTTCCCTGGGCGCTTTGCTACCGGAAAGTATTCCGTTATATGTCGTCGGGCCTGCTACCGCGCGCGGACTGAGGGCTTTAAGTCTCCCTTGCCCAATTCTTGGCGAGCAAACGGGTAACGGGGACGCCCTTTCGAGGTTCATCCTGGAGCATTACAATGGCATATACGAAGGCTCGGAGAATCCATCCATTTTATTTCTCGTAGGCGAAAAGAGACGGGACATCATTCCAAAGGCACTGCAGTCAGAAGAGCTTCTACCCGAGCGCAGGTCGACAGTGGACGAATTGGTGATATACGAGACCGGGGAGATGCAAACATTCAAGTCCGACTTTTCATCGATATGGCACAAGAATGCAGAAGGCGGGAGGGGCGGGCAATGGGTCGTTGTGTTCTCTCCAACCGGATGTCGGGCTATGTTGGAGAGTTTGGATCTCCTGGATAGCGAAACCGGCAAGGTCAAATCAGGCAACCCCCCAAGAGACATTCTCATCGCGACCATTGGACCGACCACTCGCGACTATCTGGTCAATGAGTTTGGCTTTACGCCTGATGTTTGTGCCCCAATGCCCAGCCCGGAAGGTATTGGAGAGGGTATCAAATCGTTCAACGCGCGTTGAACGAGCTCTCCATAGGACACGCGTACCAAAATTGACAGCCCGGCTGCTTATGGACTATGCAAACAAATAAGAGCAAAATATATTCGTCGCGCCGTGGACGAGTCGCTGGTGATGTGTGCGGCTCGCAGAGGAAGCATGTTTCCAGAGGACGCTTCCTAGAGGAAACCCCACAGTCCTGGACCGTCATGAAGTTCGATGCGCAACCTCATAGCATGTTTCCAGAACTTATTCCGAAGCACCACAAGAGATATATACCCGTCATACGACCGTCGCTGGTCCAACGTGCTGCCTAGCGTGACTTCTGCATTTACTGTGATAGATAGGCTCGATTATTCAATATATATACCATTGCCATCTCCAACCCCTGCTTAGGCTGCTTGCGGGGCAAGGCTAGCACGTCCCAGCCGCTGGCCTTTTACAAGAGACTCGCTACACTGCGCTAGCAATCCGAGCAAGGGGGAAGCCGTACAACATGAGCAATTGCGATATGAATGACGTCAGCCTTACGGATGGCGGAAGCACGTGTTGAAGTCGCGCTAAAGACAAGTGGAGAACCAGGAACAAACTTCAAGCTGTGGAAGCATTATTCCTACATCAATTGAACACCCAAATCCCACTTGTCGACAACAATCCATTTCGCAACTATCAAGAAAGAAGAACAATGACTACTAGCACTCGCTCTTCGACGCGCAACGCGGGCAACACGAGCCCAAAGGACGAACAACATACCGAGGCCGGCTCGAAGAGAAAGGCCGACACCACCTCTCTGAAGCGGGATCGCAAAGCCGCGAAGAAACAGACGACCATTGAGGAGACCATTGGTGAGGACACGGTGAAGGATGCCCCTGAGGATACCGAGATGAAGGAAGCCTCAGAAGACGAGAAAGAGGAATCTGGTCAGAATCAAGAAGAAACCACTGCGGAAACTAAGGACGACACCGAAAAGACCAGCAAAGCTGAGGCAAACGGCGGAGAGACCGTACAAGAGTCTCCAGAGCGCGGGGAGAAGCTGCCATCAAATATACTCGAAAAGGGCATCATCTACTTCTTCACTCGCAACCGGGTGGGAATCGAGGAAGCTGAGAGTGTGGGCGATCTCCAGCGTACCTATTTCGTTCTTCGGCCTTTGCCAACCAGCGCTAAGCTCGGCGACGGCGCTCTCCCGGACCTTGAAAACAACCGCTTGTTCGCTTTGCCCAAGAAAGTATTCCCAAAGAGCCACCGTGATCGCTTCATGGCTTTTGTTGAAAAGGCGAACACGGCCATCCAGGACCTCAAGGACAACTTCTTCAAAGGCGAAGAGCACGAGACAAAGACAGCTGGTACGCGTCGCACAGAGCCAGTCACGACCGTTGCAGAAGGCGTGTATGCCATCACTCGCACGGAGGATCGCACTACCCACCTGAGTTACGCAGTCACGATTCCATCTGAGCTGGGTGAGGTCCAGGCTGACCTCGGACTGCGATCCCAGGGCAGCTTCATCATGAGCGTCAAGGTACGTAGGTCACTGTACACATTCCAGCATGTCTCAGACTTCAACCGCGGAACGCTCCCTCTAAAGGGCCTCCAGCAGGTAAAGACTTAAGACATGCTAGAGTGTGCGCTCCCCTTATCTGAGACATCTGCTAAGTGTACCGCCACCTTTGCAGAATCCCGAGCGCCCTGGACCAGCTAGTGCTCGACTCCCAAAGGGTCCGGAATTTCCGCAAGAGTAAGCCTGATTCGCTAGGGCTGCCTCCCTTCACCCGCTGACAGCATTCACAGAATCATTGAAGAGTTTCGCGGCTTGGCATGGACTGAGGTGAAGCCCAAGTATCTCGATTACAACAACGTCCAGATCCTTCTCATCGGGGAGAACACGGAACATGCTGTTGAGCCTACGACGAAGGACAAGAAGCACGGCAAGGAGGCTCCGAAAGAGGAGCTGGAGGAGCTTGAGCACGAAGATGAGCTTAGAATCAAGCATCTGCATGGTATGTTCCATTATCAGCACCACGGCGTCAATCACTAAGCATCAGACAGGCGATGATTCCATTTTCGATGATCTCCAGATCAGCAAGAAAGATTACCCCAAGGTTCCCAGTACCTGGTGAAGAGGCGCAGGATCTGGCCCGGCGAGGCGATTACCATTTTCTTTGGCGTTTAATCTACGGACGCGTGGCGTTAGGTATGGGCGGCAGGCACTTTGTGCGCCCCCGAAATGTGTCTGCACATATGGCATCACGGGTCTTACTAAGCTGAGGTAAATCAAAAGCGGACGTATGTTTTTGAGAGCTTCCGTGGGCCGTGTTATGGTCACAGGCACCAATTCAGATGAAGCATTCTCTACAATCTGCAAAATGCCACCCCAACTACGCCTTTCACTTCGACTGCTCCTTCCACAGTGTCTGCTCCGTTAGTGAAGGTTCATACGGTCTAATCCGGGCCTTCTCCTTGATCTGGTGAATGTGAAACCCCTCTTCTGCTACACCGCCTTGGTGAAGGTGAAGCCTCAACGTAAGCAACCTAACCGCGCTGAGCGGGGTCGATGAGTGATAAATTTGAGCCTTTACCATGTGAGTTATAATCTGCTCAGGCTGGCGATAAATGACGCTGGAGCCCACTTCCTGTCCATCACCGGTTTCTACACCTCTCTTTGTCGCCGGTGCCGTATCCATTCGTTCAACAAGCTTCGCGTTCGGAGTTCATCATGTCGTCCGACTATACCCTCGCTTCGGAGGAGCACTCGTCCATCGGATGGCCCCTTCAGGCCTTTGTTCTGGGAGACTTCACCTCAGCCGGCGCTTGCGAGCTTCATCTTGACCGCGAAAACTCAGAGTTCGGTCTACTGTATCGGCTGGAGCCATCTGCAGCTGTAATGGCGCAGTTCGCTGATAATGACGGTCCTGTCTTCTTCCATGCTGCATGGGCTCTTGCTGCTTGTCACCGATCGAATGGCACCTGCAAGAAGGTCACGATTCTTTTGCCAAATTGCCAGGTCGATCTAGAATTCATGCACCATGAGTATGCCCAGACGTTCCTAGCGACGTTAAAGAGCTTGGCCACGAACGCATTCACCGTATATGAGGTCACAGTGTGAGTATCATCTGGCTCGTTCAGTGATGTGTCGGCTGACCGCATGGCTGTACAGTAACGTTGCATTTCAGCGGAAGGATTTCGATATGGTAAAGATGGGCTACCGTGCTCATGCCAATCCGGCGTGGGGCGTCGTATCCGATCCCATGACCACATCTATCAACCGGTATGCTTTCGTGAGACCTACTCTGTGGGTTTAGAACTGACGTGCCATAGGCTGTGGAAGACCGGTGAATGGAGCGACTTCATGGTCATCGCGGGAAACAGGACGTTCAATGTTCACAAATCAGTGTAAGGTCTCATTCATGAAGCTGTGAGCATCCACTCTGACTCCGAATCCTAGTCTATGTCCGCGATCGCAGTACTTTGCCAATGCCTGCAAGGGCGGTTTCAAGGTATGCCTAGTCTCTTCGTCAGCCAGAGTCGAACAACGGCACAAATGCTAATGTGCCGAAGGAGAGTGTCACTGGTCACATCAAGCTCGAAGAAGATGGAGCAACCATCGAAACGCTGCTAGCCGAGATGTACAATGTAGTCAATTCCGTTACTGGATCGATCTACACCAACTTCGCGCTCAAGCCCGACATCGAAAAGGAGTTCGTAATGCACACTCTCCTGAAGCTCTTTATCGCGTGCGACAAGGTATGTCCTATCATTCCCTAGCCATGCATACGAGCACGACCGACACAGCCAGTATCATCTTGAGTGCATCAAGGCTCGCGCTGCCGAGGCATTCATCGACCGCCTTCAGTTGGTCCATGATCCGCTGGCTATCGTCGATCTTGCCTCCACCATCTTCAACGACTGCCCTGAGAGCGATCTGGGCTTGCGTACGAGCATAATCGGATACGTGGAGGCACGCATGCCCGCGATCCGCAAGGATGAGGGTGCGAGAGCCGAATTCTTGCAGTGTGAGCTCGTCATGCCAGCTCACCTTGACCGCTTTAGCGAGATGGTCGAGAAGGGGGCTCTGCAAATCACGACACAGTCTTCCTCATTGCTTCTCACGACGCCGCCGGTGTCCCCGACTAAACCTCGCAGAACAATTGCGATGAATCTTCGCAGCAGGGGCGCTTGATAAGCGTGCTCTGAATCCTAGTCACTCACAGTCCTTCGTTACGTCAGTTTGGGGAGGTTTTTGGAACGGTATTGGGAAAAGAGAATCGGGCTCTTTTGTCAACATGGAAATACCAAGGCCAGCATATCCGCATTGTCGATTGCTGGGATAGCGGTTGGATATATCAGTTGGACGCAGGGGGACTTCTTGAGTTCGTTGGGTGCATATCTGGACATATCTACAGATATCTACTGGGTATGATGTCTACTATTTGCGGGGTTGAATCGAGCGCGACGGGCCAGGTGGAATTGGTTTCTAGTTTTGCTTCAGCTTGCTGAAAGTAGCTCACATGGAAATCCATAGCTCGACAAAGGACAGATCGAATTGGTCATCGAAACACCGAAATCCCATCGCATAAAGCTTGGGATCTGAGATGTGGTCGCCCAATCTCCGAAACCTTACACCCACAGTGCCCGAAACGGATACCCGATTCTGACGCCTGAACTGTTCAAGGGATCCCAAACGTGCAGGCGGTGAGAAGCGAAGGCGGCCCTTTGGTGCGAGAACCGTCTCGATACGACGTGCATGAGAACCACCGTCTAGAAGAACTAGCTGCAGCTTAGTTCATCAACGTAGCCGGACATTTATCTGTCGCTTCAAAGTTCCGCTGCCGAGGGTGGCATGTGTATGAGGGGCATTGGCTGGATCTCCGGCTGAATCCTGGTGGCCGTCAATGCGCGTCCTGCTGTCCCGTTAGCACAATATCTTGATATTGAGCACAGCTTCCAGAAGGCTGAGAGAAGAGTAGTGGAGAGACGTCAGCGTTCACAGGCGCTCGGTGAGGATCGTCCTGCGGCTCGAGCGAGGCGTGATTGGCTCGCCGCTCGCGCCTGCTGCATCCGCATCCCTCCACCCACAGTGCAGCAACCACTTTCATGCATCCACGAGGCGGTGAATTACTGGCTGCTCCTCATGTCATGTCCTCCTCACCCTCCTTACCGGATGCTCGCCCTTCCTCCGCCGTCGAATGTGAAGCTGCCATGTCCAAAGTGCAGATCGCGTCTGCTCGCGAACCTTGTCCCCCGGAGAGCACGAGGCGTCGAAAGTGCAGCGCTGAACCCTGATTGCTCCCTTAGCAGCCGTCCCTAAGCCTCTCCTGTTGCACAACGTATGCTCTTGCTCGTCACCACGCTCGCCCCAAGCATGCAAGCAATCGCACTTTGCGTTACTCTCCAATTTCTGCCACCTTCCACGGCCGACGTCTCCATTCTAGGGCCACGCCAATATCAGATACACTGAGGTAAAGCGCGGCTTCCGCCAGCGTTGCTGCAGCCCTACCGAGTACACGTAGCATGGTGGGTAGAAAAAACAATCCTTATCCTCTCCGCTCCTGCGAGATCCTACAACCTCTTCCTTTACTGATCTCTGTGTATCGGCCCACAGACGGACCGTAGAGCATCCTTCGAGGGCCTCCTTGGCCGTTCACGTCATCACAGCCCAGGTCCGGAGGCCTCCTCAGATAGTCTCGAGGGTGCAGCATCCGGCTCTGACCTCCAATCTGCTCCCTCTGCCCCTCGGCGACGGTCCCTGCGCGTCAGAACCGCTCCCAATGAGACCCCTCAGCCCACGTCTCCAGCATGGGTAGACGCCGATAAGGCCGACTCGCGCAAGGCCAAAGGAGGCCGGAGCACTCCTCGAAGAGCTCCCAAGGCTTCATCGCAAAGCGGTACATCGCTAGAGGGCTCAGGTGCCGAATTGGACGAAGATACTGTTGGCTTCCTGCCCAAGCTCAGCCGGATACCAGAAGGGAAGGAAAGCAAGACCCTGAGGCGTCGGAGAAGCTCCACCGTGAGCTCACGGGAGGACACTACGCCCGCTCGTCGCCGTCGCCGACCTGCCGAAGATGCAACATTGAGCCGCCGACAGATCAGACAGAAGCACGGCTCACTGCAACGTCGTGCCGAAAGTCTTGCCAATTTACCAAATCCCTCTCTAATATCGGTACTTTCAGGCCTTACCCAAGTGTCTAGCGCATCTAGCGGAAGCAACTCAACCATCACGCAACAGTCATACGATAAAAGTCATATAGTCAAACGTAAACCGACGAAAGAGAGAAGGCGGCTGCAGATCAAAAGAGCCCTCCCCCGAAGGGACTCTGAAACCATGGAGTCCCAACACGCCGGCGTCTTTCGATACATGAATGATTCATTGACCTCAGAGCAGTTTCTCAATGGAGACTCTCCAGATAATCGACCCTCATCTTCATCTTCATCGTCTAATGACAGCGAGGCTAGTGGACTTTCGTCAAATGCTGAACAACCTGTTGTGGAATCCCCTCTAACGTCACCCGCGTCAATGAGAAGACCAGGTCATGATGGATCACATGACGATGATGGACTCACTGAGTCGGATAGATCAGTGCGCGAAACAAGCCCTGAGTCTGCCCACCAGGCTAGTGTGTCCGACGATGTCGAAGAGGAAGATGATGAGGGAGAAGAGCATGAGGAAGAACTCGAAGAAATGCCAGAGGATGAATACAGCGACGATGAAGACGGTGACGAGGATGCTTCCGCCGCTGACGATCACGAGGGTCATCCTGAGCACTCGCATCATATGGCGCTAGATAGGGTTCCGCCTCCCCGGCTTCCGTCAGCAACTTCTTCCCACCATAGTGATCATCACACTCGCCGCCTTCGACGCCAGGAACAGGCCCTTAATGAGCATGTCTTGCAGAGCCCTCAGCCTCAGCGGGATTTTCAGTTTGTTGGAGGGCCATCCCCGAATCCTTACCCCACAATGCCTTTCTACGATTCCTATGTACACTCTGGTACTTCGCCGGTCAGCTACTATCCTACGGCACCTCACGCTCCTCCGCCTGCGCCTCCTCCGCCGCCCATAGGCTACTACTCCCCCCCGCATGTGCCGCCTGTGTCCTATTCGCCGGGGAGTGAAAATCACTTTGCCATGGCACCTCGCCCGGCTATGGATGCTCCCAGTGCTCTGGTCCAACCTCCACCGTTCCACCACTCTCCTACCCACCCGCCTCATTACCAACCGCATCCAACAGGGCCCGATCTGACTAAGACCACGGTGGTGGGTTACGAGCTGCTGGCGGACAAGCTGAGCGAGGTGCCAAAAGATGGCCGAATTGTTCCGGGAGAGGAAGCTGTGGTACCCATGTATCGCAAGTTCGAGCATCTGAACCATCGCGTCCTGCTTCACCTCCAGGATGAAATTTCGGAGCTCGAGGAGGAACTTCGTTGTCTGGACGAGTGCATCGCACAGTGCTCGCCGAGGGATCAAGTAGGGCATGTCCATCCTGCATCTAGACGTGGCGACGCCCGCTACGGGAACGAGCTGCATTATCGGAGAACAGAGTTGCTAGGTCGGGTCTATCTCAAGCTTGGCCAATACAGTAAGTTCCGCACCCCTTCGATGCACGCGCATTACACAGAGCGGGGTAACTAGACCCTGAGTGCACCAAGCGCAGTGCCCTACTGGGAAGGAAGGTCTCGTTCATGGACGGTAAACTGATTTCATGAGCAGACTCAGCTCTGTCTTCATTCAGCAACATGCTCAAGAAGCTGGATCCGGCCAACACCGAGGACATTCAGGCGTACCGCAGCTGGATAGAGAAGCGTTCACCGATCGACCATGCCGAGACCCGCTTTCTCGAGCGCAAGACTGATCTGCTCGCGGTGAAAGGAGGGAGGTCAGCAAGTAGCGTTGGTGGCGTCACATCTCACCAATCTGCAGCAATTTGGCTCCCACTGATCCTCGTGCTACCTCTCATGGCGTTCGCTATAGTTCCCGGGCTGCTTGGGAGGCTGTTTATCCTCACACTACTCGGCGGCGCGATAATGAAGCTACTAACGTCAACAAAGGAGCTAATGGACATGATGACAATTAGAGAGTGGGCGGGATGCTTTTCCATGTAAGTGCATTTTCTTTGATGGCGGCCACCACGAAGCGAGCGAGCACGACGCCATGGCAAGCCTGGACGCTGAAGCTGCGAGCTGGCGTATGCGGGGTTCTTGATATCTCCGAAGCCAGTTCGGCTGCCGCCAGTATAGGTCGCCGAACTGCTCCGGGCGCAGCTGAAACTGGCTGGGGGTTGAGGATGGATGAGCGGATATGTCGTCTGCCTCGTCTTTATCCACGTCTTAGCCTACCGCGCTCGCCGGTATCAGTTGCTGGCGTGCTCGACCCTAACGTCTTCCGAGCGAGGCTAATGCGAGGGGCAGCTATTTCGGGCTCATGGCGGTTCTTGCGGCATTGGTGCACTGACTGACTCGCGCCACGCCGCGGAGTCGATAAAGATCGACCAGGCACACGCCGCACAGACAGGTACCAGGTCTCTCGTCATCGGGCACGAGCAACCAACGTCGGAATTCGAGAAACAATTGTCCTGGGGCGGCATTGTCTTTTTTTCTTTTTGCTTTTATGATCTGCATGTCGACCATTGATGTTAATGTAGGCTTGCTGTTTGTTTTTGGCTGGATCGAGGTGTTTCTTTTGCGGGGCTCGCCGGCGCACTGGCTGATTTTCGGCGACGATCCCGGGCATAGCATATGAGGGTGTGCTGGGCTTCACGGTGATGGGTTCGCGGCTGGGAATAATGGCGTTTCTGCTATGCCATCGGATAATGGGCTTGGCGTATCAGGAACGGCGTCACCGGAGGGAGGGATGAGCTATGGCGGCGGTGGTGCTCAGCGCGGGAGCTAAGTGAGTCTATCGGGTAGCGGCTTACTGGAAGGGGACCTGATAGAGAGAGTGGCCTGATGTTGATGGCAAGCGATATACGACGGAGGCTGATTGCGTACGCTGAGTGTTTCTTGGTGAACTATCACCGTGTGGGCGGTGGCGCGCGTTCCAAGTATTGTCGAGAGCTGTCAAGACGGAAGGAGCCCATTAGAGTTCGGTACTCCGACGGCAGGGGCAGAAGAGATGCAGGTCTCCGTTCTGCTATGCTGTTAGACGTGTTGGGTTGCAGAGCTACTGTGCGGCGGCAGAACGATAGGGCAGCTCGAGGCCAGGCAGGCAGAAGGTAATTGGGGAGGGGCTGCTGACGGTGGTGCAAGCAATGCTTGGTGCCGTCGTGGAACCTTTCGTCGACTCTGGGGACGCCAGGCACCGGCCCAGCAGCTAGCGGGCGGCGGGGCCGTGCGCGCTGGTCAGGTGCTTGGTGTGTTGCTGCAGCCCCCTTATCCCGCACAGTTTCAGAAGCGCTGCCCTGGGCTGCCCTGGGCTTGCCTGCTTTGGGACGCAGCGGGCCAGTTTGAACATTTCATACGTTTGACGCCCGCCCGCTTGCGCAACACCTCCGCAGTCAATGCAGCCGCCCACCGCATCGCTCGCTGACGTTGTGTGCCGACTGCGATTCCCCTGACTGCCCTGCGCTGCTCCAGCACACTCGCCCGCTGCATCTGCGGCGTCGTTTGCCCCTTCACGCTTCACGCCCGCCCAGCTAGCCGGAACGCGCAGCACGCAGCACGCAGGCACACCCTGAAACGCTGCTCCTGCGCCCGCCCGACCAGCGGCCGTCGCCCGTCGCCATCGCCATACTTACGCGCCTACCCGCCGCCCGCTCCCTCCTTGCGCACACAACCACCCTCCGTCTATTCGCCCGCGAGACGCTGCAATCTTCCACCGTCCCCAGCCCGCTCTTCTGGAATGTGGCAGCACCGGCGCCCACTCGTTGCCTGAGATCCCCCCGCGCCCGCGCCCACCCACCGCTCGCCCACCACTCACCAGCTGCCGCCGCATCTCTTGACCCTCGCCGCCCGCGAACCGTCCCGCGCACGCCAGACATTCCAGCAATCCCTTCCGCGCGCTCCCAGAGCCCCATTTGCGACGCCGACCGCAGATAGAGTGCTACTATCGCAGACTCGCTGGACGGGCCATCCTGGCAATCTCGCTCGCGCGCAGATCCAGGCACCGCGCACAAAGAAAACCCTTCAGACCCTGAATTCCTCGTCGCGGACAAAGCGCAGCATCCGGCGTGGGCTGAGCCATTGCCAGCGTTGCACACGTACCTGAGTCCTGATTCTTTGTCCGACTCACCCATCGTCCCGCCGCGACCCCGTGCAACCGCATTCCTCTACAACACCTGCCTCGATCCGCTCCCACCACCCCCGCCGGCCCTCACCATGGCCGTCTCCATGCTGCACGCTCCCTCGCGGGCGTCGACCTCCTCGTCCTCGTCCTTCATCCCCGTCTCGCGCCAGAACACCATGTCTTCGCACGATGGCTCGCGCTCGGTGCGCCAGTCGAAGCGCTACTCGGTCACCGCCCTGTACCTGTCCATGTCCCAGAAGGATAAGGAGCTGGAAATCGAGGACGATTTAGCAAGAGGTATATCTGGTTCAATTGCATGCGATCTGGGGTGGATGCTAACGGTCTACAGCCCAGAAGATACTGCGCGAGCTAAAGGCCAAGATCTCGTCGCAGTCAAAGAAGAACTTCGTCCTCGAGAAGGACGTGCGCTACCTCGACTCGCGGATAGCGCTGCTCATTCAGAACCGCATGGCGTTGGAAGAGGTACGCGTAGCACAGCATGCGTTGCACCGGACGGGGCTGACTATGCACGTAGCAAAACGAGGTTGCAAGCCACCTCGACGAAGCCGCTGAGCTTCAAGAGGGCTTCTTTCCCAACGACGAGAAGACGCAGAAATACGGAAACCTGCTCTTCCTCCTCCAGTCGGAGCCGAGGCACATTGCCCACCTCTGCCGCCTTGTTTCCATGGCCGAGATCGACGCGCTGCTGCAGACCGTCATGTTCACCATCTACGGGAATCAGTATGAGAGTCGAGAAGAGCATCTGCTACTGACTATGTTTCAGGTATGTTGGTTTACCCGGGCTTGTGGAAATTATTGCTGATCTCAGAAAATAGTCTGTTCTCACATATCAATTCGACAATACCCCGGACTATAGTTCCCTACTTCGCGCCAACACCCCGGTTTCGCGCATGATGACCACGTACACCCGCCGAGGACCTGGTCAAAGCTACCTCAAGGTTGTCCTGCAAGAACGCATCAACTCGCTGATTGAGTTGAAAGACCTGGATCTCGAGATTAATCCCCTCAAGGTATATGAGAAGATGGTCAGTGAGATCGAAGAGCAGCAGGGAAAACTGCCACCCAACCTTCCCAAAGGCGTGACTGCCGAACAGGCTGCGGAGAATGAGACGGTGCAGCAGATCATTGCCCCGCGGCTGACCATGCTCATGGAAATCGCCAACAACTTCCTCACTACCATCATCAACGGCCTGGAGGAGACGCCATACGGAATTCGATGGATCTGCAAGCAGATCCGCAGTCTCTCGCGGCGGAAGTATCCCGATGCGCAGGACCAGACCATTTGCACGCTCATCGGAGGTTTCTTTTTCCTCCGATTCATCAATCCCGCAATTGTTACGCCGAGATCGTACATGCTGATTGATGCGACCCCGGCTGAGAACCCGAAGCGTACACTCACCTATGTTGCGAAGATGCTGCAGAACCTGGCCAACAAGCCGTCGTATGCGAAGGAGCCGTACATGGTCAAGCTGCAACCATTCATCCAACAGAACAAGGAGCGCATCAACAAGTTCCTGCTCGATCTCTGCGAAGTGCAGGACTTCTATGAGAGCTTGGAGATGGACAATTATGTTGCGCTCTCCAAGAGGGATCTCGAGCTTTCCATTTCCCTTAACGAAGTGTACGCCACGCATGCACTGCTCGAAAGGCATGTAACCGAGCTGGCAAAAGACGACAGCTCACATTTAGGCGTAATCCTCCAAGAACTCGGACCAGCTCCGGCTCAGCTGCCGCGGAAAGAGAATCGAGCCATCAATCTGCCACTGTTCAGCAAGTGGGAGACGCCTATCGACGATCTCACTGCAGCGCTGGACATCACTCAGGAAGAGATCTACTTCATGGAAGCCAAGTCCACCTTTGTCATGATTCTGAGATCGCTTCCTCCTAATACGTCAATCACGCGCAGGCCATTGAGGCTCGACCGCATAGCCGAGGCAGCAGCTACTACGAAGAATGACTCGGTGATGGTGAAGAAGGGCATCCGCAGCATGGAGCTACTGAGCCAGCTGCAAGAGCTTGGTGTCATTGACAAGGAAGACGGATTCTCTTTGCTCCGAGATGAGGTCGAACAAGAGCTGGCCCACCTGGGTTCTATGAAGGAGAAGGTTATTGAAGAGACGAGGAAGCTCGAAGAAGTACATCGCACCATCCGTGGCCACAACGCGTATCTTGTTGGACAACTCGAGACATACAAATCGTACCTCCACAACGTCCGGAGCCAGTCCGAGGGCAAGACCAGGAAGCAACAGAAACACCAGGTTCTTGGACCCTACAAGTTCACTCACCAGCAGCTCGAGAAGGAGGGCGTCATTCAGAAGAGCAATGTCCCTGAGAACCGAAGAGCCAACATCTACTTCAACTTCACGAGCCCTCTTCCTGGGACCTTCGTCATCTCGCTTCACTACAAGGGTCGCAACCGCGGTCTTCTGGAGCTCGACCTCAAATTGGACGATCTCCTGGAGATGCAGAAGGACAACCAGGAAGATCTGGATCTCGAATACGTCCAGTTCAACGTCTCGAAGGTGCTCGTCCTCCTCAACAAGCGGTTTGCTCGGAAGAAGGGATGGTAGAGCCGCTCCCTCGCCACGCAACGAAGCTATGATACCCCCCTTTCCTAGTTCTACTCTCGGCACTTTGAGCCACATCTGATCTACATAATTCTTTACCTTGGACGGCAAACAGGACTGGGAGCCGAGGAGTCTGGCGTATGGGCCTTGCTTTTCGATTCTTTAACCGGATACCCCTGGGCGGAGGAGAAATAGCATCTCGTAAGGAGCTTACGAAGGGTAGTTGTTGGTACGAAAACGACTGGAGATGATAAGAGGCGGAGCAGATAGTGCCCGCAAAATTGTGGGAACTGTTGCTCGACAAAGCGCAGTTGCCTCACAGAAGCTGATGGACTTGAGATGCGGTAATTTCTTTTGTCTCCGAAAACCCTTTTTCCTTCTTCTACTTCACATCTCTCGCTCTAATTACCCATGTTGCAGCATTCGAGGGATGGCATTGGGCTTGGGTACCTCGATTGGCGCGGCTCATTAGTATTATACTGGTTCATCTCTACGGCTATCGGCAGGACCGAGTTGAGAAGTTTCATTTCTTTTTGATCGTGGTTTTTGCGAACGATATCCCAATGTAATGTACGATACCTGGGGGTGCAAATAGGTGACTGAAATTAATTGAGCTGCTAACCTTGGAATCGCTCTTTCTTGACAGAACGAATGCGTACATTCCGAGCCGCTGTGGCTGATAAGATAACGAGAGGCATGGTACCGCTTAAGTTGATGTCACGATGAATCGCATCCTTTCGAGAGCTTGACAAAGGCATGATAAGCGCTGAGTGATGCTTTGTCTAATTGTGTAACCGGCAATGGCGATGTCAAGGCGGTGCCCTTCAGTACTCCATGCTGAAGACGAGAAATGCAACCGACCAGGGCAAAAGGGCAACATATCGTGGCAAGCTTTCCTGTCTAGATGCATATCCGCTGTGTCTGTCACACGTCCCCGAACCCTTGTTGGCCGTCAGGCGCCATCAGGCGATGGAATGACCTCATTGGCCAGCCCCATCTAAGCTTCCAGTCATCCACCTCGAGGCTGTGACCTGCGTTCTTTAACTCCACCACTCCACTTTCTCTTCGTTCTTTCGACACTCCTTTTACTTCCTATTCACGCGAACGGCGTTGTACTGTGAGAATTATGTCTTCCAGCATTGCGATACCGAAGCGAAAGAAGAAGGTGGTGGACGCGGGGAGTAGCGGGAGTGCCAGCGACAGCTGCGCAAGCAGCTCCGGGTTCGAATATGGCAGCTTTAGGAGTGTGAGCGCCGAGTCGGCGGCTCCGAGTCCGCAGGGGAAGGTCAAGGATAGGAGGCCGTCGTTGATGTGTACGTCCGCCCATTCGTTCATTGTTCTCAACCAACCCTCATGCCCCTCATGCCCCACGAGCACCGTGATAAGCGGACGGCAAGCTAACAAACAATTCCCAGCGGCCGCCTTCTCCAAAGCCGAGCACACCGTCATCAACGTTGGCAACTCCGACTGTCCGAGACTGGTACGTGGCATACCTACAGTGAGCCTGAGGTTTAGTGAGGCTTGCATACCTGCACGGACGAAAACGGCTGATCGATGGGGTAGATAACTTGCGTCAAGGCTTCGCAAGGCTTTGACTGGAATCAGGGTACGTTTCGCAGACGCCTCTATTTTCGGGTTTATGGGAGCAGCGATACCCCAGGTTTCGCGTGTAGATGATGTGCTGGTGTTTCAGAATAGTGTGACGAGTCGAGGAGGGCGTCTCAGGCCTGAGTTTTGAGATGGGACAACGCACGGGTTGCCTCGGCGATCGACGGCACATCTTGGGGAGTTTCGTGGATCGCAAGCCTGGGGTTCTGTCGTATTCGGTGCGGATTTCATGCGCAAATAGTAGCTGACATGGTGTGGACAGAGATCTTCCTCCCAAGCTACATTGCCAACTTCGACTTCGACGACCTCGAACGCAAACAAGACCCCGTCAAAGACATTATAGTCACGGACGAGGAAGTCGCGAACATGTTCCCTTCGTAGGCCGAACCACATCATCAAATTACGTATATACAAGCATATCGCGGGCGCAATGGAACGATCTACCCGGATCGGATGGTGTTGGATACATCGGGACTGGCGACCTCGGTCCTGTTCATATCTACGCATTGGACGGTGTTATACGTATTGACATTCCGGCCATTTTTGGGTATGGGGCGGCGTGCATATGGCTGACTTTCTTTGAAGATTTATTGCTATCTCATGGGAAAGGCGTTTGGAGGCTTCGCTCACTTTGGATACTCTTGTATTGTCAGGATAGACAACTGGACGCAAGCCCACAGCTTCGTTTTAGATACTATGGAATTCTCCACTTCATATATACCAGTCACTCTTACTGCGTTCTCATCTTGTGCCTTGCAGGATGGTTCAGGGTTATCTCGCCATTCACTAACCGGCCGAGGTAGCCCCACCTTCCATGCATAACGATACGCTAGCCGCATGCGATCACGTGGCCCCGCGGCGATCTCCCGGGCGCAAAACAACACCAAAACAGAGTGAACTCAAGCCTTCCAACACCTATTTCGACACCACCACGCTTCCAATTCGACCCGACACCTATAATCTTATAGCTACAGCCCCGCGCTTTCACGCGAAAATTCGCTACAATCGAGAAACCGCACCGGCAGAGCTGCAACGCGTCATCAGCACACCGCGCATCCTCCCAGCACATCACCCCCGCAGCGACAATGGATTCGGAGCACCGCAAAATCGAACTCCAATCCCCCGGCGATCTTACATACCTCACCTCGCAAATCCGCACCGTCGCGCGCAAAAAAATAGACCTGCACCTGCCCCCGCACCCGGACTCCTCCGAGCCCGACGACCTGCGCGCCCAAGTCGAAGACCTCGTCGACGCCTTCGTCGCGCAGGTCCTCGCCGGCCTGCGCCACAACATCAGCATAAATGGGATCGATGTTGTAAAGCGCGGTTCAGAGGAAGACGGGGACGGCGACGCGGACGGCGAGAAAATGGACGTCAATGTCGAGAATGCGGTGGTGCAGGTCGAGGACTTCGAGCCCTTTGATGAGAAGCTGAGAGGGCGGCTGGGCGCTGCGGTTCAGAAGCGCGATGCGCTTGTTGCGAAGATTAGCCAGCATCGGCGGACGACGCCGGCGCTGGCGGCGAGGCGGTGGGAGGAGCAGTTTAGTAGGGAGATGGAGGAGTTGGAGAGGGGGTGGAGAGAGGGGCAGAAGAGGGCGGTGGAGATGGGAGAGCAGGATGTGCTGGGTGTGCAGGGCGTGAAGAGGAGGGAGGAGGTGGAGAGGAATTGGGAGAGGGCTGTCGAAGGGTTGGGGCGGTTGCAGAAGGGGTTGCCGGAGACGAGGGCGAGGTTGGAGAGGTGTGGGGATGTGGTTGGGTATCTGCAAGGGGGTGGGAAGGAGAAGGAGAAGGGGAGGGTGTAGAGAAGGTGATCTTGAGGCGTTCTGGATGGGAGGTGGTTATGAAATGGGCTATGGTTGGATTGGGCTGGATCGGCGTTTTGGCGTTGCGGAGTTTGGCCTCCAGCATCTGTTTAGCACTGAGTAATCCACTCAACGGAGGCGTGAAGGATACCCAAAGTTTACCTCTCTGTATAAGCGCCTTTATGCAACAAGATAATCGTTCTGAGCGCTGATCCAAGAAGCATTGACTTCCTGATTCTACCCAGTTTTCCTGTACCTACATTATACTTATGGAACCACTACGAGGGAACGGATAGAGCAGTAAGCTACTACTCCTTCCTCGTTTACTAGTTTATGGCTCTCCGCATGATAACCCTAAAGCCGTCCACATCCGCACGTGCCCCCGCGTCAACCCAACCCCCATCCGTCATAGCGCGCACGCCCTCCAACCTCAGCCCTCAACCGTAATCGGCGCACCCCGCATGTTCACGCGTCACCGCGTGCGCTTCCCACCTCGCACCAGACCTCAATGGCATCCGACCCCGCCATCCCGAATGGCGCCCCGCCCAAAGACTCCGCGAAAAAGCCCTCCATGGATCCCAATGTCCTGGAGGTCGTTTTCGGCTCGCTGCTCATTAAGCCGTGGTTCCCGTCTTTCTACCCCGAGGAGCTGGTCGGCCGGAAGGTGGAGAGGCTGTATGTGTGCCAGTGGTGCTTTAAGTATACCAAGGAACTCGTGCCGTTTCTGGGACATCTGGTGAGTCGGACGGAACTCTCGCACGCACAAATATACTCGCTCTGGGTGGGGGGTGGGAGGGTAGAAAGAGAGAGAGAACGAGAGATAGGATTGCTGATCCAAGCTTGCTAGAAAGCATGTCCGCTCCGTAACGCCCCGCCGCCAGGCGTCGTCAAATACACCAAGGACAACATAACACTCTACGAGCTCGACGGCGAAGAGCACAAGCTCTACGCGCAGAACCTCTCGCTCTTCGCTAAGCTCTTCCTCGACACCAAATCCGTCTTCTACGACGTGACCACCTTCCTGTACTATCTGCTCGTGCTCGAGCGGCCCTCGCCGGCGATCGCAGGCACGCGGTCAGACAACGGCGCAGACGGAAGACAGGTCGTCGGCTTCTTCAGCAAGGAGAAGATGAGCTGGGATAACTACAATCTGGCGTGTATCTGCGTGTTTCCGCCGTGGCAGAAGCAGGGCTGGGGCCAGGTGTTGATGGGCGCGAGCTATGAGCTGGGCCGGCACGAGGGGAGGCTTGGTGGGCCTGAGAAACGTACGTCCCTCTTTCCCCATAACCCCAAAAGCTGCTAATGGAAGATTTGTGCAGCATTGTCCGATCTAGGCCGCCTCGCCTACACGCACTTCTGGTCGCAGACCCTCGCGCGCACCATCCTCGCCGTGCCGTCCAAGCGCACACTCACCGTCAACGATTTGCGCGACGAAACGTACATCACCGCCGACGACATCATCACTACGCTGCAAGCAATGGATGTGTTGGACCACAGGAAGAGGGGTGGCGCGGAGGCGGTGATTAATAAGGCGAGGGTGAAGGCGTGGGTGGAGAGGCATGGGATTGATGTAGAGAAGAATCCGGTGGATCCCGAGGCTTTTATTTGGGAGGAGAGCGAGGGGGAGGAAGAAGAAGAGGAGGAGGAGGAGGAAGAGGAAGAGGAATGATGGTGTAGGGCTGTGGGGATCAGTGGGCAGGAAGAGGGAGGTGGGCTGGCGAATTGGTTTGGCGTTCGGAGTCGTATACCCTTGGTTTTGGGATAGATGGGCAAATGGGATGGTTTCACGCTCTCAATCAACGAGCACGCGATAGTGTGGCATTCTATCATGCCAAATAGCACATAACATAGCTTCGGCCTTCTGCAAGCAGAGCCTGTAGAGCATAACCTAGGTGTCGAAGGTGTTACAACACGGAAGTTAACGTTTCTCTTAGAGCGCCGGTGGAGCCATATCCAACTTTAGACGGTAGATGGGGTTCAAGAGAGAAAACTGATGGCAAAACATTATCATTTTCTTTTACGTTGAGGTCTAGCTGTCTAGTAAGTTCTCATGACACTCTCCACTCTCTAAAACCGGCTGGTGTCGCGCCCAAACAGCCAATTGATAAGCCTATATACAGTCAGCACGAATCCTTCTGCTTCTCAAAGTGGCACACTTACCAGTACGTTGGTATCAAGATCTTGTTCCGCCAACTGACACTCTTCGTCAGATACGCGCCGCGCCAGATCAACCACGCTAATCTGCCGGAGATATTGCCTCCTTCACCGCCCTGGAACAGCGCTTTCCAGTTACCAATGTACGCCATGACGCCCATATTCTTCCATGTGAAACCCGCCTTTTCGATGTCGCCCTTGTTGAGGCGCTTCGACAGCCAGTACGCCTTCTGCGACGCTACTTGGGCCGTAGCGGGATAGGATGTGCCCTCCACGATCGCGCAATCACCCAAGGCGAAGACGTCTTTGAGGATGGCTTCTGGCTTCTGGTCGCCGTCTTTCTCGCCTACCAACTTGACCCGCAGGCGAGAATCGGTTATGACGGAGCCTGTCTTTTGGTCTTTCTTGATTTTCCAGAGGAGGTTGTCGGGGTTGCCTTTTCCTTCGCCGGCTTCGAGCCGCTTGAAGCTGCTGGGTAGCTCGTACACAGAGCCGAGGGCTTTTGCCACGAAAGGATTCTGCATGAGGCCAGTGCCTGAGGAATGGTTAGTCCGTAGGGATACAAGCGGGTTCTAGGGAAACGTACTCCACACTACCATCCCAACACCCATCTCACCCTCCTCTTTCACCTTGAGTGTATAGACCATATGGTCCCGCCTCGCTCCCCCCTCATCTCCCTTTTCTCCCGGCGCTCCGGGCCTAAGCTCCTGAACGTGGTGCTGAGTCTTGATCGATATGCCCTCTCGTTTAAATGTGTCCATAGCATACTTCGCCAACTTCTCATCGAACATTGGCAGCACCTTTGCTGCGACGTCGTATACGGTAATCTTGTGGTACGGAATGAGTTCGGGGTATAGGCGCGCAAGGTCTTCGTGGATGAGGTCGTGAAGCTCGGCGGAGAACTCGATACCTGTGGGACCTCCGCCGACGACAGCGAAGTTGAGAAGTTGGCGACGACGCTCTTCGGGGGTTGTGGGGAGGGCGGCCGCCTCGAAGCATGCCAGGAGGCGGGATCTGATTTTGCGAGCATCGCCGACGTCTTTGAGGAAGAGGCTGCATATGTTATCAGCTGTGTTCGATTGAGGATACGGAGGGAAGTGTACGAATGTTCTTTAACCCCAGGAGTCCCGAAGGTCTGACTGTAGCAGCCGACGGTAATAATTAGCTTATCATAGGTCAAGTCGAACAGCTTGCCCTTCTTAGCTTCCACCTTCTTCTCTTCTTTCCTTTCTTCCTTCGTCTCTCCTGCATGTCGGTCATCCGTCAATGCATGCGTAGCCGTCGGATCATCCACCGCCTCCTCAATCGTAACAACCTTGTTCTTGAAATCCACCCCGTCCGCCCACCCTTGAAAGAAGCTCACATTCGTCCGCCTCGTCCGCACAGGCTCAAGCGCGGTTCGAAACTCGAGGGTGCCGACCGACGTAGAAGCAAGGAGAGGCGTAAAAGCAAAGTACGACCTAGGCGAGACCACAACGGCCTGGTACTTCTTCGAGTCCAGCTCCCGTGCGACCGTATACCCAGCCCATCCGCTTCCTAGAATAAGAACTCGTTCCCGGTCTGTGTGACGCCCGATTAGCCTCCTAAGCCGCTGGGAGAGACTCATGAGTAGTCTCTATACCGGGGGCCAAACGGGACGAAAAGGCAGCTAGCCACTACTTACTGTCTCTGCCGGAATCCAATTGACTTATAGTGAGGAGCCTCTTCTGCTGAGAAGAAGCTCCCACATGCTGTCGATAACACGGACCAGCGGCCGCATGTGAGATCAGCGAGGGCGAGGACCTGGCGCAGGCCCGAATCGTGTCCCGAGAGAGTAATTCTCGGACTCCCGAAGGCAATTGGTGTAACTGAGTGAGGCGTGCAGTTGGCTGCATTGCTGTGCGTGTTTAGACTTTGGGGCTACACATGTCGGTGTGCAGGTGCTCGGATCAGAGGAGAGGAGAGAAGATGTATGTAGAGTTGAACGCGAGCGTGGTGCTTTTTCGGCGGAACCGCAGGTGCCATGACGTACGAACGTCGTTACTTTGACGCTGGCAAGGATCGCGGCACACGGCGGAACGGCGATTCTAGGGACGTATAATCTTGAGAGTAAGCGTAGGAGAGTCAATTGATGTTGCAATTTCTTCACGACAAAGCTACACTTCTGAGGTTCGGAACGCGATGGATCGTTCATTCCGAGTTGTGCACCTGCAGCGATTTGATTGGCTAGATTGCGGCACCGGGTCATCACATGGCGGAGCTCCACCACCGGGTCACCATTATAAAGCTAGTAATTGACATTTGACAAACGGCGGTAAAGGGGAATTCCTGCGAAAGTGCCCGGAGCAGCTGAAGACCGGCGGATGGGGTAAGCTTATGCTTCCGGTTTATTTTCGCGCACCGCGCTCGTGACTCCTTGTTCACTCATCGACAAAGGCCCGAATGTCAAATGCACAGCAGAATTCTATGTATCCGCCCTAAAATATGCCCGTAATTGCCCTTGCCGTGGGCTTTTGTACTCCAAGCCGGACCATTCGCTCCACCAACGCCGCCTTTACAAGAGCGTGTCGCCGAGTGCGCATCTGACAATGCTGCAGCCAGCGCGGACAGTATCGCTTGCCCCGTGCTCGTCCAGGCTCGGATTGACTTCCACCAAATCCAGCGCAATCAGTGAGCCCGTCTCTGCCACACATTCCGCAATGAAGTCGCCCTCACGTAGCGTCAAGCCACCGCGGACCGGTGTGCCAGTACTCGGCGCCCACATCGGGTCCAGGGCGTCCACGTCGAAAGAAAGGTGGATGGGAGTATCGCTGCCAATCCAGCCCAAAGCCATGTCCATGACTTTGCCGATGCCGTGTCTATGCTCTCAACATCAGTATGGTGGCTTTCGGAGCAAGTCGGGGCCGATGGGGTGCCGCGACGGCGGCTTACCTATCAATATCGTGCATTGAAAACGCCTTGATTCCGTGGTCCCTGAGGATCTTCTTCTCGCCCTTGTCGATGTCGCGCAAGCCGATGTAGACGAGTTTCTTCGTGCTGAGGCGGTGGTGCTCTTTCAACCACCCGAAGATGTCTTCTCTCTCTTCCGTCGCCAGGCCGGTCAAGAAAGACACGGGCATGCCGTGGATGTTGCCGCTCTCGGACGACTCGGGCGTGTTGATATCGGCGTGTGCGTCGACCCAGATGACTGCAATCTCTCTGCCCAGCCGTTCCCGGATCGCTCTTGCTGTCCCGGAGACGGTTCCAATGGCTATCGAGTGGTCCCCGCCGAGCGTCAGTACCAACTTGCCGCTCTTTGCATGGCTGTACACCTGCTCGCTCACTTCCTTGGTAACGGCGCTGGCAAACTTGGGTCGCTTCATGTTGCGATATGGCGGGTCGTCCGCAGGCTTGATCTCGGCATAGTTGTGCACCTGGCCATCAAAGGTGACATTGTACTCGAGGTCCTCTTCAAGCTGCTGAATCAGTCCAGCCTCGATGAGGGCCATGGGCGCCGCGTCCACACCGGGTTTTGGCTACATTCGCCGTCAGTCGTCTTTGCGCAATCCAGACAAGCTACTCACCTGGCCTCCGCTAAAGCCCACTGCCACAACACCCAAGTCATGGCGGCTCGGAAGGAATTTGGGCTGCAATTGCGGTGCAGACGTCATCTTATCTAAACGATGCTGTGGGGAGGCGTCAGTCGTCTCGCAACGCTGCGGTTGAGGTTCTGGATGTTGTGTGTCGCTAGCTAGCTGACCAAAGAGCAGCTGCGCAACACAAAGAAGTCGGGCAAGCCTTACATTTGTACCCGCTGCCTTTCACTAGCTGAAGCCCTCGAGGCCGCGTATGCGCAATGAAGCAATCGATGTAACCACCCTTTCCGGCTATATCCAGAAAACGAGCAAAGTCCAAAGGCGACGGAAAGTGGGAAAACTAGGAACTGGGGGAACGAAAAATTGGGTGTGTGTGCGCGTGGTCCCTTTTTATCTCTGCTGGCTACGCCATCTCTTAGGTAATTGCCTTCTTCTGGATTGTTGCTCATCGCGAAGACCTGTACTTAGGGGAAGAGTTGAAGATACTATTCCCCTAAGTACAGGTATAGACGCGGTTTATCTCGCACCCCCACTAGCGGTGCGGGAAGGCAGGGATGCCGGCAGAGCGATGTCGGAACATGACAGCATCAACAGATGTCGTTGGTAGGAGATAATGCCGCCTGGCACGCTTCAGCAGCGCTTTCAGTGCTCCAAAGCTTCGTTCGACGTTCGTATAAACGTTGGACGCATACGTCTCTGACGGCTAAAGCTACTCGAGATCTCCAGACGACCCTTGCGTGATTGGCCACATCTCACCGTCTAGTCCGTGCGCGTCCTAGGGCGGCTTCAGTCGGCTTTTCAGACACCGCCAATTTCTCGCCGACACGTAGCCAGCTGACCTTCCTTATTCACTATCAAAGCACCAGTCACATGGTCTGAGTTCCATCCAATACCGACCATGTTTACCCCTGCTATCCGCTTCATCGCCGCCAAACGGGCAAAAGCTCAGGGTGGCTCCATTCAATTGCTTTGCCATGTCAAGCCGGGCGTTAACGCTAATAGAGAGGGTATCGCAGCTGTGTCGAATGAGGCCATCGAGGTCTGCGTCGCTGCACAGGCAAGAGAAGGGGAAGCTAACAAGGCTGTGAGGGAACTGTTAGCTGAAGCTAGTCTCACTGTCTAATACCTCCCAGACCAAATTGGCTAACGCCTGATTCAGGTTCTCAACGTGCCCAAGTCCGATGTCGAAATCGCAAAGGGGATGAAGGGCCGAGAGAAGACCGTCATAATCAGCAACATCGCAACCAAGAACAAGACGCCAGAAGAAGAGATTGAGAGGATTAGGATTATATTGCAAGAGAGCGTGGCTCGTTAGTGGATTTGTTCATTATGTACGTTTGCTCCACCTGTGTCTTCCATCTCTATTTCATGGCTCTTCTGTCGGTCACTTTCAATGATGATCGTGTACGATCTGCATGATCTTATACGTCTGCAAATGCATTGAG
Source organism: Trematosphaeria pertusa (assembly GCF_010094035.1). Taxonomy (NCBI): domain Eukaryota; kingdom Fungi; phylum Ascomycota; class Dothideomycetes; order Pleosporales; family Trematosphaeriaceae; genus Trematosphaeria; species Trematosphaeria pertusa. The sequence continues at coordinate 314,605 of NW_022987238.1, read as the reverse complement.
AACTTTTAGTACTCCCAAGCGCCGGCCGTAGTGGAATTAACTGTAGAGAGCGTTAGCTAACATCATATTCTAAGCGGCTCAGAACATACCGGTCAGAGCGCTGAAACCCAGGCACTCGGGGCTGAGGGTCACATTCGGGCGCTGGCCGTACACCTGCCATGGTTTGCCTTCCACCGGGCATGCAACGAGACCGCCGTCAAAGGTGAGATGGCCGAAACTTTCACCCTCGGTCTTGCTCCAGCCATCCACAACGGAGCCTTCCGGGATATAGGCCGAGTGGGGTACAGTGTAGCTCATGGTAGCGTCTGGAGCAATGTACACTGTTGCTTTGTCAGAACATGTGAATTTCATGGGAAGTGCGGATTCACGAACCTCGCTGTCCACCAGGCACAATGACCGCAAGACTGAGCGTTCCGTCGCCGCCGGCGAGCACAGTCGAGTTCCCTGGGTACTCATTGCAAACATCGCCCACTTGCGGAGGGCAGTAGGACGATGGGCTCCCGCCGAGGAAGAACTTTCCGCCGATGGCGTTCAGGGGCAGCAGATGAACCGGCGAGGCACTGCGAGCCGACATGACGCCGAAGTATCCTTGAGCAAGAGTGCTCGCAATGAGGGTGGAGAAAGCAGCGACGGTCTTCATTTTGGAAGATTGACGGAGGTTGAAGCGAGTGTGGTGGTTCGACAGTGGTAGGAAATAAGAAACCTTGTGGAGTCGAGTTCGAATGCTGCTGAGTGCTGCTGGAATCAGGATCTCGAGATGTGGCAGGCCTCTGCTAATTTATACCAGAGCCCTTGTCGTGGTGTGAGGGGCAACGACGAACATCAGCATCCTTCGCCCGAGCCTCACAAATTAACGACCGAGAGAACAGCCGCATCGCCCACGATACCTGGTGCGCCCACGTCAAGCGCTCTGGCCTGGTTACTTCCAGACGGCTATCCCGGATCGCAGCACGAACTGTCAACCACAAAGTCAAGGCGAAGGTTGCATCGCGAGCTGCCAAACAGAGCGATCAGCAAGCAGCGATAGCCGGTCGCACGGGGTCACAGGACCCGTAATATGTTCCTCGATCGCTTACAAGCGAGCTGCGGCGCATCATGCATGTTTTTAGAAATTTCGATAGCGTGAATCTGCTCTCTTTTGCGATGCTGCTGCTCGAAATACGAAGAAAGATCTGCGATACCTTCGAGAAGGAGGAAATAAGGTAATGGGCTTCCGTGTTTCTGAAACAAAGGACGTGCTGCGGTAAGAACGGGAAGGATGAGTGGAGAGACGTGGGAAATGATGGAGCGGGTGACGTCGTTGCTCGCCTTGTTCGGCCTCGTTGTTATGGCCCGCTCGCGGCGCTGCCACACCTTAACCTTATTTTTCCGCAATTCAGTGACCTTCGGGCCAAAAATAGCACCAAGCGCGCCATAAAACGCGGTTTCAGTCCCCGGAAAAGGAAATATCTAAACCGCGCATTTTATTGGAAGCAAGTAGAAGACGTTCAATTAGCGGTGTGCGGGTCTATTCAAACTGAGGTTTTTGCGGACAGTGGATGAGCCTGTAACGGTCTTTGAGGCTGTGCTTGGAGCGAACTTTGGGTCTCCGTCAATGTCAGAGGGCCTTGTGCGACGATGACTGATCCTTATACGGTAGCATATTCACGTCCGGAAAGGGGCGAAGTAAGCGGTGCGAAATTCGCGATTTGTGATCCTTTGTAGAACGTTGTCGACGTCCCTCCACGAGAGGAAGCCTTGAGAGGGCCTACCTGCATACTCTCAACCCCAATCATGGCTCGATGGAATTACTTTCTCTGGGGAGATAGCCAAGGGAAATAGCGACCTGCAATACTGTTTGACAGGGCGCTGCATGAAAGATTGCTCGGTTGCGGCGCTGCGCAAGGATAGTGGTTCTAGGTAATATGGGCGTGTTGCCCTATCCGTCTATGCTTCTTGATTACCTAGCAATATATCGTTTCCAGAGGCACGAACAATCAATACTTCTTCATGTAATTCAGATGGTATTCAAGTCGTCCCTCTAGCTTCGGCCAAAGCCGCTTCGAGACTAGAGACCATACGGCTTCGCGACGGTACTTTCCAAATGACGAGCGCTTCAGGCAAGAAAGTCCTGACAAGTGAGGCTACATCCAAAGACACAGCTTCCCACTTGCAGTCCCAGCTGCGACCCAGTCCTGCGTCGGATGGAACTTGGCGACGGCCGGAACGGCCGTGATGCCCTCGCCTCCCAGCTGCGCAAGCTGCTGACCTTTCGCTGTGTACATATCGACAAAGCGATTCATGTTACCTATGCAGAACCGCTGGACGCCATCCTGCGGAAATTGTTGCCATTGGGCTCGAAGACTGAATTGTGATACCGTCAGCATGCCAAACATGTATCGCCGTTTTATGGAAGTGCAGCACGTACATAGTAACCCATCGCCCCGTTTGGTTGTTATGTGGTATCACCACCGACGGCTTCATTTCAGCGTCGGTCAAAGATGTGCCGACCTTCCATTCCGCGCACTTGCTAAAATCGTGAATCTTGATGGTGTCGTCGTATGACGCGGTGGCCACCTGTCCAGCAGAGTTCCACGCCGCGTGTGACACAGAGAGTCTGCTCTCGTGCTCGCCGACTAGTGCTGGCAGACGCCACTCGCCTTTGCCGTTGATCTTACGCAGGTCCCAGATTTTCAACGTACGATCCAAAGAGGCTGTTGCGACTAAGTGCGGGTGCGACGGATGGAGACTGAATCCACCAATCTTCTTTTCAGACAAGTGGAAGATCTCCAAACCGGCTGCTTTCTCGGAGGGTGTGCGCATATCGTACATTCCAAAACGGCCGTCTAGTGTTGAGAAGTACAGCATGTTTGCGTCATTCTTTGAGATTTCGACACCGGATAAGGGAGCATCCTCGTTGGGATCGGACGGGGCGTACACTTCAACCGCGATGCCTTTCGCTAGGTCCAGCTTACGCACAGTCGAATCGTAGGACGCGGAGTACAGGGCATTCGCGTCGTGAGGGCTGAACTGGAAGGTGTGTATCGTCCGAGTGTGGGGCTTCAGGGTGGTTATGCTAGGGCCCTCCACGTCGGCATCTTCGTCGTCTTCCACTTTGACCTCCTGTGCCTTTTGCGAGCAGTCGCATATCCCAAGATTTCCAAGCTTATCGCCTGCAAATACCAGTGGCTTCTCGGTAGTTGGATGCATTCCTAGCGCATACTGCAAGATGGTCAGCATAGATGGTTTCGGAAGGCTGACAATGACTTACGATACGCTCGGGAGTAATCTTTAGTTCATTAGGTTCGAATTCTGGCCAGAGCTCAAGTCCGCTCATCTTTTCGCGGAGCACCCTCAACTCTTTATCGGTAGTTTCTTTCACATCTTGTTCATCGAACGTACGCTCGTACGGCTTTGCGGGGCCTACAATGGACAAAAAGTTCCCATTCGTATCCCACCCCTTGCCCGCTACCACGATGTCATTGAAGTTGTAGGCATCGCTGATACGCTGTCTCTTTGCCTTATCCGCTTCTCTCCGCGCTTCGTGTTCTTCCTCTGCCTTCCGCTTTGCCTTATCGCTGTCGGCCTCAATGCCCTTAAGACGGGACGAGGTTCGCCGCGGCACCACCTCCTCCTGCTTAATCTTTTTTGGCGCGGGCTTCTTCGGCTTTGGCTTCGCAGAGGTAGCAGTTTTGGCGGTCGGGGCTAGGCCGGCCTGAGCGGCCTCCAGCTCTAGGTTGCGCAGAAGCGCCTGCGTCTTCGCGATGTTCTCCTGTCGCTTCCGCTCATATTCGCTGAGCTCGACCTTCTTCCGAGCCATGTCGATTGCGGGTTCAATAGACTGCGACTTCTAGGCAGCGCAAATCTAAGGATGCAGATTGTCGGAAAGACGCGATCGCCGGGGGAGACGTCGATGCTACCGCGGGTTCCGCAATGGCCGGGAGATCCTGCTCAAGGGTCAGTATTCTGATCGAGGGATATACATGATGATGGATGCCCGCACACCTAGAGATCGTAGCAATAGGAACGTGCGAATTGGTGGTCTGGACTGTTCACAAGGATGGGAGCTAGGAGAGTGGCAAGGCGGCAGAGCCGCGGCGCGTGCAAGCGTCGACGCGACATCGCGTGGACGTGCGGTCACGTGGCTCAGTCACAACCTTGGAACACGGCGAGCCGGATTTGAACCATGGAATTGCTAGACGGTGCCGCTTGTGACAAATGTGCATTGCCGGCGCTAATTGACGCGTGCAGCCGTTTGTGTGGTCACTGAATGGCGCACTGCGCGATGGTCGAGACCAAGCTACCTGCTGAGAGTCTTGGCGATTCCGTGAGCTTGATTGAACTCTTCGCATCGTCCAAGATTCACATCCTTAACCCACACCAATAATGGCTCCTGCACGATTATCTAATTCTCTACTCGGGGTATTCCGAGCACCCTCACTCCGTCCAGCAGCTGCTTGGAGGCAGAAGTGCTGCTACCATTCGTACGAGTACAGCCAGCCGCCTCCGTTTCCTCCCGCCGAATCCGCCATCCTCTCCGCCGCGATATCCCACGTACCGAACTATGGCTTTACGGCAGATGCCCTGAAACTGGGGGCGCGCGATGCTGGATATTTGGATGTCTCGACCAATCTGCTCCCGCGAGGAGTCTTTGACCTCGTCAACTTCCATCTTGTCACGCAGCGATTGGCATTGAAGGACTCGGTGCAGTTCCCAACTGAAGGCGAACAAGGGAAGACGCCAGGCGTGGGAGCAAAAGTCAGGACGCTGACATTAGCACGATTGCGGGCTAATGAGCCCGTCATACACCGCTGGCAGGAGGTGATTTGCAGCCCGCAAGCTATGGATATGGCCAGTTGAGCTCACCACTCGTAGGCTCTTGCGATCATGGCCCAGCCCACATACGTTCCAGCGTCTCTCGCCGAGCTAGCTCGACTTGCGGACGAAATATGGTTTCTCGCCGGCGACAAAAGCGTTGACAGCAGCTGGTACACGAAACGAGCAAGCTTGTCGGCGATTTACTCAGCCACGGAAGTGTTCATGACGCAGGATACTTCCAAAGACTACATGGAGACGGAGCAATTTCTCGATGCGCGCCTGGAGGACATCACGAAAGTCGGTGGCTTCTTGGGAGCTCTCAGTGAGTGGGCGGACTACACTGCCCACTCTGCTGTGAACGTGCTCAGGAGCAAGGGGATGAGAATATGAGACCGCGGCCAGCAATTGAGTATATCGCAGAGAATGCTTCGATGCAGACACCGGTCCAATGTGGGTGGTGGAAAGTCGCGAGTTGCGCCATCTTGGCACTCGTGGTAGAGGGCATGCAGAGGAAGTCGCGGTCAACATCTCACCTCGTCTCGAACACAGAATACGGCGAAGATTCCTTCCGCAGAGCGGCTATATTCTCTTTGTACTTTATGCTGTACTACTATCAGTATCCCCTTCGAGCGGGCGCGGCAAAGTCGACCCTGGCGAAGTGCTCTGGCTATCCAGTCCAGCTCCCACATCACAAGACTCCCAAGACTCCCCACGCGCACCCTGCTCCACCACGATGATGCCAGCTAACGCGAATAGGTTGCTGACATGCCTACGTGGCAGTTCAGCGTCCTGTTCGCACTCAAACGTCTTGGAGCTACATCCGAGTCCAGCTGTAACCTTTGTAGCTATTCGGCGGGTCCCGCAGTCCTTTACGGCTCTCGCGGCTCGATGCGAAGGCGTCGCATTTGTCCAGGCGGTCAGAGACGACGTCATTTGAGCCCTGGGCCGAAGTTTCGAGAAGTTAAAATCAAGGTTCCGCTGGACATTTACGAGGGGTCAGGAGAGAAAGCAGAGCCTATGACGTTTCATCCTCAGAAAAGGCTCCCATCAGCTGCAAGACATCACGATCATTTGCGTCCAGCAAGACTCATTGGCGCGTCGCCTGCCCGAGGGAACAATCTCAGGGTCCACCCAGGGTCGGAACAAGTAACGATCCGCACCGCGCACTCGATCCCGAGCCCGGTAAGCAATAATTCGGCTGCAAGCGCAGCAAGGCAGTGACAAGCCGCACCAACTGGCAGAATTCAGGGTCTAGCGACACGAGGCCAGGAACTCCAACAGCCTCATGCATCGTGAGATTATGACTTCATTGCTCGTGGGGCGTCGGAGTGTCCCCTCCGGCCGGCGTCCGTTCTGAGCGGCATCGCGATGCGGCCTGATTGGAAGACGCAAGCCAAGCTCCCCTCCGAGCTCCTCCTTCCAGCCCCGTGTCTGCCGCACGGCTCGCGCCGTTGGGTGGTCGTTTACTGCTTCGAGAGTGTGCGCGCTCGAGCAGCTTCTGGACCTTTTGCGACGCAGCTGCGCTGTGGCAACCTTGTCGGGGGCGGCAGAGTGCAGTGTTCTAGCTTCCGTGTGCTGGTCGCGCACGCAAGACGGCAGCGCATTCGGGGGCGCGTTCGAGATCACGATCACCGATTGCTGGGGCACTTTGCGATGAGTGCCCTTTCTGGATCAATTTTTGGCGGCGCAGGTGTTACAGAAACGAGGCTCATCGGTCGATGCATGCACGGTCCCGGTTCTAGCCCAAGTCAAAAGTCATTTTCCTTGCGCGCCTGCCGATCCTTAGAGCAGCTCTTGGCGGCATGCAGGGTCTGGGGGATCGGATCTCTCGATGCTCTTCGATTTCCATAACCAACCACCATGTGTGGACACGCAGTCTACCCTCATGCCCGCCGCTCCGGCGCTTCGTTCCCCCTACTCTTTGACCGCAGTCGTAACTCGTGCCTCCGCGCTGCATCTGACTTGTGTATTGCCATCCTCCACGCACTCCGCAGCCCGGTTCCGAGCAGTATCAACTTAGACCTCACTGCTCGGCCAACTATCTGGTTCTCACCAACTTTGCTCTCATCCCCCTCTCCGCCCAGTTTAACCCGTTTAGCTGGCACGATCCCCCTTCGACGCCGACGATCCATTGCACCGATTGATCGTGGCTTCTCTGCACTCATGAGAGTCGAGCATGGTGTTTCCTCATAGTCAGCAAACATTTGCAGTACACTAAAAGTAACCATGAATCGACCTCCGGGCACAGTGTCGCGGGAGACTCCCCACCCACGTCGTCCGCCCGCGCACAAGTCGGTTTCCCTCCGCCATAGCCCACCGGTACCTGGCCGTCCGCCCGCCGCTCCCACCTTCTACCAGCCACTCACGTCGTTGAGTTCTCCCAATGCTCCCGCGAGCGACAAGGCGAACCCACCTTCCAGTGCCTCAACGAAAGTCCAGTCGAATAAGCTCAGCTCGGGGGAAAGTAGCGACGCCGGAAAGTGGTTCGAGAACACCAACAACAATGCCGTCCAGAGCAATGCGTCGTTCGCTGACAGTCAGTAACTGTTTATTGTTGGGCTCGCATGCCACTGACTGGTAATGCGTAGATGAACCGCCGTTCTTCCTCCGCAACTCCTCCTCGTCCGACACCCCACCCGACCGTCATGGACCACACGAACATAGGGATCATCGAACGTCTACGATGCCGTATCGGCCCGGTTTGACCCACCTTGGCACAGACGGCAGCAGTACTGAAGATTTTCGGAGTGTAATTGACGATTTGACTGTCGCGAACAAGAAATTGAAGCAAAAGTTGAGGAAATACGAAAAGCTCTACGACGCCCACCTTCAAGACGAGAAACTTTTCGAAGTGCGTTTCCATGGACTGCCAGACCATAAGAAGAAGGACTTGGAGGGAACTCTACGTAAATTCGCCGCCGAACTGGATGACAGTCCCAGCAGCGACAACCCACCGATTTCAGATCAGCCACCTTCCTTTAACCCGCAAAAGACGGCCTCTTCGCATACATCCCGGTTTGCAGAATCAGGATATGCCTCCATGTCCGCCTCGGGTCAGAACTCAATATCCGCGCCGTCAAATCAAGCTTCGAACCAGCCGTCCAGCGAGACTGACCGTCGTCGCATGACTAAATCACAATACAACCGACAACAGAAGAATGTCCAGTTATATTTACACGACATACCGGTTGGCCTGTTGCCAAAGAATCATGCACCGATGACCGACAAAGCGAAGAAGAAGTTGGTGGTGCGTCGCCTAGAACAGATCTTCGCTGGTAAGCGATCGGCGTCTGGAAACCACCCGCAACCCATGCAGCAGGAGGAGGTTGCCCAATCAGCAGCCATGGCCGATCGACGCGCGAAAGAAGCAACTGGGCAGCACTACAAATCCGAGGGTCACCGTGAAGCGCGCATCATGCCTGTCCGAACCGAGGACGAAGATATTGCTACGCATGCGGGTGCCGAATCGCTGCAGAAATTGCACCCTAACCTTAACATCCACGAACAAGACTTTGCTAGTTCCGGGTCCCCTGATCAACGGCCGACTAGGCCGTTAGACTTGGATCCGTATCGTGCCCAAGTGCCCGCAGAAAACATAGAGTATATCCGGCATCTTGGCTTCACGCCTCCCGATGTGGACACTGATGAAGCGCCGTCTGATGGACACGGGTGGCTGTATCTCAACTTGCTTGTCAACATGGCTCAGTTGCATACGCTCAATGTCACCCCCGATTTCGTCAAGGACGCAGTAACCGACTACAGCTCGAAGTTTGAGCTTTCGCATGACGGTCGCAAGATACGATGGAAGGGTGGTCACGACGTGACAAGAAACAGTAGCGACAGCTCGTCCGAGCAATTGAGCTGCACTTCTCCATATGAGACGCTGGCCAGCGGTTATAGCAAGTCGCCCGCAAAGCGGCTCAAGACTGGACACAGCGGCAGTAGCGAATCGAATATTGACCCTGAGCGCAAGGCGCGACGTATTGCTCGCTCTCATAGGGACAAGGAGCACAACAAGTTTGCCTATACGCCCATTTTCTTTCACAAAGAGGACTCCGATGACGACGACGACTTCTATGGTGTCGACATGGGCTCTTCGAGCAACTCTCTCAACCAAGCCCAGCAAGCTGGCGATTCCTCTGCCTTTGCCAGTTCGGCAATGCGGAGCTCTTCGTCAAGGAAGAAGCGCGATGAAGGACCCATGATATTCTACAGCAAAGCCAAATTCTGTACCGACCTCAGTGGCGATCGCCAGGGCTTCGCCAGCGCCAACCCCGCATCATACAAGACTATCACGACGCACCCCCTTGGAGTTACCTCCGCGTCGCAATCTGAAACCCGCCAACACACATCCGACATTGCCGAGCCGCGAGGTCCATTGCACGCTACGACGATGGATATCGATGCTAAGGACGGCGAACGGACCTCTTCTAGCGAGGAGGAAATCGACTTCTATCCTACAGCCTTGAGGAACGACAACAGCAATGACAGCCCGGACACCATGGAATTCGAAGCTTCGGGTCTCGGGGGTGTTCAACCGGACGACAATTTCGCCATCAAAGTTCGCCGCTCCCAGACCCAGACCGCGTCCTCGGGAGCTTCATCCGCACGCCGCAAATCGCAACCCTATTCCAAGAAGATCCTCGAGGTTCTAAAGGAACGCCCATCTCCTGAAGCCGAAAGTTCCTCGCCGACGCAGCAACGGTCAGTGATCAAAGAAGAGATCCTTTCCGCGTCTCGGCAAACTTTGCCCAGCTCTGTTCTTCCTCCGGCATCCTTCCTGCCCTTCGACTCCACGTCGTCAGGCGACGTAGATTCGGACCTTGAGTCTGACGTCTCCTCCGGCCCCTCGTGGACTACCTCTTCAGATGAGGAAGAGCCGACGACAGCGCTGGGACTCCTCAACATCTCCCCGGTCCATACCAGCAACGAGACTGGGGACGCCGAGGATGGATCATCTGGAGACGAAGTTTCCAACAGCGACGACTCGATTGACCTTCTCGCAACAGCTCGCCAAATGGACCCCACCTCTGTTCGCGCCTCAGAGCGTGAGTACGACGCCGCGATCGCTGATCGTCTGGCGGAGGAGATCCCTGCGGGTAGTTCAGCGGCTACCGGTGGAGGCGGCAGCGGCTTCAACAGTCCTGCAAGCGTTATTGCAGCGGACGAGGCTGAGAGGACGAGCCGCCGGGGGAGCGCCAAGCGTCGGAGCACAACCAGCGGCAGCGCGTCGTCGCGTGCTAAGAACCTGAAGCGTGCCAGAACGCGAGATACTCTAGCTACTGCGTTGCAGGGCACCAAAGCCCAGAAGAGCCAAAAGCTCGAATAAGAGTATCTCACACATACACACACACTGGCGCACCGTCGCCAAAACCGTAAACGAATCACAGGCGCCCAGTCGCCAAAATCGGAGTACATACCGGCGTCATGCATAGTGCTCAAAAGACATCGACGGCATACGGCACATGTACATGAATGGGAAATTTGACATCTGGCATATGTATGGTGCGAGGGAGGGAGACACCCTGCATTGACCGGCGTTGGCATTTTTTCTTTAGCCCTTATACCCCCCTGGTTCTCTTTTGGCGTTTGCATCATCGGTGATGGCCGAGGTTATGTGGAATGTGGAACGTAGCATGGGTTATTGTTATACCTGACTTATTCTTATGATTACGAATGAGGTGTGGCACCTTAAGAAAATAAATCGCATTGGTACAAATACTGCAACGGTTATAGCCCATAGCGTGTGATGTGATGCTCAGTCTTTGTGATTCCATGGCCGGGTGATATCGCTTCATGATGCATAATGTGATGCTCGATCTCTTTGCAATTCCGTGGCTGTGTGGGAGTGGAGCAAAGAGCTTGTGTGCGTCACCTGTGAGGTGGAAGCCGCGAGAGACCAGGCCCACTAGGAGATGCATCCACAGCACGCCGCCTTGATGCGGTCCGCATATTCCAAACATTTCCAGCCGGTGAGTCACTGGTTGTCCGACAAAACTGGGGTTCTCCTCGAATGGTTTGGTCACGCAGCAAGGGGTCTTGAGCTTAGCATAGCTACGGATGCCGGACGCAGACACGAGGGTGACGGTATCTTGAGGGATATCGGCTTCTAGATGTTATAAGCATTTCCATTTCCCAGGCTCAGTTTGAGCAGACTCTCACCGAATGTAATACTCAGGCCTGCTGTGCCGACCGCCAATTGTCGATCGACCTCTGCCCACTCGCCGCCCAGCTCGGTATCATCATTGTAGTTCGTGAAGTCTGGCCTGCTGGAAGATGGGCATACGTCGTCGACAAGCTCCGATAATGTTCTCACGAATACATCGAAGTACTCCTCGTCAGCTTGGTGAGGGTAGTACGTTAAATGAGCGTGATCTGCTTCGATGCCGAACAGCTTCTCGCCGTCCCACCCCAGGGATGATAGAGGTTTAGGGCAGACCTGCGATACTTTTAGCATATCTCGTGTCCCTACGAAAATGAAGCACCACATAAGATAAGAACTTGGGCTTTGGTTGGTCATGGATTTGGCTCACTGTAAGCCGCATGACTGCGGCTTTGGAGAAGAAATTCCAACAGGATTTTCGCTTGTTCCAGGCAAACGCAGACACAATACTTGAAATCTCCAGAGCTGCAAAGGAATTGACTTGCCATGGTTCCTACGTGGTCTGTTGTTCTATCTGAACTTGTGAAAATGGTTCCATGTCTCCACCTCCAGCCAGCGGCTTGAGTTGCGAGATGTGCTCACGATAGTGCGAAAATCAACCCTACAGCATTGGATGTTGTCCTCCAAAAGTATCTGAGACAGAAAGCATTGAAGCCATTTGCTTATTGTTGTGCAAAAACCCCCCATCAGGTTCAACCACCTGTTCGTCGCCTACATTGCGATTGTTGTCACCAAGCGAAAACATGTAGCGTCCCGTTGCTATAGTCGTTGGCCAGGAGACAGCCTCAAAGGCTGCTTTGGCCAGATTTATGAGCATCAAATCGCTTCCTGTTCAGATATCAGAAAGGGCGCGAACATGCATGCGTAGACCCACCTCTGGCGCCAACCAAAGTGCTGACAATGGGCCGGTGCTCGAGTCTACCACTGATTCGGGATTCATATGGCATTTGCGCAACTGTTTCCAGTCAGCTCTGCTTAGGTTTGCACTCCAGTGGACCCTACAGGGCAAGACAAGTTGAGGCATATGCAGGACGGGAGAGATGAACTTCTCGCCGATTGTGTGAGAAGTAGAGGGCGTTCTGCTCTGGCGTTAATCAAAGTTGAAAATAGGTCATGACAGACTTACTCATTTGGAGTGTCTCTGTATTTTGGATTGGCGCTCCCATATGGCATGAGCATGATTGCGTCCGAAAGGCTCTCGGGATCGGACGTCATAACATTCTTGTTAAACCAGTCGCGGAACACTTTCAGTTCGTGAGTGTGCTCCTGATATTGTTCATCTGAGACGGCCTTGCCGATGCCCCTAGAACACGTTCAGTGCTGGGCGCGAAGAGAAGCGCAAAGAATCCCACCATCTGAATTTCACAACGGCCCCCTCATAGGGTTCCTTTCCATACTTTTCTTCGTAGTCGGCGTGAAATCGTTCGAACATCTTGTTGTAGTCGCGGCACATTGCCCAAAAAGCGCTCTGGTATACCCGTTAGCCGCAAATGGTCGTGTATGTTAGCGATGGTCATATGGACATTCTTACCTTTGCGAGATACTCTTTCAGAGTCTTGCCTGACGCCTCTTCCGGCGGACATTGAGCCCATCTGTCTGCAATACTGAACTCAACTCTCTGAGTTCCAAGGAACTTCTCCAGGATGGATATGAGTTCTTCGACCATGGACTGGTGCTTAGCGTTGCTGTGAGGAAAGAATTCCTTTGGGTAGAGTATCTTGCTCGGGTATTTTGTCCACTTGGTCGGCAAGTCAAGCGAGCTAGAAACGATGAGACTAAGATCGTCCAGGGTACGGCTAAAGTGCCCGACAACGTCAAAGGCTCTAGATTTGCTCGGTTAGCATCATGCAACGTCGAACTACGAGGTCGGGGACGTTACGGTGAGTTGATTGCCACGCCGTGCATGGAGGTGGTATTGAATGAGGAACGAAGCGAGAACAGTCCGTTACACGACGCAGGAGCTCGAATGCTACCGGCTGCTACCCTTGCTTAGTCCTGGCATGGGGTGCAATGGTATTCTACTTACAGTCGCTTCCAAGTGAGAAGTCGAGCCAAGGATAGCCAGCTAGAGCTGCTGCTGCCCCGGATGAACTTCCAGACGGACTCTGATATCGATCGCCTCTCGGGTTGACTGGACAGTGGAAGTCAATATACTGGTCAGTAGGTTCATCAGACGCCGCGAAGGATGTCATTCTTGTCTTTCCCACGATGACTGCCCCCAGCGAGATGAGTTTTTGAACGTAATCAGCGCTTTCCTGATCCGGGCCGTATAATTGCGTGTAGTCCCGACTAGACATCGTTGACTTCACTCCGGCGAGCTTGTATATGTCCTTGATGGCCACCCGCGCACCGGCGAGGGGAAATTCGGCTGTGGGACGGGCGTACATTCTGCTGGGAACGGCAACAGCTCTCCAAATCCCGTCCACCGAAAGAGATTCTACCACTTTGTATCTGTTGTTGCACTCGTCAACATACGATGTTGACAGCAGTACATGTACGGGAGAAACCGACCGAAGGGGATTTCGCAGGTCCTCCGGAATGACAGCGAACACGAAAGCATCTAGCTCGTCATCGTAGAGCCTCCATGCTTGGTGAATGTTGCTTCCGTGCAGAAAATACGGGCCAGAGGGAAGAGGGTTGGACGTTGGACCTGAAGCTTGATGTATTGCGGAAAACCGACCAGTGTCGTTTGATTGCAATTGGCTGATGACATCGTCGGTACCTGCCTCCGAGCTCGACATGAGCACAAGCGTGTTCCCAAAAGGCTTTTGAAGGACATCATCAACCGTCGCAACAGCGGAGAGACGCCTGTCGATTTCTAGCGTGGCATTGTTGCCGGCCACATCCGTGAATACTACGACCGGAAGAATCTTGTTCGGATCAAGCACAGACTTTACGGTGCCCTGGAGACATGAATAGCCGAAGAAAACTGGACTAGAGAAGTACCCGCAACAACGTAAGATAAAGCTTGCCGGAGCGCCATTATGAGGCCTTCGTGCGCACTTTGCGCTTAGGAATGAGGAACTTCTAAGGTAGATATGGATAGTGAGATGCGTAAACCGTAGCCGCTGCTGGAATTGCTCGCGTAGGCTGTGCTCCATGCCCAGGCGTTGAGATCCAAGCACGCCCAATGCTGCGACATGCGGAGTGCACTGGCGTGCTCAGCAGTTACACACAGGGGCCACGACCGCACGCCTGTGCAGGCAAATCGACCATGTGCCCAGTTGATATTTCCGATTTTCCACCACTGATCCCACAGCCTTCGGCCAAGTGGCACATCCGCCCTACTCAATCCATGGCAGTTTCTCGCTCAGAATGTCCTCGATGCGATGTACTGTAGTGGAAAAATGGCGAAGACGATCCAAGGCAGTGTTCAGTTGTTCAGGGTCCGCCTCTTGCCATTCAGCAACACACTCAGCCGTTAGGTTCAATACCTGTGTCCACGATAATGCCGAAATTTCTAGGACATTCCCAAGCAAGAAAAAGGGGTCGGTATGAAGAAGTTCCCCGTCAATGTGATCGAGGCAGGCTGGAAGCTCATGTTTACTTCGATTTCGGTATATGCAGCCAACACCATATGAATCACTACATCACTGACGTGTCATCTCAGATCAGACTCCACTTACCGCCGTTCAACGCGTTTACAATGAACTCCCGTCAGAGGCTGAATACTTGCTGTAAGGGCGCCTGAGACTTGTGAAGTAAGTGGAGTTTTGCAATGCCTAGGTAACAGACCCATAACATGCTAACTCGGCCACGGCAGCCTTTGGCGACCAATTAATGGCCCAGTCGAAAGCTGGCCGCTCGCGCTCTGCGATGGACGTACAGTATCGCCTACATCGCTCATAGCTTCCGAACGTCTACGAAGCACATGGAGTGGAGGGACAACGTTTGTACTCCACGAAGAGGGCAACAAGTGGTACTTCATGAGTAATCAAAGGAATGATGAAGTCGCTATTTTCAAGAATTTCGACTCGAAAGAGGACGTGGCTCAGTGTGAGTATAGCCTTAGCTCTTTTATCTCTCCCTATCCACTAAAAAGTTCCTCTAGACGCCGCACACTCCTCGTTTGAACTACGAAGTTGTTATCCCCAGGCTCGTCCAAGAGAAAGTATTGAAGTCCGCGCAATGGTCTTCACATATCCAGAACACATGTGATGAAGCATTAGGTGTTTGAATAAATACTCGTTCGTACAGGGGGAGCTTTACCATAGTGGAGATAATAGATCCAAAATTGTTTACAACAGCGCGAGTGTACTTATAGGTGGAGTCAAATTCCTTCAACGGAGAACAATCGAATATGAAGCGCTCCTCCCGGAGTGACCGCCAAGGTAACAGAGGAGGCTCTGTCTCAAAGCCGCTAGGTTGGTGACCCGGTCATTTTGCTTCCCATTTCTCGTCGGACCATTCGTTATGCTTTGCTCTCTGAGCACCCACACAGGGTCCTACATGGCTCCAATGTCGAAACGCAGCGAACGACAGAAGTCCCAGTGGCAATGTCTTTCAGTGACTGCGGGAATGATTTGGACGGAAAGATTGAATGCAATTTCCTTTTAAACAAAGAAGGCGATAGAAGGGGGTCCACACTCGTAGGATTAATCTAGCGCGGAATGCCTGTACAGGGAAGTACGAGTTAACCTGCGTACTGAAGTGTGGAATAAGGGAAATTTTCGAATTTGGCATTGAAACGGCTGTAGCTCATGTAGCCCTGCCTTACTCCCTAAGCTGCGTCGTGGTGCACTATCTAGAATACTTTGAGATCCCTTTGCAGGTATCATGTTTCCTATCAAAGACAAGAGTAAACGAACCGCGGGCATGCCGAGGGAGAGCAGAGCTACAGCCTCGGTAATCTACGGTGTTGTAGTGGCTTAAGATGCCCGCAGGGCTATCTAAGGTCTAGAGGCCTCGAATTAATTCTATAAGCGGCTTCTCATAGAGGAGTATACATTACACTTTTTCTATCTCTACCCAGCCCCTGTCCATACGTGGTGCTCCGCTCCCCAACTCCATTGTAAAGCTCATGGATATCGTACACATAATGCTGTAGTAACAAGTCCGCTATGGGACTACCCACTCCTCGTATTCTTCCTAGTGAGTCTCAGGCTAACCCAAAGATATGACTCTCACGGTCCACTACCTGAACCAGACTCCGCTCCACGGTTAACGGAAAGAGTTCACGTCTGAACTGGCGCCCACAGTCGCATTCCTATGCGCCCGCAAGACCATGTCTTCCTCTCCATCTCCTACGAGCGGCACATCATCATTAAGCGCACCAACCGCCACCATATCTGACCCCCTACTCCTAACCGTCAGCTCATCCCTCGGCCCCGTCACAGCACCCTGCCTCAACCCCGGCCTCACCCTCCTCACTACAGTCCCCTCCTCCGCTCTCCTCTTCCCCCAGTCCCCCAACCGCCTCGCAATCATGTCCCTCCACACCCTCAGCCTCTTGATCCCCTCCTCGAACTGCTCCATGCCTAGCACGACCTGCATACCCCTGCCCAGCTTCCCGCTCCTCGCGACGCGATACTCGGAGATAATCTCGTCGAGCAGGTTGAGGATGCCGTAATCGCATTCGATGCCCCCGTTGTCCATGTCTTGGAGGAGAGAGCAGACTTGCGTGTAGGAGTGGTGCTGCAGCCACGCGGTGCGGAGGAGAATTTTGTAGAGCGAGGTGGTGGCGCCGAGGGCGTACGAGGAGCGGCCGAGCGACTTAAGGGTCGGTATGATGCTGAGGGGGAGCGGGGAGGCGGGGAAGTCCGTGCGCAAGGTTTTGGCAGCCACGATGAGATGATGAGGGAAGTTTGGAAAGACGATGCTGGGGTCGTGGCGGGTGGTGTCCCGTTTTGGGGGCTTGTAGATATTATCTGTGGGCGATGTGGGGAAGCGGGGAGCGGCGGCGTCGAGTTCAGGGAGCGAAGGAGGTTGCGCGGGGGTATCTTTCTGCTTGCCTTTGCCTTTCTTGCTGGCCTCAGCCTTCCTCGTCCCATCCAAATCTAAGCTCTTAATTACTCCAAAAACCTCCCTCTCCAGTACCTCCCACAGCTCGCGATCCGTCTGTGCGCCCTCCAACAGCCCCTTCACCCTCTCCCTCTCCTCATCCTGAATCCTCCTGATCTTTTGTGCTTTCGCCGCAGCCTCTCGCTTTGGCCTATCCCTCGCCTTCTCCGTTTCAGGCCTCAGTATCTCCTTCGCTAGCGTGGCGAGATCCTCCGTCTTCCTGGGCTTCCACGCCTTTGGCTTTGGTGTTCGAGGAGTCTGTTTGCCCGAAAGCACGGCATCGAAAACTGCGTCGAGGGTCGAGGAGGAAGGATCGTCGTCATCATCTTCGTAGTATTCGTCTGCGATCTGGTCTGTGTCGTCGTCTCGAGCCTGCTTCGGGCGGCCCGGGGGAGCGTTGAACTTTTTGTAGAGCTTCTCAAACGCGGCACGCTCAGAGCCTGTTATTGTGCTCTTTCTCGCCGTATTCACCTCGTCTTCGGCAGGCGGAAGCACGCCATCTTCAAAGGGGATATCATCTTCGGGATTCGATCTTGATGAAGCGGCTCGACGCGCAATTGGTTGCGCGATCGGCTTCCATTGCAGAATCGTCGCAGTCTGATAGAGGAATGGAGCCAGCGTCTTGGAGGGAGTAATTCGGGAGCGTGATAGTGCTCTAACGCCCGTTGAGCATACAGACATCGGTCGCAGACGAATAGAAGGGGTGAAAGGAGCGATGCATAGTATCGAAGGGAGTTCGAATAAAATTCCAGCGGTTTGGCTGCGGCTTGCTTTAGCGGCGGTCATAGCGCACCTCGAAACTCGAGCTCAAAAACAGTGCTCTGATTGGTTAGAGTCCGTCTGCCTGTAACCCACTCTTGGAGACATGAATGAAGCAGGACAGTCTAAAGACGAAAATATTTCATTTATCTGGGAAGGTGCTTCTTAAGCTAATCCTACGATTACTCTTACTGCCCATCGAATCAAGCAAGCGAATAATGAACGTGTATTCATGCGTCGTACCTTCTTAGGACCTAGTCCATACACAATTAGACCTACGAGTGAAAATGCTCATGACATCCAAAACGCCCCTTTCGCCCCTCCGCCGGTCTATCTAGAATTACACAGGCCACAATCTCAGACTGCTGCCATACTCCGCTCATCTCACAAAGTCTCCCAGCCCCCATTGTTGATATCCCCTTCTAGCCTCCTCGCGATCAAACTCTGGATCCCACCTTCGAGCCACACCTTTCGCAGCAGCACATCATACCTCTTTTGGTTTAAGAAAAGCTGATGATGCCTCCGGAGAGTCGGATCCGCCTCGCCATGCTTGTCTAGATACGGCGCCACCGCCCAAGTCCCATGGTCTTCATTCAAAAACAGCACCATGCACTTGCGGATATTGATGTAGATGCCAATATTCCCGCCGCACTTGGCCTGGTGCTGGTTGCAGCCGCCGCGGTGACTGTTTGCCGAGCAGCACACACCCTGGCTGCACATGATCTCACCGCAAAAGAGACAAAGTGAAGGGTCGGTGAGATCCTTCCCGGTCGTTGGACATTTGCGGCGGATCGCGTCGTCCGTGAGTGTGTCGTAGTTCTTGGGCAAGCCGACGAGCTCGAAGATGGCAGGGTGCGAGAGCGAAATGGAGGGCTGGATGGGTCGTTTGCCCTCTCGCACCCAGATCCAGTGACGAATCCAGCCCCCGACAACGGAGCGCGTAGTGTGCCCAGCCGACTCCCTGCTGACAAACGAAGCAATCATCTCGTGCAGGGACGGGAGTTTCATCAAGAACGAGAGGCGGTCAAGCTCAGATTCGTCGACACGCTCCAAGGGAACGTGGGGCAGCTCCACGCCGTAGCGGACGTGCATGAGAATCGCTGTCTTGCGTACATACGGTAACGCGTACGTAGAAATCATGGTGTAGATAAAATAGAGGAAGTTCGGATCTCTGAATCTGTCTGGCACGGTCATGTCGTTGAAGTCCACAGATGCTAGGGAGTTGCCAAGGCGGGCGACGTTGAATACAAGGCACACGAACTCCAGGAGGTTGTTCATTTGATCTCCGCTGAAAGTGCCGTTCTTGACTTTTTCGGCATTGACGAATCGCTCAGGAGACTTAAACCAGGGTTGGGCGGTGCCTTCATTAAGATCCATTTCAGATTCCTGCCTGAGGATTTCACCCCCGTCAGCAGTATAGGTCAAGACAACTCGAACGATCTCTGCCAAGTAGCATAGCCGGAGGACGTGGTGGATGTCGAGGTTGAGTGCGGACACGGCGCATACGGAACACTCCGACAGGAAGATAAAGGGGTCCTGGAGCAGCAGAGGAGGAATGCTCTTCAGATCATACGGCAAGCGCTCCGGTTGAAAGATGTTGGGATGACCGACGAATAGCTGATGAAGCTGTCGATACTGCCCATGGGAGTACTCATCCATTGTCTTGTTGGAGCATTGGTTGCGCAGGCTCCCGATGGCGAGGTACGAGGAGACAGTCTCCGAGTATATACGAAGATGCGTCAGCGACTGCGGAGAGATTTTGTCTAACAATGTTCCTCTCATTGAATCGGATTGCACACCACGCTGTGCAATCTCAACTGCAGATATCGAATATCCCAACGCACGCGCAAGAGCGTCGGTATGCGTCAAGTCTTCGACGACCGCCGAGGGAGTATGCGGGTAAGAGAAGGTTGAAGGGATAGAGTTGACGCGGAATGTGTCCCGAAGACGCTGGTATATCCTGACAAGTTCCGGCATGGGGAAATTTTGCACCACAGCTGGACTGGTCTCGGAAGGAAGGACAACCGGATCGCGAGGGTCGTCGTTCTGCATCGAGATAAAGGCTGGAACAGAGAAGCGGGGTTGTGTAGAAGGCTGAGGCACTGGCATAGTAACGAAACTGGACTTGACGATCTCAGGGAGTCTGCTCGCTACTGGCTGGATGAAGTCCCGTTCTCCATAATCATAGAGTGCCTTTTGCTGGCGACTGAGATTGACCGGAGGTTCTCCACTGGCTCGCTCAGAGCCCTTGTCGATTTTGGAGATGTTTAGGGCGAGTCGCGATCCAATCCAGTCTTCAAAAGATGTGGTTGTCTCTAACGCCCCAGGGTAGGAGACCTTCTTTCCTTTCCAGATGATAGGCAAGAACATGTTACCCAGAGCTTTACAGAGCGGACACATGAACTCCTTGAATTCCGGCCGCTCGGGATGATTCCGCGCTATCTGGCTAACATGCCGCCGTTGCGTTGCTTGGAGATAGACCTCGAAGCAGGCATAGTGCATAATATGTCCACAGCCAGTGGAGACGGGGCCCCTCTTCGTTTGTGAGCAAGGAAACCCCTTGCCCAGTTCCTGTCTCTCAATGAGGAACCGTTCGCCAGTAGATGAGACCTTCTCCAGAGTACGTCGGTTCTTGCCAGACACACCGAATGGTCGAACTGCGTCTGCTGAGCGGTCAAGACTGGGGGGAGTCTGGGTGACTTCGTCAACCCAATCCTCATCCTTGACGTCTGTTTGTCGTAGGATGCTGCTCTCTGAGACAAAACCGAAGCTCCCGAAGAGACGTTGATCGTTCGTTTCCTCCTGGCAAAGGATGCAGGTGCCAGATGGATACTTAACAATCTTCTCCTGCTCTGTTAATGGCTGACCGGCCTCGTCTTCCAGGTCGCTGAAGTCATCTCCCCAATCGAAGTCCTGATTCGCCATAAACTTCCCCTGTTGCTCTTTAAAGGATGCCATGACCCTCGCTTGTCTCTCTAGCGCTTGCTTCTTCTTCAGCTCCTTTTCTTGGAGCGTAATCGTAGCCGGTGAGGCCGTGTCCATACGCTCGGCGGCCATGTTGAGGGCTGCTGAAGCAATGATGAACGTGCTCTGTTGGCGCTGCTTGAGCCGATGCAGAATCAGTTTAATCTTTGGCTCGCAAGACTTGAAATCCTCCTTCTCAATCAAAGATTTGAGAATGGAGAGAATTGTGGGATGCTCGGGTAGGCCCATGTTTGCATGTTTGGTGAGAACGGAGGTAACAAACGAGTCCGGTGCCTCCTGAGACCACTCATGCTGCTCGGACTTGTCTTCAAGCACAGCTACGAGAAGCAACTGAAGCACGAATTGGATATAGCTCTCGACACGCGTCGCAGGAATGCTAGGTGTGGTAGTTGAGGCCATCAGACCATAGCCGAGCAGGTAGTAGATGATCTGTGTGAAGAGCGGCCGCCGCGTGAAATCGGAGAGATTCTGGAACAATCCTGATTGGATCGGTCGGAGTTTTGGTTCGAACACTATATCGGCGGCTTGCTTTCCTGTTCGCTTGGCCATGTAGTTCTTGTAGATGTTTTCGGCCTCTTCACGCTGGTTCCGAGTGTATTGATGCGCATAAGGATCGACCAGCCTGATATATTGCCCCTTCAACTCAAATGTTCCAGAGTCCGAAAGGCCTTCCGGTGGCCTAAACTTCGTCATTTCCGCTAGGGCATCAGGGAATTCATCCATGTTCTGGATCCGATCCGAGAGCTTGTTTGTCATATCGGAGTAAGAAAGCGGTTTGAAACAGAGCACGTGGGCTATGTCTCTGCGGATCGCTGCGACCTGAGGCTCAACGTCGTCTTCCGCGGGAATGAGCGATGCCCGATCGCTGAGTAGTATGATCAGAAGGTGGACAAAGTCCTCGACCACGTCGATGACTTGGGTATCCTCGAACCCATGGTGGGCAGCTTCGTATCTGCCACGCATCCAGTCTAGCAGGCCAAACCGGTCGACCATCGTCGCTAGGAACACTGATGGATTGCACAACACCAGCGCCGCCTGCAAAAGGAAGATGTCCCTTTGGTAGGATACATCCCGCTGTGAGACGCTTCTATACTGCGTCATCTGATGCCGCAGCGTGATCCCGTTCCTTACCCAGATACCTGCCCTCATCTGAGCCAGCCATGCACAGACCCTGAGTGGGAAGTCGAACAGCGCTAGCAAATATTCCTCAGGTTGGTAATCAGGCACAATGAGCGCTGGCGCGTTGATACCTTGCTGAAGCTCGTCGTGAGAGAATAGCAAGAGTCCAAGCAAATGATCTCGAGGCATACCTCGAGCGCGATCAACAAGCCAAGAGACGGTGTAATGAAGAGCGTGGTGGAAGCTCATAGGCTCCTTCGCAACAACGTAGTCGATTACCCTGTACGACGGGCCGAGGAAGGAGGACGGGTCAGCATCGAACTCGAATACATCCAGCGTCTTAAACCGCGTCTCCGTTTTCAACTCGGACTGGTCGAAGCGCTTCCGTTCGGCCCCTAGTGAGTTGACGATGGCGACCTTGGTCGAGGCTCTGATAGCGCGGCGGATGTGTGCGGAATCTTCGTTGCGGCTCCATACGAAGGATTCGGAAAACTGCCTGCACAGCTTGTTTATCTCACGAGTAATGAGGGAAGCGCTGATCCAGGCCTCGGTTTCGTATTCGAGATGTTCTCCCACCGCACGAACATTTGGACATATGCCCTGGTGGAGCTTGACCAAATCAAGGAACTGTAATAGATAGCGTTCCTCCTCGCGTATCCGCTCCTGAACATGCTCGGAGCCTAAAAGGTACTTCATGTCTAGAAAGAAGTGGTACATCCGCCGATTGGTCACAGCGCCTTGCTCGAAGGCTAGTGTGGCCTTGTGATCCACGTTCCAGGGGTAGCCAACTTGACGGGTGGTTAGGAAGGTGTAAAGGATGGCCATGAGGTTCGTGAGGAAGTTGCCTCGTTCGACAATTTCGGCCGTGATGGAGGGCGTTGTGACCATCTGTAGGGACAGGTTGATGATGGAATGGTCTGGCTCCCTGTCTGCAATGAGGTATAGCTGCGCTAACGCAGTGTACACACCGGCAAAACGCAGGCCCAATAAGCGCTTGAACTGCGGTATTGTAACCACGGTGCTGATGAAGACATCCCGTACACTAACGCGCAGCTGTTTCCACATCCGAAGGTCGTAGAGGATAAGGTGGTCGAGGCGTAGGCGCTGCCAGAGGTCTTCATGAGCTGGGGTCCCCGGCTGCCTTCCATAACTATCAGGCTTCTCTAACCAATACTGGGGTGGCCGGGATGGTCGCAACGGCAAAGATGTGGTCTGGGGAGTCTCGGGTACGGGCATCAACGGCTCGACATGGCTGAGAGATGGCGCAGCAACCATGGGTTCGCTATCAGATTCGGCAGGGGTGAGGTTCTGTTCGGTGTGGCTTCCAACTTGTTGTGCGATATTAGGCGTCTCATCCGCGCTTTCGTATGCCTCCATATGTACATCGCCGTCATGGTCTCGCCTCGCCGTGCGGTCGACTTCCATGTCCTCAGCGCCCTCCGCGTCATCTCCGGCGCTTTCGCCTTCCTCTTCTTCCTCCTCGTCAGCGTCAGCGTCCGCATCTGAAGCTGTCGTATCGTCATTGTTCTGGGCGCGCTGGCGACGCATCATCGCTATTTGGGCACGCCTCTGCTGGGTCATGTACTGACGGTAGAAGCCATAGCCATTCAACTCTGCTTCTTTGTCTTCTGTCTCATTATCATAGAGACCGTCCTTTCCAATGCTTTGATTAGACGCTTCGCTGCCGACCCGCCAGGGCTTGAGTAGTTCTTCACAGACAGTCCGCCGTAGTATCTGGTTGTCATCCGCGACACTGCATCCAGCGACGTCCGAGATCCATTCGACAATGGCCCCGCCCATCTGCTCGCGAAAAGTATCCCGCGCTGACCGGATGGTCACAGTTAACTTGATGTCTTCAATGATCTTTGCCATGCGGAGGAGATCCTGGATGTTAGATCTGGACACAATGGTGGCTCGGCCAATGTCGTTGACCTCATGCGCTTTGGCGAGCCCGAATGCCAACTTCTGCTTGCACGCGCGCGCCACCTGATCGCGAACATCGTTGACGGTGTGCTTCTCGTCATTCCACAATACTAGGCAGAACTCCTGGTCTTCCTCGGGCTGGTCGCCGGGGCCGTACCATCTTGACGTCAGACGCGACGAACGCTCGTCCTGCAATATGGACTCTTCCGTCTTGGGCAGACGCAGTTGCTCGGGCGAGCAGGAGAAGACGTCGATGAGGTAGTCGAGCGCCCTCGCGACGGTCATGCGAATGCTTTCCAGAAGCTCGTCAGGCAGTGCGGAGCCTTCCTTCGCCTTGCCGGCCGCCCTGGACTCGGCTGCTGGCGAGGCGGAATGGATGCTGCACTTGACAGGCCGCACCCACGCCTCGTCGTCGCCGCAGTCGCAACATCCCGAATTGCCAGGCGATACGCTGACATAGACTTGGTGGCCCTCGTGGTCTGAGGCGTCGAAGCACCGGGCGCACAGCACGCAGGTATCGTCCGCGGTGCACGTCTTGCACCGGTATGTGGCTTCACCGCTCTTGAAGATGTGTCCGCATGGCTTTCCCCGTGCCGCCTCCGTGTATTCTGCCCCCTCCACTGCCCCTTGGGCCTCGCGCAGGCTCCACGTCCGGTCTGGGTCCGTCGGCGGTCCGTTGGGGAAGAACAGCGGCAGGTAGTCGCCACGCCCGGCGAGCGAGCGAAAGAGGATCTGGTACAGCTCTCGCGTGGCTTTATCAGTGTACTTGTAGCCATGTCGCCGCGGAAGCTCGCGCAGGTGTCGACATAACTCCTGCTCCTGCAGGGATATGAGCATCGTGATGCTGAGGTCGAAGTGGGATGTGGTGGGGTTGAGGCGGCGATGGAGCGTAAAAAAGCGTCAACTCTGAAACAGTTGGTTATGTACGGGCGTGGGCCAGCCACTACCTGGAGACCTTGGAGTTTCACGGGAAATGGCAGTAGTGGTGTTTGTGAGTGAGAAAGTTAGAGCAGTCCGGAACACTTAAAGCTATGAGGTCAGGGCAAGGGCGATGCCAAGATATCTAGATTTACTTGCACCTTTGAAACATGTACGCCTAGCCTTAAAGATCATGTGAATCGTAAGTCCGAACGAATAATTTGAGCCTTGTGCTCTGGTTTCATTGCCGAGGGACTCTTTGTGTGGTGCAGCCCACGGTACGAAGCTGCTCTGCGGAGCTCTCGGACAAACGCTATGGAAACCTACTGAGTTCTAGGACGGTATGTGCAGACTACCTTCAAAATCAAACATCTCGGGCTATACTCGGGTATAACAAGGCTTTGGAGGTGCATGGGAAGACGTCGAGCTGCCGCTAACCACTCGGGGATCCGCCCTTGTATTTGATGCTGTAACATACACAATTGTACAGGGTCCAGTCGCGAAGGACTGTCTGAAAGCTTCAGAACGGCTCTATATACCTCCGCTCCATGGCCGGACCCGTGCTTATTCCTCGTCCTCGTCCTCCTCAGGCTTCTGTATGTATGCGTGCTTGATGTCCTTCCATTGTCGCTAGGAGCCGTGTCAGCCGCATCCACTGAGACCGTCAGCCTTACGTACGCCCTTGTTGATGCTGTCCCACGTCCTCTGCGACGCGGTGTCAAAAGCCCTGTTGCCGCCTGTCAGTACGGCCATCCGGGAGCCCGAGATCCTGCCGATACGACGTACAACTGCATGGCGAAGGCGGAGACGAAGACGGTGCCCAGCATGGTCACGTTTCTTCGGAGGAAGGTGCTGCAGTCGGGGGTCAGTTACGCGCGGTCGTTCGGCCTGAGGGAGACTCGCTTGTAGATGAAGCTTGAGAGCTGCGCGGGTCGTTAGCGACGTCCTCCACAGCTTGACTGTCGGGTCAATTGACTTACTCCTGCCATTTTAGAGGTACGGAGAGGAGACTCGGGGCTGCGGAGGTTGGCGTTTTCGTGCGGTCACTGGTGGTGTCGTGGTTGAGGAAGCTCGGTTTTCATGTCTTGCCGGATTGGCTGGCGGTCTTGGCATCGCGGCTTCCGACCCTGAAGACTTCGCGACCACGCTTTCTTTTTTCACTTCACCGACGTCAAGCCCCGCACCCAGTCCCGAATCGCTCTCGCAAGGACCGCATTATACGCCGCCGCACATACGCCTTCAATTGGCCTTCGGCTCGCTCGGCGTTGCTGACTGCTTTATCCTACTCCACCAACGGCGGTCCCTGACTCTTTTGCTTCGTACACAGCAGCCGCTATGCCTTCCGTAGAGACCCCCGCCGTCTCCAGGTCCGGCATCACAACCTCCGCAACTGGCGAACGTCATATCCCCTCATCCACCCGTGCCGATGGCTCCGTCCGCAAAGAGATCAAGGTCCGCCCAGGCTACCGCCCGCCCGAGGATATCGACGTGTACAAGAATCGCACTGCCGAAGGCTGGAGGAACAAGGGAAAAGGGGGCGTTCCGGGAGCGGAGGGTCTGAAATCGGAGGAGGACCCCGCCAAAGGAAGCCCTGCGGCGAACAAGAACGCGAAACGCAGGGAAGCCAGGAAGAAGGCGGCTGCCGCGGCGGCGGCGGCGGATGGTAAAGAGGAGGAAAAGACCGCGGATGCTGAAAGCAAAGAGGCACCTGAACTCGCCAAACCCGTGGACCCCGAAGCAGAGAAGGAGAAGGACGCCAAGAAGCTGCTCAAGAAGCTACGCCAGGCCCGCGAGCTGAAAGACAAAAAGGAGAAGGGCGACGTGTTGCTGCCAGAGCAATTTGAAAAGGTGATCAAAATCAACGAGCTCATCCGGCAACTGGAAACCCTTGGATTCGACGCTCAGGGCGAAAAGAAGAAGGCTGAGACTTGAATTTAGGAAAGAGCCAGGTTGCAAGACGAACGATATGCAGACTTGACCCGCAAAGGACTCATCCAAGCCGACGAATTACATGCCGGGTCCGTACACCGCCACTGTTGTCCACAGATGTGACGAAGGCCGCCATTGACCGTGCACGTCGCCATCTGTCATACGACTGGGTCCATCCTCCATCGCGGATCTTCCATCGGCCACTTGCGAGGATTTTATTCACTTTGGATCTGTAACGGCATCGAGCCTCGTCGAAATGAGATACCTTTCTAGGAACAGTCAAGAATGGCACTATGTCCTGAACCGTTCAGGCAGCAAGCTACCTTTCCATAGGGATACCTCTTTGGATTTGCGAGGACTACCAACGTACTGGGGCATCTTTTTTTCATGCGCGTACACTTCAAATCTGTTCCTCAAACGCCCCTTTAGGTTGCTACATATAGCAATATAACGACAATACGTTCATTCCACCGCACCAATCAACTCATGTCTCATCTTCAAGCACGAGGTAGCTGCGCAAATGTGCTCATCATATACCCAAAAACGCCCGTTTCTTGCGCTAGAACATCCAAACCCACATCAATGCGGCGGAAATGCAGCTTTGTGTATTTGATAGCCCAGCCAGACCGTCTGGTTGGACGAACCCTGCCAGCCGAACGCGAGTCTCATTCTTCGGAGCGGTCATCAGCACCGCGCATCCACCCGAATGATAACGCACTGCTTCGACATCGTATCGTAAAGCCCGAATTCATTGACGGTCCTCAAGCATATCTCCTCCAATCGACATTTGACTAGCACCTGACCGACGCTCTCGACTTGACTCACACCCACCTCTAGACTGCCATCTGGACTCCCCTCATCCTGCGCCATCGCATTCGCCACCCGCCCAAAGAAGCCCCTCTTCTGCCTCTGCGGCACCTCCTCCCGCTGCGCCCTCCCCACAAACACCGGACTGGTCGGACTCCGCAACCTCGGACTCGCATTCAAGCACTCCCTCAGCGTCCTCTCCAGCTCCAAAATAATAGCCTGCGGCCGCCAAAACTCTGTTCTGTTCATTTGGCCCTCCAACCGTACTACTTTCGGCTCTTCATCCGAGCTAAACCCAATAACTTCGACTGTCTTTTCGCTCGAGGTGGGCGTGTCGAAGCTGAATTCGGATTTTTCGGGCGCTTCTTCAGGGAGCGGGATGTCGGAGGGGAGTAAAGCGATGGTGGTTTGTGCGATGCCATAGGCGGCTTGTTGTTCGACGAGAGGGAGGATGTGCGCGTTAATGATGGACCGGATGTGTTGGGCGCGGACGAGCGTTAGCTGGTCGAGGATTTGTTGGCCGCGGGATGTTGAAGGTATGGTGGGAAGGTTTGCGGTTTGTTGGAGGATGGATTCGGAGTAGGACGGGAGGTAGCTGTCGTCTTCTTTGCGGGGCATGTTGGCGATTACGTGGAGCGGCGGGCCTCCGGAAGAAGAATTGGATTCTACAAGCGATATTAGGTTGAAGGATGGTAGTAGTCGAGATATGGTGATAATATCGCAAAGCGAGTTTGAGGGAGTCTGCTCGCGCTCTGCCTGTGGTTCTGGTTCCGGTGACTGGTAGTGTTCCTAAGGTTGACTTTCTTCGGGCGGCGGGTGCCGGATGCCGAGCTGATATCACCAGATGATGCTGGTGGCGATGTACTTGCTCAGTAGTGAGGAGCGGAACACTACCTAGGTACCTGGGCAACTGGTGATAAACCCGTGCAACCAGGTCCAAGCTTTCCCAGGTTGAGTCTGCCTGATCTCAGCCTCGTACCAAGTCTTAGTAGTATGGCTCAGATATATGCACTGGCCCCGCAGTAGTCTCCTAAAGTGACTCTGCAACCCAACTGCGGTCCCGAAGAATGCGAATCAGAGGAGGGGAGTTGTCTTGGGGGATTCAGCGAGTCGTATGGACGGGCCGAGCGGCCTTGGCGCGGCAGTGGTATCTCTTCCTTTTGAATTGGCTTTCCAGCGCGGTGACAGAGTAGGAAACGTGAAAGGAAACAGGCGTTCAGTGGAAACGAGGCTTACGGCTGTGCGACTCCACAATGTTCCTGATGCCTGTTCCTGAATTCTTTCTCGCCTCAGGCAGTGCGCAGGCTATGCTTCCCTCTTCAAAGAAACGTGGAAGTACTCTCCTTTGGGTGACCGAAACCGTTTTCCAGAATACAAAAGCTCCGCCCAACGACCCAAGGATTCCCTCCGTATCAATGGTCAGGTGAGCAGTGGCTGCAGTGGCTGAGCCATGCAAGGCTGAATTGACTAGCCGTTTGCGGACTAGTGGCTCAACTGTCCATTCACAACGTCCGCCCTGCCCTCCAAGAGGACCTCACCGGTCGCTCGGCATCCCAGGGCGAATCATGGCTCAGACAGTTGAATGCGATACGAGGCGCGCGTGGAGTGAGTATAAAGAGTGTGCGAGCATGGCGTTATCCGCGCCTAAGACTAGTGTTTGCCGTTTCTCGTGCTTTCAATTGTCCTCAGTCACCAGCGATATCTGCCTAGTGCCTAAGAGTAGTACCGAACGGCTTTTGAGCGAGTTTGAGCGCTGAACACTGTCTGTGGCTCAACCATTTCACCAGCCATTTCAAGATCTTTTGCTCCTCTTCAGTACTTAAGGACCCCGGCAGCACTTCTGCCTTCAATTTTCTCAAGTCGAAGCTCGATTGCTCAGTCCAACTGAGAATCCTCTCTCATTCTCCTTTTTAACCGCAATCATTGATCAAGTGGACAAAATGGGACTCTGGTTTCATGTGGCGGAACCCAATTCCTACCTCGTTATTACGGGTGTAGGAATTGACAAGGTGCAGATCAAGAAGAAGGTACTGTCTCTCTCTCATTTTCCCACCATTTGTGTGGCTAATCCCGTAGGCCTTCGTCTATCCCTTCCAAAAGGTCTCCAAGATCTCGATTACGCCCTTCGACTTCTCTATGTCCCTTCAGGCCATGACCGTCGAGAAACTCAAGGTAAGCACCTCCGGTCCTGCGATATCATTGTGAAAACTCCAAGCTAACCAAACAAGTTCTCCCTCCCTGCGGTCTTCACCATCGGTCCCGCGGACACCCAGGAAGCCCTCGAGAAGTACGCGGTCCTCTTGACAGGCGAGTCCGATGGCCGACCCACTGCTTCTGCCAATAAAGGAGCGGTGGCTGTTGCAGCCGGCCGTAACCATGTCCAGGACATCGTCAAGGGTATCATTGAAGGCGAGACACGCAGCATCGTTTCCACCATGACCATGGAGGAACTGTTCCGCGAGCGCAAAGTCTTCAAGGACAAAGTCATCCAGCAGGTCCAATCTGAGCTCGATCAGTTCGGCCTCTGCATCTACAGTAAGCTATATGCATGCAGCGATTCGCGACTCTACTAACGTTCTACAGACGCAAACGTCAAGGAGCTCCAGGACACGCCCGGCTCCGAATACTTCGCCTTCCTGTCCCGCAAGGCACATGAGGGCGCGCTCAACCAGGCGAAAGTCGACGTAGCAGACGCGCGTATGCGCGGAGAAGTCGGCGAGGCCGAGAAGCAGGGCAAAACGAAGCAGGAAGTGGCCAAGATCCACGCTGCGACTGCCGTTCTCGAGACGGAGCGCAAAGCAGAGAAAGCTGCGGCCGACGCCAAACTCACAGACAAGGAAATCTCAATCGGCAAGGAGCTCAACCTCGCGCGCATCAACGCAAAGCGTGAGGCCGAGCGCCGCGATGCCGAGCTCAACACCGAGGTCGAGAAGAAGAAAGCCCTCATGGAACTGGAGCGTCTGCGCGCCACAACCGTCACGCAGGCTACCATCGCGAAGGAATCCTCGCAGCAGAAAGCGGATGCGGAGCTCTACGCCGAGCAGAAAGCCGCAGAGGGAAAGAAGTACAGCGAGCAAGCCGACGCGGAAGCCGCTGCGTTCCGCCGCCTCAAGGACGCAGAAGCAGACTTCCAGGCCAAGGAGAGGGAGGCCGAGGCCAACTATCTCGTCGCCAAGCGCAGCGCAGAAGCAGAATATTTCCGCCGCGAGCGCGAAGCCCAAGCGCAGCTCATCTCCCAGCAGCGTGAAGCCGAGGGTATGTCCGCCATGGCAAAGGCATACGGCGAGATGGCGAGTGTGCTCGGCGGCCCGCAAGGCCTCATGCAGTACCTCATGCTGCAGAACAACACGTACGAGAGTCTCGCCAACGCTAATGCCACCGCGATCCGTGGGCTTCAGCCCAAGATCAATGTGTGGAATACGGGGGCTGCGGGCGGCGACGGAGCTATGGCTGATCCATCTGCTCCGATTCGGAACTTGTTCCAGAGCTTGCCGCCGCTGCTGAGCACTATCCACGATCAGACGGGAATGCAGCCGCCGAGCTGGCTGGCGCAGATGCCGCAGGACAAGAAGATGGAGTTGGTGAATGGGATGAAGAGCTCGTAGGGGGCGGGCTCTTGTCTGTCGCCGAGCTAACGGCCTTGGAAGGTTTCCTTTGTTTCTGCATTTACGGGATGGGATGAATACCCGGCGTCGGATCAACTGGCGTTTAGGGGGCGGTCGTCTTCTCCCCTGCCTGGCGTTGGTCTGTGGGTTTCATAATCCACTACGTTTTCTTTTGGTTACTAGTACTAACCACAACGCACGCAAAGGTACTGTGCCGTTAATGCTTTCCACGTTAGTTTCCTTTGTTTTTGTAGACTAGAATGCTTGTACGTTTAGTTAAACCCAAATTGACAGCAGTACCTAGGTACGTTTATAGCCCGTCGCTCTTGTAATGTTATAGCTGAGGCGTCTTCATTCACCGTCAAACTCTGTGGTTCATTACTCCTATGTCACTTCCTTGGTCATCTCCCAGTGCTTGGAAAGCAGGCCGAAAAGGGAAGCCGTTGCACAGGTAAGGACCCGGGGATATGTGACATGATTGGTTCAATGCGGCGCAGGTGCCACTCACGGCTGGCCGCAGAAACGGCTGTGGATGCTTTGGTCTGTTTCTACTGTGAGCAGCAGTGCGTGGAAGAATATACACTTCTCTGGCCAATAACTGAGGTAACCATTCTGAATGCTGAACGTTGAATTAATAACTACGATTGAAGTGCCGCTGGTATGAAAAATCGTCTACAAGAAAGAAGAAACGAGGTATCATGATGTTGTCGGTAAAAGAGACTCATCCCAAGGATAGAGTGTGTCATCCGGACTCGTGTGAAACCTCAGCGTGTCTTTTTCCCAATTCCCAATTCCCAGTATCCAAAAATCCCACCATCCGAACCGGAACGCCGCATTTCGAGCAACCTCAGCCACGTGTGTTCCGCTTCCGATACCCGCCCCATCGGTAATTACGATCGACGTCGAGCAAGCCGTCTATCGAATGATGCCGTCGCCCTTGCCGGGTGGCGGTCCGGCTGGCGGAGCGTACACGTCGTCGCCACCGCGAGTGTGCGTAGGCTGAGGAGACTGGAGTTCAACGCCCTGCTGCTGTCCGTACGGCGAGGACCCGTAGTATCCCTGGTTCGAACCATAGTATCCTTGATTCTGGGGCTGCGGCGTGTACTGCGGGGGCGGGTGGTTGTAGTTCTGGTTGTTGTTGTAGTAGGGCTGGGCGGTGGGTTGTCCGGGTCGGGCGGCCCATCCGGTGCCGTAGAAGGGTTGTCTGCCCAAGCGACGTCGGCGGCGAGCGGTTATGCAGCTGCGACGGATTAGTAAATGCGATGTGGAGGGAGAGACGTGGTGACTCACCTGCAGACGACGAAGAGCAGGAAGAAGCCGACAATGATCACAGCGAGGACGACCCAGCGAACCCAGTCGTTCCATGCGCTGTTCCGGCAATAATACCGCCCATATGCGTCGTATCCGCAACTACGAGCCATTATGTATTAGCTTCCGAAACGGACCAATGTGTTTGTGAAGAAGTGGTGCAGTGGGTAACAAAGATATACAGGACAAGGGGTGTTGTAGGACCGCGAAAGGATGAAGTGACGGAAGGAGTTGGGAGAGGTGAAGCAGGTGCAGATAAAGCAACAACAGTGGGGCAGACTCACTATACATCATCTCGTCGGAGCAGGGCCGGCATCTTGGCTACTAACCACGGTGTAGCTAGGGTGCGCTAAAGAGTAGGTTGATGGAGCACGAAGGTGTGTGAGAGGTCGATGGCGAGGAACAAAGGCAGGATTAAGAGGTATGACGCCCATGAAATGCGAACGCAGCAAGGATACGAACCTGCTCAGCCACAGCCAAGGCGCATGATCATGGCTGACCCGGACCAAGCGGGCAGACAACTCACCACTGATTGCGCATCTGTCAGCCATGGGCATGATAGTGCTGCGGCGCGCGCTATTACGACGCTCTGCTGTTGCGCCATTATCTATCCATTGTGAGGGCTTTTGGATGGGATGATATCTCGCCACGCGGGGTACCGCGACGCGATTTCTTGTCCGGACCAACACCACTGGAATGCTCCGTCATCTATCCAGATATTCGACGACACGTTTCCTTGGGACAAGTTGTTGAAGCGTCCCCAGTGTTGAGACCGTTTCCGATCCGGTGTCTCACAGCTCGCACTTTCCGTCAGGAACAAGCAAAGGCATGAGGCGTGAGGCGTGAGGAAGCACATTCCATTGCACGGACTGCCGGACGCTTCAAGGCACTGCCTCTGCTGAGCACCTCGCAACAAAGATTCCAAATGCCGCAATAGGAATGAATATTTCCGAAGACGCCTACAGTCACCGGAATGGATTCGTGAAGGACGCCGTGATACTTGCCAGATGTCGATGCTGCGCGCAGCGCTTCACCCGGCCGATCCAGAGCCATTGCCGGTTCAGTGCAATTGGACTCGGACAAACTTCCTCCTGCATAGCATCCCAAGACGGCTTCAGCGCATTCCGCAGCTTCCCTTCTAGAAGGCCTAGAAGCCGCTAGCATTCCACAGCCTTGCGACCGCTAGACGTGTCCGCCAACTCAAATCCTCCTCCTCCCACCAGCCTCATTCACCTCCACCACCGCCACAGTCCGTCATCCCACCGCGTAATCCTACCCGCAATGCCCGCCGCCCTCATCTCGATATTGCCCCCCGGCTCATCTTCCACGCCCGCCGGTGTTCGCAGCAGAGCGCAGGGATGCGGGATCGGTTGACGCGAGGTGCAGCCAATGAGAGTGCGCAAGCAGCCAGATTCCCTGGGACTGCGCTAATGCAGGATGAGTTGTTCAATTGTAGACATGGTGCAGCGCAGCGCGCAACAGAAATAATAGCTGTGAGGTTCGCTGCCTCCCGTCCACGCGAACCTTTTCTGTTGCTCCTGCCAACCTTTTTCTTTTTGGCTGGCGACATGCGCCGGTTTCCCTGTGTGCGAACTCACGCTTTCTCTTTGCCGTAGGGGGAGGCGCTGGCCGAGGCGCTCATTCCTCGCTGCGACAGCACGCGGCATGAATTTCAACACCACGGCGCGAATATTCAACCACGAGACGAAGGGAACCCGCAGCTGGTCATACTACCTCCAATCGACCTGACATTCCTTGGGCATCGGTCTGCGACATGCCTTCGCCTCTGGACCGGCGACAATGTGATCTTGGACCTACCCCATCGCACCTGACCGATGACGAAACCAACTTGCACGAGGAATGCGAGCCGATTCTCATAAATAAGAGGTACCATTACGTTGCGACAGTTGGGTTGCGGAGGTGCCTTTGCGCTCCGGGGAGTGCGACCAACAGACATCGGCGGCCTCGCTACCAGAAACAAAATTGCGGCCAACGAACAACACTACGTTTTTGCTCCACCACCACAGTCCATCGCTCAATAAAAGAAACAACAAAGACGATACACCGCTAAGCCAATGCCCAGGAAGCCTTCTGAAACCTTTCCCGCGCTGCTGCCATGATCGTGGAACATGCCAGAAGAACCCATCAAGGAGCTGTTATCGATGACCGCCTGCAAGAATGGAATATCAAACAAGGAAACGTGCCCAGTGGGAATTCGAAGTGGCCATCGCTAGCCTGCAGATCAAACTGCCCGTCTTTCTTTCCGTCACGTCGTAAGAATCATTAAGTATGTCGTATAAAAGCTGACGGCCGTATCCATGAGAACGTAGGCACATCAGGAGTCGTGAAGTCCGCCAAAAGCCAAACCGAGTCGAATGCCGCACCGAGGCGGCACGTGGTCGCCCGAGTCTTGCAGGTCACGTTGCAACCTACACCAACTCCGAACACCATCTATTTGCTTGCGCGAGCGATCAACCACTGCAGCACGGCGTCGAGGTTGGTCTCCTCCTTTGCGCTGATGCCGTAGCAGCTCACCTCCCGGTGCGACACTGCCTTCAGGTTTAGAGCGTCGATGAGCTCGTCGACCGAAAGCTTGTTTGGGAGGTCAGACTTGTTCCCTAGGACGAGCAGAGGAATTCCCTCTAATGCTGGCTTCTCAAGTAAGAGCTTCAGCTCCTCACGTGCAACAGGCAGAGCCTCCCTGTCCGCGGAATCGACGATGAACCTACAGCCGTGAGCGAGGATATCTACCACAGACGGCGAACTTACACCATGGCGTTCACGCCGCGACAATACCTCTCCCACATGGAACGGAATCTGGGTTGACCTCCGAGATCCCAACTGCAATGCCGATCGCGGTCAGCAGACGCACACCTCCAACAGGGTAGATTATCCTGCAGCCCACAACGCTGGTTCGGACGGTCTTGGCGCTGCAAGAGACGAACGTGCGTGACCGAGACGGATATCAAAAGGACTCACCACTTCAAGGTTACATGGCCCTTCTGGACGCGCTTCATATTGAAGCCCACGGTCGGGATGGAGCTATGGCCAAGTATCAGCGCATGGACCAACCAGGAGGGATCTCGTGGTTGCGCGAAGCAGCGAATGCGGACATTGTCGAAACAGTGTCGCCGCCAGCTTGCGCTACCCGAAGCAAGCATTGACGTACTCAACAGTGAACTCTCCGCCCTGGACGGCAGTCAGTCATCTCGGTCTCGTCGCAGGACATGGTCCTAGTAGCACGCGTGTTTCCGAAACGGGAAAGCACTCACCGCCAGAACTCGCAACAGCGACGTCTTGCCAGCGTTCTGCAGTCCGATCATGGTGATGTCCATCTCGGTCGCCCTAGACAGTGCGGCCCATCAGCAATCAAGTCAACGTGTCGTCGGGTGCCAATTTGCTTTTTCGTCGAGAACAAATTTGATGGGGTAAAGGTATCAGATGGCGCGCGGTAGGCGGCGAGGATGGAGCAAAACGGAGACATGGACGGCGGGAAGAACACACCAGAAGAGGCGCAGGAGCCAGTCGTAGATGCGGCGGAATATGCTGGCCATGGTCGGAGGGCTGGAGGTGCTGATGGCGCGGAGCGGTGGTCGTCTGGCTGCGAGAACGGGTGCTGGATGATGAGCGCTGGGTGGGAAAGTCTAGGAATCCTTGCGGGCGGGGTGATTTCTCGGGCAATGTTTGGCGATCACGGCGTGATGTGGGCAGCAACAGAATAGAGAGCGACAATTCCGCAACGCGCATCCAGGCGTGCCAGCTGTGCAGTGGAGAGTGAAGACGAGAGACCGTGCCGCCCTAAGAGAAAGCTAGGAGGAGCTCGTTGTGCAGCCCATCCCATCTCTCGAGCTTGGCAAGCGGCCGCCCGTGTGACTTTGTGAGGAGCGTCCGTGCACTCGCTTATGATAATGCGCTATCGCCGGGGGGCATGAACTTTTTCTCTGGTGGGCAGCAGCAGCGGTCCACAGCATTCACTTGCTCCGCATCTTCCAATCCCCCCGCCCACGGCGAGCGCGATGCCACCGCAGACACGTCCGTGAGCCGCGCCGCCTTTTGCTCTCTAATTGCATCCCGCAGCCCGCAGCAGACACAGCTCCCCGCCGCGATGGCGCCCGCCGCGACCAGCACGCAGTGGTCCACCGAC
Organism: Trematosphaeria pertusa; assembly: GCF_010094035.1. NCBI lineage: Eukaryota > Fungi > Ascomycota > Dothideomycetes > Pleosporales > Trematosphaeriaceae > Trematosphaeria > Trematosphaeria pertusa. The sequence continues at coordinate 278,148 of NW_022987238.1, read as the reverse complement.
TTCGACACCGCACGCCGACAGCGCCTCTTCAGGAACCCGCCCAAAGACAGGACCGCCTATCCCACGCTCGCCGCAGCCGTAGACCCCCACGTGCACTCCTTCAATCGCATCTTCGCCCACGGCGGCCAGCTGGAGGAAGCTATAAAAGACATCGGCACCAAAGTCTTCCTCGATGGCGACCCGTCCGCGCAGCCCGAGGACGCTGGACAGCGCAATCGGCTGCACGTGCGCATACAGAAGCTGTTCTTCGACAAGTCGGTGCTGCCCGCGGCCAATAAGTTCGCCGTCAACAACCGCAACGTCCTCCCCGCAGAGTGCAGAGAGCGGCACGTCAGCTACCGCGGCAAGCTGAGCGCGCGCATCGAGTACAAGGTGAACAATGGCGACTGGCAGGAGGTGGTGCGCGATCTGGGCTACGTGCCCATCATGCTGAAGGTGAGATCTTTCCCGCACTGTCGGGCCACGCCAGGCGATGCTAACTGCGCTCGTGACAGACCAGCCAGTGCCACCTCTTCAACATGAGCCCGGACCAGCTCGTCAAGGCGAAAGAGGAGTCGGAAGAGCTCGGCGGATACTTCATCGTCAATGGCATCGAGAAGATCATACGGATGCTGCTCGTGGGCCGCCGCAACTACCCCATGGCCATCAAGCGCTCCGCCTTCACGAACCGTGGCGCAGGCTACACGCAGTACGGCATACTCATTCGCAGCGTGCGCCCCGACCAGACGTCACAGACTAATGCGCTGCACTATCTGAGCGACGGTAACGTCAACCTCAGGTTTTCGTGGAGGAAGGCCGAATATCTGGTTCCCGTCATGATGGTCCTGAAGGCGCTAGTGGAGACGAATGACCGGGAGATCTTCGAGGGCATCGTTGGCGCGGCTGGCTCCAAAGGCCTTGACGAGAAGCAGTTCGTGACCGACCGCGTGGAGTTGCTGCTCCGCACATACAAGGTCTATGGGTTACACTCGAAGGCAAAAACCAGGGCATACCTCGGCCAGAAATTCAAGTGAGCCCACCCTCTGGTCCCAGTACCGAGCATTTGCTAATGAAACCGCCAAATTAGAGTTGTGTTACAGATCCCGGATGACACCAGCGACGAGGACGCAGGCACTGAATTCCTCCGAAAGATCATCCTGCCTCACCTGGGATCATACAACGTCACTGAAAGCCAGAATGCCGACAAATTCCGCATGCTTCTATTCATGATCCGGAAGTTGTACGCTTTAGTAGAGGGCGAGTGCTCCGTGGACAATCCCGACGCCGTCCAGAATCAGGAAATCCTGCTCGGCGGCCAGTTGTACGGCATGATCATAAGGGAAAAACTCGAGGAGTGGTTGAACTCGATCCGGATCCCGCTGCAGGACTGGGGGCGGAGAGGAGGTTGGAAGACGTTTACGTCCCACGAATTTGGAAAAGAATTTGTTTCCAAAATACTTCGAAGAGCCCCCGGCGAAGATATCGGTAAAGCCATGGAGTACTTCTTGTCGACTGGCAACCTGGTCAGTCCTACCGGGCTTGATCTCCAGCAGACGGCGGGGTTCTGTGTGGTTGCAGAGAAGATTAATTTCTACCGCTTCATCAGCCACTTCCGAATGGTGCACAGAGGCGCCTTCTTCGCTCAGCTCAAAACGACCACGGTGCGAAAACTGCTCCCGGAGAGCTGGGGCTTCATGTGTCCCGTCCACACCCCCGATGGAGCACCATGTGGGGTACGTAAGGCCGGAGTGCAGACTCCATGTCTCGTCAAAGTGCCTGTGCTTCATTGAGTGAAATGCTACTAAATTAGTATTTCGCGATACCGCAGGTTACGGACTGAGACATGGTGGCACCCAAATACGACACCCCCATCCTAGTGGACTGCGCTGACCTCTGTACCAGCTTCTAAATCACTTGGCGCACCAGTGCAGAATCGCCTGCTCAGGCCTTGATGTATCCGCGATCCCGAAGCTTGTCGCTCAGTTGGGCGTATCGAGTAAATCATCCGCATCCCTCGATGCAAGTGTGGTCGTACAATTGGACGGCCGCGTCTTGGGCTTCTGTTCGCCAAAACAAGCCAAAGCAATATGTGATACGCTCAGATATTTTAAGGTTGAAGGCGGCCACGGCGTGCCGTTGGAGCTGGAAATTGGCTACGTACCTAACTCGGACGGCGGCCAGTATCCCGGCGTTTACATGTTTTCGCAGGCTGCACGGATGTACAGACCGGTGAAATATTTGCCCCTCGACAAGTTAGACTATGTGGGACCGTTTGAGCAACCATTCCTTAGCATAGCTTGCACAGAACCCGAGATCGTGTCGGGTGACTCCACGCATGTGGAATACGACCGTAGGTTACCCAAATCACAGCTTGAATACTCAATGCTAACACCAAGGCAGCTACCAACATTCTAAGCATCCTAGGTAAGGGAGAGGACATTCTCCCCGTATGATCCGAGATCGCTCACCGTATAGGTAATCTCACACCATTTTCGGACTTCAATCAAAGCCCACGGTGAGTTATTCCCTCCATCCGCTACGTGGAGACGCTGCTAATAATATTGCGAAAGTAACATGTACCAATGCCAGATGTACGCGATCCCACGGTACGAACACCAAACACCTGCTAATGATACCGCCACATTAGGGCAAAACAGACGATGGGAACGCCTGGGACCGCCCTGCGCTACCGAACAGACAACAAGACCTACCGCTTACAGACTGGTCAGACGCCTGTCGTGCGACCGCCTCTCCACAACGGTACGTAGGTCGCGGTACACACTCCAGCATGTTTTAGGTTTTACCTCCGGAAAGCTCTTCCTAAAAGCCTTCAACAGGTAAATACTAAGACATGCTAGAGCGTTTACTAATCCCTCCCTGATTTGAGACATCCGCTAAGTGTATAGCTTACGGTGGTGACAATTTTCCCAATGGGACGAATGCCGTTGTGGCTGTCATTTCGTACACAGGTTACGATATGGTACGTTGAATTCTCCGGCCCCAGAATCCTGTCCATGGAGAATATATGCTAATGTGTAACTTCGCCTTTGCAGGACGACGCTATGATTGTATGTATCAATCCTTTTGTACAATGGACGACGCTAAAACCTATTAGTTAAACAAGTCTGCACATGAGCGCGGCTTCGGGCATGGCACCATTTACAAGACTAAGATCTGCGACCTTGAAGAGGGGTCGCGGCGAAACCGGTCTAATAAGTCTGTCTCCAAGCTGTTCGGCTTTGCCCCAGAAGGTGTAATTCGAGCATCGTGGAGAGAAACGTTAGACGACGACGGCTTCCCCTTGGTCGGGACGATGCTACGTTCCGGTGATATCATCGCTGCATGGCACTCCGTTTCGTACGACCCATCTACCGACGACTATGTCAACCGCGACGGGCAAACCAATTTCTTCAAATATAAGGAAGACGAACTCGCCTTTGTAGAAGAGGTGAGGATCATCGGCTCTGACACGGGTGCAGACCCTTGCCAAAAGATCAGCATCAAACTACGCGTCCCGCGTTCACCCGTCATTGGCGACAAGTTCTCGTCCCGACACGGCCAGAAGGGTGTATGTTCGCAGAAATGGCCCGCGATCGATATGCCATTCTCAGAATCGGGAATTCAACCAGACGTCATCATTAACCCCCACGCCTTCCCTTCTCGAATGACGATTGGTATGTTCGTCGAGTCGCTCGCGGGCAAAGCCGGGGCTCTTCATGGCATAGCACAAGACTCCACACCCTTCCGCTTCGACGAGCAGAATACCGCCGTCGACTTCTTCGGCCACCAGCTCATGAAAGCGGGCTACAACTACTACGGAAACGAGCCTATGTACAGCGGTATCACGGGCCAGGAACTCGCGGCCGACATCTATATTGGAGTCGTCTACTACCAGCGTCTCCGACACATGGTGAACGACAAATATCAAGTCCGAACTACTGGACCCGTCAACTCGCTCACCGGTCAGCCCATCAAGGGTCGTAAGAAGGGTGGCGGTATCCGTGTTGGAGAGATGGAGCGCGACGCCCTGATTGCGCACGGCACTGCATTCCTTCTGCAGGACAGGTTGATGAACTGCAGCGACTACACAAAGACGACTGTCTGTCGCCAATGCGGCTCGTTCTTATCGACCACGCCGACGGTTAGCGAGTATCAGCGGAAGAATCGCGGCGGTGCGAATGTCACGGTGCGGTGTAGGAGATGTGCGAAGCTAGCGGATAGCGTGGCGAGTAAGAGCGAGGTGTGGACGGATGGCCAGGGCATTAGGTATACGGGTGGTGACGATGTGGCCGTTGTGGCGGTACCGGGTGTTCTCAAGTACCTTGACGTGGAGCTTGCGAGCATGGGGGTGAGATTGAAGTTTAAGGTCGAGCCGTGAGCCGTTTGTGTGTGTGGGTTGAATGCATAGCATTATCTGGCGCATGGGATACCAAAAGACAAAAGCAGCCTAGTTTAGCAGCATAGCGGAGTTGGAAATGACATAATTAGACATCTTGGAGTGGTCCCCTAGCAAGCGAAAGTACCTCTTCGTCCTCCGATGCTTTTGTGTGATGTGGGCCTAGGCGGAGGTGGGCTTCAACGCACAGTAATTGCCGTGGTTGAGGTATATAAGGGATTATAGGGCGCGGAGGGCTTCAGTATGCGGTGGCTAATTGCGCTGTAGCTTTAGTCTTGGATACATGCAGCCTCTTCAATATGTTCACCGCTCCGGAAGGGAGCAAAAGGAGCCGCGAACTGCCGGCTGTTTCACGGACGCAGTGGAGGGTTGCAGCGACAAGAGCGGGCATTAGGGTGGTAAGTTCCGGTGCATGGGGAAGTTCAGGTCGATGCAAAATAGTATTCATTTGCGCTTCCTCTACTTCTTATCCATCTCTTCTGGGCGATGCTACGCCTATCCATCCCCGAACCCGTGTCTAGTCTTCCAGCACCCCACTCTCACAGCGTGTAAATAAACTCTGGATTCTCTTTATCCGTAAGATCAAGCCACCTACCCGTTCGTGTCAGCCGCCGTGCGAAAATATCCCGTTTCAGAAGGGGCACTTACTCCTGGTTGTCCAGCTTGACGTACTCCGGGGCCGCTCTAATATTAACCTTCTTCTTATTTTGCATGACGCAATATACGTGGATGAAGAGGAGGATGCCGAGGCATACGCCGTAGCAGACGATAATGGTGATTTCGCCGGGGACGTAGCGGGGCGCGTCTTTGGCTCGGAATGTCTGCGGTCCTGTGCCGTGTGTTAGCTCTTTGTCCACGCCGAGCCATCTAAGTGGCAGAACGCCGAGGAAGGTGTCCTACCGATGATGTTCCCTGCGCAATACCCAATGAGGTACATAGCGGCAACGGTGGTCTTCTTCGTGTAGCCAGCGATATTGCTGCTGATGAGACTGAGAATGGCGACGAAGGGCGTAGGGCTAGCTTGCGTAAGGTAGTAGCCGGCGAGCCGTCCGCTGTTTTGAGACAGCGGGAGGGCGACGATGAGGATCATGCCGATGAGTGCGAGCGTAAGACCGATCATGGAGATAAGGATGCGGTACCCGTACCTAAAGATGTTAGGTCAGAAAGCATGAAGGAGAATGTGAGGCTTAGAGAGCCCACCTGTCTCCAGCCCACCCACAAGCGATGAGTGCAACAACTTCGACGGCACCACCCGGCGTACCGTACAGCAGCGATTCTTCGGGCGTGTATCCGAATCCAACGATGAGCTGCGAGAAGAAGTTGGATATGCCACCTGAACCCATCAGTTGCTTACACTGTTATCGCCAGCATGCACTCACCATTAGGAATATCCGCAATCAAAGCATAGAAGAAGAAGGCCCAAGCTAGTGGATCAAGTAGTGCTTCTTTCAACTGATAAAGCTTGAAGTGCTTGTTCCCGACTCCCTGACCGTTCATCCTGATGCGCTCGATAGCAAGGATCCGGTCTTCCTTGCTGAGCCAGCGACAATTCAACTGGTTATCCGGAACGACCCAGAGGAAGATGATTCCGATGGAGGAAGTGAGAAGCCCTGTGACAAGGAAGACAATCTTCCACGGTTCGAGGCTCGTGCCGTGCTTGCGGCATCCGACAGCTATTCCGTAGGCGACGAGACCGCCGAAGATCTGAGAGAGGACGTTAGCAGTGATCGGTCGCCATACAATGTGGGAATCTGATCTGGGAAGGAAGGAGTGTGCCAGACCATAGCCCTGCAGAAGCCTTACCTGAGCGAAGCCATTGAAGCTGAACCAAATACCAGTGCGGGAACCTTGCTCGGTCCTCGTACTAAAATATAAGGGTAAGTACTTATATGGCTGCTAGGACATTAAGGGCTACTTACTACCATTGGGATGTAAACAGCGCGAAGCCCGGCGTGACTGCAGCCTCGAACACGCCCAAGAAGAAACGAATTGCAATTGCTCCAGCGTAGTTCTCCACAGCCGCGAAGCATGACAGCACGATTCCCCACATGATGATGTTGAAAGCCGCTAATGAGAATCAGTAGAGCCCAAAAAAGTGTGAGAAGCGGTCCAACATACAATACTTCCCCAACGGTAGACGCTGCAGCAATCGATTGGTAGGGTATTCCCATGCCCTCATGGAGTGTAAGTAAGAAGATCAGATGAGACGATATTCGTGATCTATAGTCATAAGACGTCCACATGTAGACGTAGAAAGCACAGACAGCAATCTATACAACTGATTGTAGGTGAGATGGAAGGGGGCTAAGAACTAACAGGTAGCCAAAATAGAACATAGACCCTAGCCATGAGTACTCCGAGCCCGTAATACCGATACCGCTGTTGAGCTTGTCGTCTGAATAGGGGAGTTTGAGGCCCATGACACTGGCGTAGCTGAGGGTTGTCTTGTCGAGATAGTTAAGGCCGTATACTACGCATAGGATCTAGCCAACGCATCAGCTCACTCGCCGCGTTATATGGAAGAAGCAATTGGAAGACTCACAGGCATCAAATGCATATCAATCTTCCTCAACAACCTCTTCCTCGTCTCCTCCGTCAATTCAATCGTCTGTCCCTCGTACCCCTCGAACGCCTTCAGCGCCGCATCGGCATCATGCGAATGCTTCAGGATCTTCTCGTCGACATGCTTTATCATCTCCGCGGGTGGCGCGTCGACAACGACCTCTTTTTCGGCATCCGGCGGAGTGATTGCTCCATTGTCCGATGCAGTCGCCATGGTGCTCTACCGTACGCAATTGCGAGATTGAGCTGTGTCGCAACTAGGATCGTAACACGCGACGTTACTAGGGTATAAGCGTGTAGGGCATCAGCCGGGTACCTAGCACCCTCCTTATACTATCTCTTTCGTCCTATCCAAAGTGGCAAGCCGAAGATAAAAGCCGTCTTCAGCAGCCCGCAAGTCGCGTGTCGGATCGCGTGTACTGGCGATAGGAAGCCGCTTGATAAGAGTCCCTGTCGTCCCATGCTGCTAGGGATGTAAGTGCCGTGACGGCACTGGCGCACGGAAATGTAACGTATGGGTGCAGATCCCCATGCAGAGTGGTGGAGATAATGCTGAATATCCGCCGATGATGCCGTGGCGGTTGGCTGTCGACACTAGTCTGGAAAGGGAAGCTGCGATGAGGGACGCCCCAAGTGTCCCGATTGATGAGGTATAGCGTGAGGGTATCTCCGGGCAGGAGATGTGTTGAGATGTGTCAAGGCTTGAAAACGCTAGGATATCCTGGAAAGGGCAATAATCCATACTTTCCATAGCGAACTGTTGATGTCACCGCGGTTCTTGGACACGGTTCGCCTGTCGGCAAGCGAACAGCCTCTACCATGGGATTAGCGCACACATTAATTTAAGCATGAAAATAAGCGTAATAGATGGTCAAAGACGATGTTGAGCACAATCATGATATTACCAGACAACTTTGCCTGTTATGTACCGTACTTTGAAAAGAAAACAACATTGAAGTAGCATCGTCGAGGATGCGCCATAGATCCAACGACTCACGCAACCAGGGATATCGCTAGATTGATGCGCCAAAACTCCTGAGCCTTTCTGGCTCTCCCAGTATGCCAAGCCGCATTGTGGTCGAACTGACCGCGACCTTCGAACGCCGCCCATATGCAGAGTCGTTAATGCAAACAAAATCCCACTCCAGCTTTTTACACAGATAACACGACCGTTGATCCATTGGCAAAAGGAAAAGAGTGAAAAGGAGGTAGCTCAAGGACTCGGGGAGAGACCCCTGCCTAGGTTCGGACAAACATATTCCTGTTGAGTTTGTCCAGAGCACGTGTATCAGTGGTTGTGCTCATGCTGGCAAGCCTGTCTGGCGGGAGCTCTCGGATTGGCGGCTGGGAGCTATTGGGGCTTCGACTACCTGAGCGGCTGTTGCTCTGGACATCAGCGCTGTGATCTTGATTGTTGAGGATAGATCCAATTTTGGGTATAGTCCGGGCGGGCGATGGCTCGTTCATTCCGACAACACCATTGGTCTCCGGCGGCGCCAAAGACTCTTGTGGTCCAGCGCTGGTAGGCTGTGGTGTCGGTGGCTTGTGGTCCGACGTGGGCGTAGTACTATTGATAGCGGGCAACTGAGGACCCTGTTCCGGGATCGACGAGATGGGAGCAGGCGCGGGTGGGACATTTCGTTGCGGCTGATACTGGTGCTGAGCGAGCTCTGTTGCTTGCATAGCCCGCGCAGGAGGGTGCGGAATGTACTGTGGTGGATGACCTGGGTAACCGTGTTGAACGCCGAGCATAGGATGGCCGGGAGGCGGATGTGGGATAGCGCTGTTGCTAATCGGCGGCGGTGGGCGATCAAAAACATGGCCCTGAGCAGGATGGTATGAGGGAGGGGCGGGATAGATGACTCCTCCGGGAGGGAAGGCGAAATACTGATACTGCGGCTGCCCATAATAAGCATGCTGGAATGGAGGGGTGCCGTTTGGCGGGGTTGGCGGGTGGTACACGCCCACGTAAACAGGCTGTTGTGGGGGTCCTGGACGCGAATATGGCGACGACGGGCCCATGGTGTGAGGAGCAGATGCATAGGGTGAGCCGGGCATTGGTCCGCGAGTGACTGCAGGAACAGTCTGGGTCTCATTTACGGTGGACTCTGGATACATGTTCTTGGGAGGCCGAATGTGACGGAGTGACGGGTCGGTGGACGGCTGATTCAAAGGCTGCGAATTCGATCTCGAGTAGTAGCTGATCAGATGCAGATGTTGCCCGCTTGACGTTGTAATACTGAAGGACTGCTTCATGAGCCCGTCCGGCTTGTATCGGTAGCCATCTGGACCTTCGCCTTCAGAGTCTCCCGTGGCTGATCCGTCCGGGGATTTCCCGCTCGCTCGCTTGGGCGCCGGCTGGGTGAGGTTGGTGCCTCCTCGCTTTCCTTCCATCTCCCTGTAGGTCAGGAAGCTGCCGGAGACGCGGCTTGCACTCCACGATTTTCCGTCGGTCCATCGCCGCATGCCCGCCTCCCGCTCATCCCACACAAAGACGGATCCCGACTTGATCTGCTGGCGCTCCTTCTCAGACAGGCGGCGCTGCACGCGGGGCAGCAAGCCTATTCGGCAGGCTTCGAAGAGTAGGATCGCATCGTTGGGCGTGCGAACATGGCCGTGGTACGTCTCCATGGCGAGGAAGCGGTGGAGGTAAAGGACAGGATAAAGTTAAAGTACGTGGGGTAGCCGGAGTGAAATAGAAATGATTTCGGGACAGGGTCAGGGTTTCATCTGGGCCTACCATGCCGAAGTTAGCCCATGCCTGTGACACTACGCAAGAACCGTGGATCAGCCCAAGCGGTCCGTTGGATAGACGCGGCAGCGCGCAGACGGCGGAGGGGAAAAAAGCCAAGAGGGCTGGTGACGATGCGTGCTGTTGGGCGGGACCAGCCTCGCCTCGATGCAGCACGGCAGCAATTGGCGGACGCAGCGTCGAAAGCGCACCGCCTGGCGCAGTATTGCGGTTCTTCGAGAAGGCAGACGACGGCGCGATCGCTGGGGTGACGCACGTCGACCCAGACGCTCGCACAGCGACGGGACGAGGCAACGGGAACCGAAATGGGAGCAACTTACCGAATAGCGAATGTTGACGAGAAGAGCTCTCTGCGTGTTGAGGAACGGGCGACGGCGAGCCAGGTGACTGGCGGCTGCGTCTATGTATAGCGACGGGCGCCGAGGACAGATAGTCGGTGGAGGAGATGACGCTGCGTGGAGCTCCAGCGACGTGAAACAGCGCGGCGGATGAAACGAAATGAAGATGTGGCAGGTGCGAGGCGCCAGACTACTATATGGGGCACAGAGGGAGGAGGGATGCCGGGGGCGCGGAGCAGCAGATCGGACAGCTGCTGGCTGTCGTGCGCCGCCGTCTAGATGTACCTCTTCTCTGGCCAAGCAGCGAGCCAGCGGAGCCCGGAATGCTTTTTGGCCCTCTCGGCGCGCCCTGGGCCTTGATCGCCGCCGAGGCTTGGTGTGGCGTGGACGGCGAAATAAGGCCCTCAAGCAGTCGGGACAAGCTTTATTTAAACGCCGTTGGCTGCTAACTTTGTCCTCGTATCCCGGCACCCCGGCGGCCTCTCCACCACGCCCATACCAGCCCGCCGGCCATCCTCCCAGCGTGCTCTGCGCCGCACGCAAAGGGGGCGGCGAGGCAGCGGCTCCAGAGGCACAGCGCGGCCCTCAAGACACCTGTTCGCAGGGCAGCGCCCAAGACCACCGTGGCTCTCTTGTCCCCCGTTCTTGGACACGAATGCCCAGCCCGCCGCGCGCTCAGCAGTGCGCTGCCTCGATCGGCCAAGCGCCCCGTACGACGGCCGGGTTTGCTGTAACTCTAAACGACGCCAACCGCCCTAGTCCCAATCTTTAACGTCGACAAGCCTCGTCGCTTGGCCAGCCCAATCCCATCCCGGCTTGACACCTCTCCTCCGGGTCCAAGCCCTGGCGATGTCCATGGGACGACATCATCGTGTCCTCTGCGCAGTCTTGTGATGCTCGCCCCTAGAGCAGACACTGGAAAGCCGGCATACGGTCGGCCCAGCTTCCCGTCACCGTGCCGCCGCGAACCTCCTCGTGCTGCCGCCGCTTCAGCAGTATTATGGCATATCACGGCATTGCTTGGCCCAAGGACGCCTAAAACACCATGACAGCGCCGCTCCACATTCTCCGGACTGAGCCTCTCGGCGCGCTTAGAAGACTGACAAAGGCCGCCTGCGCCAGTGGGCACTCAAACGGGGCATCACTGCGCGCCCAGGGGTGCTGATGGTGCGGTGTCTCCTGCGTAACCTCAACGCAACTGGCCTCGTACGAGCGTACGAGGCTATCGTCTACGTGGAGGAGCACTCCAACCAAGCGTTTGCGCTCCTTCAGTTCTTGGAAAAGCGTCCGCTCGGCTCCACACACCAACGTAATCCTCGTGCGCACTCCCCTTAGCTGCTAGCGCCTCGGCATAAGCTTGGTGCATATTGCAACTTTAAGCTTACTCTGCGCCCGCTTCGTGGAGGTCGGTTCCCACGCTGACGGTACGACAGGCCCTATTCTGTTTCCGTCTGCGGGACATGGAAACTATGCTAGACTAGTTCACGTCGACATGGTGCTTTGTACTCCCCGGAATCCTTTACGCGCGAAACTACAGCAGCGTGCCGTCAATAGTGGGGCTGATGGCCTTGGGAGCGTCGAGCGCCTTGGTGCGGCCTTCGCGGCGTCTTGCGAGGCATTGGCACACCCACCGGTCCACTCCGCGGCTGGCCCAGCCATGGTTGATTCTTGGAGTTACATGTGCCCCAGGCAGCGTGGCTCTGGGGTGACTATCAGCAGAAGCCGCTGCAAGGAGCGCCATGGAAGGGCGTCTCAGCTTGCCCCAGCGAGACAAAGGCCCGAGCAAAGTTTATTGGCACGCAAGCACGCCAAGCAGCAAACGCGCATTTTGTTTCGACGGCTAGCCAAGCCTCGCATCATTAAGCCCAGCAACGGCGGCTCCTTGTCGTGGATCGGATTGCTCGGAAGGCCGCGTCAGCGTGGAAGCTTGCCCAGCAGCTAGAAGACCACTAACTCCTCCGCTCGCTAGTCTCGTTCTGGAGACCCCGCTCCGCGGAAGCTGAGTCGTTCTCGCGCGCAAGAGTGCACGCAGAAGCGCTCGATGTCGTGCAAATAGCGCCCAGGCGGCGCCAGCAAGTGATATGTCTCAGACAGGCTCGTCGCTGCGTGCGGGTGTCATACGATGCGAATACGTATACGGAGGACGGCTGGGTGCGGATTGATCAGCCGGCTCGCTTGCAGGGTTCCAGATAAGGTTAAAGACAGTTAAGCATAAATTCTGCCCCGCTGTTCCGCTTCACCGCAAGCCACACGCCCAAATGGGCAATTTTTGTCGAGCCCAGCTGGCCAGCTCTTCCGCGCAGTCGCCCCAGCTGGCAGCATCTCGCGACAGCGCGCTCATGGCCGCTGCAGTCTGGGAGGACCGGCGGCCAGCTGCTTCGCCCGGCCATCGCTCGTCCCTTTCTCCTTTGCTTTCCGCAACCTGCCAACGACGCGAAGGAATGGCACCCTTGTGCATCTTGTGCAGAACTCCGCTCCGTGGAAGACGAAAGCCGAATACGATATCTGGCAGCCACGCCGCGACCCTACTCTCGCATCCAAGGCTCGTCGCTCAAAGACGCGCTCCAGGCTAGTCTAGACTGCGCCATTCGCCCGCGCCCGCTGCCCACTTCGCTCATGGCCTCCACGCTCCACGGCAGCACGGCAGCGCGGCAGCTCCGAGGAAAAATTAAGGTAGGCCAAGCAATTGGTCTGTCCGATAGCGCCCGATCTCCGCCAACCTTCGACGGACGACCTTGCCCAGCACCGCCCGCACAGCTGCAACTCTCGAATAGCCCGCCAATCCTGTGCCGCTACGATACGGGCTAAATGGAAGTCAAATGGAAGCCTACGAAATCCGGGTTTGTGAGTGCGAAGCTATGTGCGCATACACGGAGCAAATTAATTGCAGGCTCGCTTCCACACCACTACGCCACACGAAGCTTTTTAATATCACAGCATCTCGGTCACTCATAGAGCCGGATAAGCCTGAATGAGGTGCGACCCAGGTTCTTCAGTTCGATATCTCATCTGTCACCAAGGCGAGCTCACATCAGCATCTTCACTCAGGGAAAATGGGTCTACGGTCCACTGATCCCTCGTTTAGGACCCACACTAGACCGCTCCCTTATCTGACCGAATGCGGTTTCACGGGGATGGGACTTCCCGAGTCGCAGGAGCATACGAGATGATCCTCAGCCTGTGCTCTCTCGCCTTTTTGCCCTATTCGAACCATGATTCGGCCCCTCTGTGCGCAGGGTAGGACCCGCCTGCAAGCCTTGCAGGAACATCCAGAGGCAAGCAGCTTATCTCAGAACCTTATGCACTCGCGATCAGCGCAGAGATTCCAAACTCTGCAAGCTGCAGCAGCGCCCGCACAGTCAGTCTTACGCTGAAAATAGCGGGCCCCTCATAAACCGCTGTCCGGCAATTGGGCGCTTCGCTCATCGCTTGATGTGGAAACAAAGTCGCAAGCACCACTGGGGAAGAAATTCTATTCCGCCGCAATGCGCTGCCTTACTACCAGGACGCCGGGTTCTAGGTTCGTATATTCGTCATCTATCTCGACCTTCCTGTCGGCGTTGCATGCCGGAATAGGACACCAGTAACCCATGACGCAGTCAATCTGCAAAACGGGCATCCTCACTCAGCTATTTCGAAGCATCGAAGGATCTATAACGTTAATCCCTAAAGTGGAAGGACCGTAAATTAATTTGCGAACCCCACCGGGATCCGACAAGGCTCAGCGTGACCGGAGTACTTGTGGCATTGTAACCGTATTGGCCCCCAAGGTGGCAGGTATCACCTAAGTATATTGCGGCACGAACGGACGACACGCCTCGGCGGGTATAATAGTGAAGCGGTTACACACCATCGTATTGGTACTCTATCTCAGTCTGCGTGGAACTGGCCGGAAACCTGGAGATCTACATATCGATTCTGTTCGGTTCTGAGTCCCAGGCGCAGCCTTTCTTCCTGCGTCGATCCGTGCAGAGCGTTACTAGCTTTCATGTCAGTGGCTCTCGCACGATACGCCCGAAAGCTTGTGCGACGATTGGAATCCACCGCTCTAATCCTTCGCAATAAGCAAGGCAAGGCGAAGTAAGGCAAACTCCACGTCAGGCCTCCAACCTTTATCCCACTAACGAAGCCTCGCAGGTCTGCGGCGTTCTTGCTCGTTCTCGCTCGTTCTCGCTCGTTGTCGCTCATCCATTTCCCCACACATATCCTCTCACAGCATGGCATCCAATCATTCACTTGGTGCGTCGTCTGCGATGAAACGATATGCCACCTTCGTCAGCTCCAAGACACTTCGCCTCGCTACATTACCCGGAGGAGGTAAAAGCTGCACACTAAGCTTAAGCTTAAACCCAGCGACCAGGCGATGTCTCCTATCGAGATTCCCTGCCCCCCGTCTGGGGCCAAAACACTGCCACCTTCGCGAAAGAATCAGCACCTAGAGAAGTTTAAACCGAAATAAGCATGCACAACGAGCCGAGCGGCGTTTGTGGTTCATTTCTGTGGGTTTAGGCTTGGCTGAATGGGGGATAGTTTACGCGTGGCATTATCTTCCCCACAACTTCACCATTCGGGATGCCGACCGAATGCGAATACTGTCGAAAAGATGTTATTCTCAGACGCCGGTTTCCTATCGCCGGATCAGAGTATCCACAACTGCAGGAAACAAGGCTGACCGCCGAGACAGAACCCACATCTGTAGTGCGACTATCAAGCAATCAACAATGCTCAGAATAGGCGCTCCTGTGCCTTAACGCCCGTTCACGTTCCATTCCGCTGGATGCCAACGGTTACGCAGCGTCGACTATCGTTTATGGATAAATCGAAGGTGGCTACGCCACATGCCATTGAGGGTCTACGCCCCATTGGCGCCGCTCAACGTTTCGAACTCCGGTCCCAATCGCCCTCTTGCTCGGTGGTCTTCCTTCTCAATGTTCAGTAACCGCTTTGAATGCGCCTCCAACAGTCTTGTGCGACAGACCTCGAATTTACCAAGAGTCAGGTTATGGATGCTGCGGATGTGTCCAACTGAGCCCAGGAACGCGCGTCGAAGAAACGGCGGCTTCGCTCAATCACACCATCTACTATGATCTTACTACGCCTTAGCGCCCGTTACTCCCCTATGAGCTTTGAGTGCAAAGAGTATGGTCCTTCCTTCTGAACGAGCGGTGTCTTGCTTCCTTTCTCGATCGGCTTGACACGGGGCACCGTGTTCCGATATCGTGGGTCACTCATGCGGGTGCGGATTGGAAATCATTACTCATGATGCGGACTTAAGGGTCAGGGAGTATCTCAAACTCAGTTGCAGTTCTTCACCCAAGCAGAGGTTCTCGGCGCATCGCTTGGCGGAGCCCAGCATGAACGGCATCCTCATCGTTCCCCGAATGGCCTCATGGCACAGACCTCCGCCGACGGATGCATATATCTGGCGCATTCATATGTACCGTGAGTCAAGTGCGCCAGGTATTGACTTAGGTATGCAACGCAAGAGTTTACGGCGAGGTTTGCTGCGCCGCCAGAGGATCGCGGAAGGTGGATTCCGCGGCATGTCTGGGAGACGTTTGCTCTTGACACGGTGTTGCTGGGTGGTGTTACTCGGGGCACACAGGTTTGGTTAAGAGCGTATGGACACATCTGGATATGTGAAGCTGAAGCCCTCCAGACAGCTTTCCTCGTGCCAACTCGACGACACATCAGCAGGCCAGGCTGTCTTCAGAGCGCAGAGTAAAGTTCCATTCACCTAGTCGACATATGCAAATCCTCCATACCCAGCACACTGTCCTCTTCCTCAAGGCGTAATAATGCCGCACCGTTGCCCAGCCCAGACGTAGTCTTACCCGACGCCCTGCATGAGGCACTACCAGAAAATTATGAGTCTGCGCATGGCGCCGCTGTATGTGCGCTGCAGGGCAATACGTTGTCCATCTTACAGTCTCGCCTCGATCGGTCTTCACTACTTCGCGTCGTCCATAATCACACCGCTGTGCGTATCCTAGACCCCCATTGATGTTCCACTTCTCTCTCCATCTCACTTGCAAAGTCCTGTCTTTGCCAGCGTTGGGGATCGCACTGAGGCATGTACGCACGGGAATGGGTCGCATGAATAGTTGCTTTGCTCTGCCCTGTGTTGACATTCGTCCTGATGGCCAGTTTCCCCCAGCAGCAGTTGATACCCTCCCCCCGTAGAAGTTGCTGATAGCGTAGTCTCGAGACGGCGAACGCAGCACATCATGCGTGGCGTTGGTAGCCTGTCAATCGTGCAAAGTACGTACGTACTCGTACCAGGCAGTGTTAGTGGGTGGAGCATAATAGCACATAACTCGATCGCCGGGATCTAACATTTCCCCTACTCTAATTCCGCACATTTTACTATAGTTTCCCAGTCCCACAAGAGTCCTCTCGCGCATGTATGTGGTGCCAGTATCCGCGCACTTCCAGACTGCGCAGTGTCGAGGAGATTCTTCTTCTACTCGCAATATTTCTCCGAGCACCACAGATGCACGCATGCCGGATGGATGGGTATAGGTAAATTGCATTATTAGAATGGATCAAATCATAAAGTGGGGAGATAGACAGACGTTCAGAAAGCATCTATTTGGCCTTTCTCTGCGATGGATATGATTCTAGTCTCCGTGCGAGAAGGGGCTACATAGCTAGAACATGATGCGGCCTTTAGTAACGCATGAGGAAGCCGTGAAGTGCGGAGAAGGAAGAATAGAAGAAGCGAGTACGAGGGGGTTATGTATGCGTTTGGAGGCTAGGGATGAATTTGGAAGCGGAATAGTTTGCTTGGAATCATATCTGTGGGTCAAGGCATGAAGTGGTAGGATTGGAGATGACACTTGTGCGCAGATGCTCTGGGGAGCTTCTGGGAGGGAGAATATATATACCACATTTTTATCATGCTGCTTAACTACGACTGCCAAAAATTCTCCACCAAGAGATTAGAAGGATTCTGAGATAGTATCATGTCCGCGTCTGTGGCTCTCGTGTGCTAAAAGCGCAATGGATAGGAGGATGTCTGAGTACCTTGAGACGCGGTCGAATGACGCATAGGAGGAACAGTGAGAAGTTCCATATACAGTTTTTCTTCGGCCCACTAATGATGAGCGCACTCCCGTCTCCATCCACCCATCCCCACCCCTACTCCACCGTAACCTCCCTCCTCTCCCCACCCCAGAGATTATTGAGGCACTCCGCCCAACTCGGATGCGCAAACACCCCCTCCCTCAGCACCGTCCACGTCAACCCCCCCAGCATCGCCATCTGCACGACGGCCATCACCTCACCCCCCTCGACCGCAATCGCCGAAAAGCTCACAATCTGCTCCGTCTCCGCATCCACCATCGCCTTGAGCATGCCCCGCGTCTCGTCCGTCTCCAAGCCCCGCGCAATCCAGCTCGCCGGCATACTGTACGTGACGACTTTCTTCCCCCGGGGCAGGTCGCCGAACTTGGGCCCGATGTGCGCGAATTGCGGGTCGGTGTAGACGACGCTGGGGACGTGTGGTTTTCTTTGCTCTGTCGTCTTCACGCTGCCTTCAGTCTTGGATCCTTGAAGTGCGAGGCTATCCCGCACGATGCGGAAATCGTCGTACGAGATGTGCGTAAACGCCGGTCCGCCTTTTACATCACCCAGCGCGTAGACGCCCGCGACGTTCGTTTCGAGGGTGGGCGACACAGCAATGTGGCCGGATTGCGAGGTGGCGATGCCCGCGGCGGGGAGGTTGAGAGAGTCGGTGTTGGGGATGCGGCCTGTTGCGAGGAGGATGTGTGATGTGTTTAGCTCGACTTCGCCCTTTTCTGGCGTCGAGGTGGAGACTGTGGTGGGCAGGTTTGGATCATCTGTGGACGGGGCGATGGAGGTCGAGGAGCTGTTGAGCAGGATGTCGATGCCGTCTTCGCGCAGGATGTCTTGCATGCAGTGCACCAATTCTGGGTCGTCGTTCTTGGAAAGGAGGCGTGGGCCACGGTGGACAATAGTTACTTT
Source organism: Trematosphaeria pertusa (assembly GCF_010094035.1). Lineage (NCBI taxonomy): Eukaryota > Fungi > Ascomycota > Dothideomycetes > Pleosporales > Trematosphaeriaceae > Trematosphaeria > Trematosphaeria pertusa. The sequence goes on along the minus strand of NW_022987238.1, from coordinate 260,135 downwards.
AGCTCCTGCGGAGGTGGTGGTATAATTAGTGGATGGCTTAGATTGGGGGAATGAAGTCAACACTCTACCAATCTTAGTTGTTAGCTGCGGAAAGCCCCTCCTAAAGGCCTTCAGCGTGTAATTGCATAAGACATGCTAGAGTGTCTACTGTACCGCGATTCACGTACCTAGCCTGCGGAACAACTGTCCGAATTCCAACCCGATATACCCACCGCCGATGACGACAAGATGCGCAGGAACCTCGTCCAGCTCCTGGATAGATGTCGAGTCCAGAACGCGCGTTTGCTCAATGGAATCGAGGCCAGGAATATCAGGTCTGCTCGGCCGACAGCCCACATTGATGTAGATGTTATCCGCACTAATCCTCTTCTCTTCACCTGCTCCTGCAGTAGTAGTAGGTGCGACGACAACCTCCTTCTCTGTTACAAACCGCGCGCTCCCCATGACAACATCCACCCCCGCACCTTCCAACCTCCGCTCGCTCCCTCCCCTGAAGCTGTTCACAATATCTCTCTTCCTCTGGCGCACTTTCTTCATATCCACGCTCACTTCTCCGGTTCTAGCGGAATGCACGCCGTAGTCTGCAGCTCGACGCGCGAGATACGCCATGCGACCGCTCGCCACCATAGTTTTTGTGGGCGTGCAGCCCTCGTTGACGCAGCAGCCAGCGATGTGCTCGCGCTCGACCAAACACACAGTCTTTCCGAGGCCGCGCAGATGCGTCGCGAGAGGCGTGCCGGCCTGGCCGGATCCGAGGATGAGGGCGTTGTAGTGTGTGGTCGACATGGTGGAGGGAAATCTGGAGACAAAACGTCGCCGTAACCGGGGCTGGTGAAGGGAGAAGAGTCTGGCGGAGGAAGTGACGTGATTGTAGCTTCTCAATGACCCGACGAGCATGAATCAAGCAATGGTAGAGCACGAGAAGAGGAAGTAGCCAATAGGTCGGATAGTTGAAGAGCAAAACCACCGGCGATGAAAAAGGGGCTGAGGGGTTCCAGGATCAGTTATGAGGATTCAGGATAGTTGGGTGATGAAGTTCACGGAGCTTCGACAGCTCGCCTTTGTTGTGCGGTCGAACTCTAGAGCTTCCCAAGCGTGCTTACTGATTCCGGAAGAGAGGGGTAGCTTTGTCGCGCCGGAGCTACCCCACCATGGATGTACCAGATCTGGCGTCTTTAGTTCGACATTCCAAGGCTGATCTGAGGCTTGTAAGCAGCCGCATATCCGAGTAAGCGCCTCACTCACCCGGCGGTTTTATTATCATGCAGATATCCTTGCCGTGCCCTGAAAGTATCTCACAAGTTGCTGAAAGCGTTCATAACGCATCACGGGGTAACCGCACACGTCCTCTTCCTTCATCCACATTCCATTAAGCATTACTCTACCAATAGTTATCTTCTGCGGCGTGCCAATCATCCCGGCATCTAGCCGCTCATGCCAAACCCAACCCAGCCCCCCGTTGCACATCATGACAACCGCCAAACCCCCTATAGACGCCCAGCCGCTCAAACAGAACCGCAGCCAGGGCCGTCCAAGCGAACGTGATACAAGTACAGCGGTACTTTTACAAAATACCGGAAGCGACCGACAGGGTATCAATCGAAGAGAAGTATTCAAGAAATGTGCGAGTAAGAAAAGCGATCCACACAATCCGAAGAAGTGTGTGCGGATCAATGCATGCCGGAGCCGCCCATATCTTGCGATGCTCTTTCTATGCCGAAAACGAAGTGATAGGTAAAGTCGCTGGAAATGCTCAAGAACTCCTTTTTATGCATAAATCGTCAGAGGCCGTCGCTGCGAGGTGGCCGATGAAATGCGTTCTTAGGGATGATAAAGTGATGTGTGTCGGTGGCCTACCGGAGGGGCTCAATGTCGGATCCGACCGTGTCACCGTCCCATAGGCTTTGGGCGTCATCGACGGGTGAGCGAGCTCCAGCGGACGGACTCCTGCCGCCGGTGGAGTATGACGAGGATGAGCCGCTTGCCCAATCGTCAGAATCCGACTGCGGGTGGAATTCTTCGTAGATATCGAGCATGCTGTAGCCGATATCTTGAGGATCGCCAATCTCAACGTAGTCGTAGTCCCAGCGGAATTCTTTGTCGGGCTGTACGCGAGGAAGGAACTTGGCGCGGGCCCAGAAGTAGGCGATGCCGGCGACTAAAAAAATTGAAATTAGCAATTGTAAAACGACCGGAAAACTGGAACTCACGCAAACTGCCGGCAACCAGGTCTACAGCGTAGTGGTGGGAGAAGTACATGGTCGACCACCACAGCCACATGGTGTAGAAGACGTACACCGGAAACAGCTTAGGGAAAACATGTCCCATGAACAAGGTCTCCAATGTCGCCCATCCAGAGTGCAAGGACGGAAAAGCGCCAAAAACCATGGGTGAAGCATGGAATGCGGACGTGTATAGATCAAATCCAAAGAGCTTGTCAATCGCCTTCAAGCCCGCAGCATCGCCCGGAATCGAGTAGTTGGCCGGTGCCAGCCCGTAGGTGTTCTCGTACCACGGCGGAGAGCAGGGGAAGATGATCTGTATTATAACAGCAAACAGGTTCATGTAACCGAACGCGCGTGCCCAGATGGGGAGGGTGCCGGGTGGCCCCCAAATAAACATGCATCCACAGACAATGACGGGCGAAACATAGTGCACAATGCCGTATGGTATCCAGGCCAGGATATCCAGAACGACGTGCTTGTGTGCGGAGAGGATGTTGCTCAAATTCGCGCCGTAGAGGATGTTTTCGACCGTGGGAAGCACACGGACCCAGATCCCAGGCCGGTGATCGCTGGAAATATATCTAGAGACTCACAGTCAGCATGTTTGCGCAATCGTTTATGCGCTGGCTTCAATGCGGGCTGTGCCGCGGCCCACGTCTCAAGCTGAATTATGCAAACAACGGCGGGAATGTGGCGCAGAAGGAGAGGGCTACGTACTTGCAACTAGAGAATAGGAGTATCCAGGTAAGCGCAGGGAGGAATGGGAGGAGGAATTGTCTTGTAATGGGTAGGACTAGACCGCCCATGAGCAGCGCAGCGGCGAAGGTCTTCGCAAAGGGGCCGGGGGCCTCGCTGACGGAGAGGGCAAAAATGGCGACAATGGCAAGTATCAGATACTGGCCGTCGTATATGGACCACGGGTGGGTGCGCAGCGAGCGCAGGGTGTCGGCGGGCGACCACGACGTCTCGAGCGAGGCGATGGATGACGTGGGAGACTGGCGGCTGCGTATCCGCGAGCGCGTGGCCCTCCATTTTCTGCGGACGCGGTGCGGGATGAAGCTGGGCAGGGCTCCGAGCCCAGGCACCTTTGCGCGCGAGATCATGGCGGCGCTCTCGTCGAGGAAGGCGAGGTAGCTCTTGTTCGTCATGACGGGGGGAGCTCGGGGACCGGCGCGGGCGGAGAGAACAATGCGGCGGCTCGAGACGGGGCGCGGGGAGGGTGCGAGGGGCGACGCACACGCGACCAAGGGCTGCTGGGCTCAGAAGGGGCGGCGGGGGAGTGTTGGCGGAGGGGGAGAGGGCCAGCGAGCCTTTGAGCGGTGGAGAGAGTCGAGGAGGTGGTGCGGAAGGTCGCGGAATATCAATGAGGACAAGCACGGAGGGTGGCTTGTCAGGCTTGCCGGGGTCCAAATTCGACTTCACAGCCGAAGTGAGCGAGCGGCTAGCCAGACGCACGGCCAGAACGCAGCACCTCCGCAGCCCGACTCCTGGCCAGCATCGTGAGACGGGCAATTGAGCGACTGCCGCGCCGGTTGGACGTGGTGTGAGGCGGGGAGCGCATGCCTCTGCACGCAGAAGCATCAAGTACCGCCGCGCATTCGGCGCATTGCATGCACATTTATGCTCGCGTGATTCACCGCCGCGCAGCATATCGTATCCGTCAGATCCCGATTTCCCAAAGCAGACTGCTGTCAAATGGTCACGCAGCACGCAAGTCCGAGCAGATTCATCTTCTCGTCGCTGTCCGTGTCATCACTGCCCCGAGCATCTTCCGCCAGATGCGCCAGCGGTCCAATGACATCAGTAGTAGCGGTCCGCATGGCGCCGTCTTTGCCGACCGTGGTTACTCAGGCTTCGAAGAACCCAGTAGATGCGCTACTACGGTACATAGTGTAAGTACTGCTGCTCGAATGGACTCGCACGAAGCACGGTAATCAGCCTCGCCGCAGCACCGTATCCGTCGTACGCTTTCGTGGCGTCCACGGCGATCATGTCTTACACGCCCACACGCCCAGCCTAAGACTACCTAAGCCTCGCCGTTCTCTTTGCTTGCAGAGCACTCGAAACATTTCCCCGCGCTGCGCTGCACGTCTCGCAACGGCTGCCACAGACAGCCAGACATAGCCTTATCACCTGCAGAAGTTCAAACAGCGTTCAAACACTTTCCTCTCCCGCTATCACGCCGCCTCGAAAATGCACTCGTACCGATTGTGCAGCCAATCGCATCACCGCGTCCCAACCCCCAGTGCTTACGGCGCGTGCAAGCGCTCGGCACTGACGGCCTCTCGTAAGCCCCGAGCCCGTTTCCGCCATGGGTACACACGAATCTTGGCGTCGGACTCGCTTCTTCAAATTCGCAATTTCCTTTTGTCTCTTTTTTTTTCCAACGGCCAGGTTTTTCGTGCGGGCGTTGCTCGGACGAACAAAGTGCCGCTTCCGTAAAATTGGGATAGCAAAATTTCTTCAAAAATTCACCCCGTCGTTAGGCTAAAACTCCTGCGCATCGCAATGCCCCCCTTTCCATGCCTGCACTGCACTGCACATTCTCCTCTCCCTTCTCTAACTCTCTCCAAACGCGTTCCTTTCTCATCAACACCCGTTCTCCTGTCCCCTCGTCCGCCGAACACCTGTCGTGCAACTGTCAACGTGACAACCCATGCAATTCCCATCCCAAGCATCGCGCAAGCGCGTTTCAGAAACCCACGCGCCTCCCTCCCGCCGCCCAGGCTCCCCCAGGACGCATTCCACCCGCGTGTTGTTAAACTAGCCTCAGCTCGCGTTCGGGTCCGGGCTCGACCCAGCGCTAACTTTAGGGCTTTCGGTTCGGAGTCGGGACGTTTTGCAAATTGCTTGCATGCACTGCACTGCCGTTGATGGCTTTTCGGTTCGCGAAGATAGATTGATTGGCGGGCCTGAGGCGGGGAGAATGCTGTTGGGAGTGTTGGAGAGGGGAATAGAAAGATATTGTATCTGAGGAAGGCTTCTGTAGGAGAAAGAGGTGTTGGAAAAAGACAATATGCGTACTTAGATATAGATTGCGGAAAGCCTTGTGGTGCGTCAAAACGGCCTACCAACAACAGGCAAGAAAGCGTCAGACATTCGGCCAAACCCTCTACGCCCCAAGAAACATTCACACCCGTCCCGTATCCTTTAGACTCCACACATGAAATCACTGGACTCCTCAGTCTTCATACCTGCCCAGCCGCACAATCCTACTCCTCGACCGTCGGTACAACACGTCCTTCCCGCCCCTCTACGCTCAATCAGGCTGCCCATCTTCACCATTGCCCGTTGTGAGCCATCGCATCCCGCTCGTACTGCCCTCCGCATATCCACAGCCCGCCGTCGTAGGAGGTGCAGGCGGGCCTCTTCTCGCCGCTTCCTCAACCGCTCTCTTCCTCGCCGCTTCCTCCGAGGAACTCGTCGGCGATCCATCCAACCTCAACCAGAGCCCAGTCTGGTACTTATACACATAGTTCCCCAGAGAACAGTAACAATAGCTCCTGCGATGCGGATCCCACACCCATTCCACCGTCCCCTCGGACGACGGCACCTCCTCGTCGGACGGAGCCACAATGCCCACGCGGCGCAGCTCCTCCTCCATACGATCCAGGATCCTAGTAACCCATTGTAAGCGCCAATTTTTTTAATAGAGCGGTAAGAGTGTATAGATCGAGGCAGGTATACGTCAAAGCGCGGTTCTGAATCACTCACCGTTGCAGAGGAGATAAGTGCTACTGTCGCTGTTGAAGCGAACCGCGAGTCTGAGGTGCCGCAATCCGCATGTTACTCCAATGCCGGCGTTTACTCGCTCGACGGTACTCATTGCTGTAGCTAGCTAGCTAGCGGCGTCTTCTAACTATAATTCGTGCCGAACATGTGCGGAGTTTCTTGATCGAGGAGAAGACAAAGGGTTCGTATGGACTTCGAGATCGGATAAGTGGGGTCCTAGTGGGCAGGTGGGCTACCTCTATTTAAGATCCTGGGGTTGGGGCGAGGTTGGGTATCAAAAACACATGGGCCGCTCTAAGCCCTGGAGAGCCTCAGCCGTGTCGTCCTTCACTGCACGTCTTTGCGTTAAGGCTTGCTCTTACTGGTTAACTGCGCATCGTGCCTCCAATGGCTAAAGGACTCCCACCATCAAGCATGCCAATGAATAGAATAGGCTAGAGTATTTCGATCGTTTTCTAAGCTTCGCATAGGAAGAGATAGGCCTTTGATTATGCGGAGCCAATTGGCGTGCCGGCCGGATGGAAAGAAATGATGTCTAAGTGAACATCACATAATTGGAACCAAAGATTAGATGCTCTGGAAAGATAGACAGTATCCGGTATGCGTTGATGAATAGCTAAAGACAATGCTCGCTCGTGGGTCGCTCACGGGTCGTAGTACTAGAGCTTCGAGGTCTTCTTCCGAAGTACCTCAATCCAACTCCTAGGTAGCACTAATACTCCTTCAGAGTCGCTACAACGTTATGGTGTATCAATCAACGACTCTAAGTAGTCATCCAGCTCGATGATCTTGAACCTGTTCCCCCACTTTGCCCTGAACTTCTTGTTCTTGTATCCGCCGCTCGTCTGCTGTCTCCAGCTGACCAGCTCGACGTTCCATCCTCTCTTAAGAGCGCGTTCGACATGAGCCAGGAATCCATCTGAGTGCTCCGCTTCCGCGCCATCTCCGGTAGCAAGAACCATGGTGGTGGGTACTTCGGTATCAATGATGCTCTGGCACATCTTGAGATGAAGAATCTCATCGACCCCTTGCTCAACCCATTTCGGGGCTGCAAGGGTCTGGGCAAGCTGACCCGTCTCTGAGTCGCTGCCACTGTCGTTGCCTGAGCGTCGTTGAGCAGCCTTCTGCCACCCCATTTTCTTCACGTCCCTGAAGAACTTCTTCTTCTCCGTCTCCTCGCGACGTATCAAAACCTGCTCTTTCACAGCATTCTCATAGCCGACAGCTTTCGACGTTTCAAAGAGTCTCGTAACGTGAGGTAGCGGGGCGGCTTCTCGGTGAGAGCCAGCGAAAACACGCTTCGCGACAGGTCGGCGGCGTTCCATCAACAAAGCGAGACTATCAAAAGACAGATCGAACGGTTGGTAAACACCATGCTCTCGAAGTGCATCTCGGAGACCGATCATAATATTCGAAGCGTCGACGAAAACATGGATACCTTCGGTGACTGTCTTCTCGTTGCATAATTGCATCGGAGAAACAAGCCACTTCCTCTCTTCCGGGAAGTCGAATATCAACTGGTTTAAGAAACGAAGATTTCGGTCTACTTGGTTCCTAACCGTAATGCGTGCTCCGGGGATTCTCACGGGCGTGTTAGGAACCACCGGCGGCTGGGGAACTACCACAGGTTGTGCGGGGCGTTGGAGAATGACAGGTTGCACGGTCCGCGGGATAAGGCTGTGGCCATAGACGGTGGAAGGCGGGACCTGAGAGGTGAAATACCCGTGTGCGCTCGACTGTATTACCGAATATGCATGCTGAACTGGAGCGAGCGTACCGAAAGTCGTATACTGTGCCGCGGCGTTTGGAATTCGTTTCGCTAAAGCGGATGAAGGAGCATCCACGTCGACGGGCTGGGATAAAGGGAGAGTATGCTCACTCTGACCAGGCGTGAAAGGTCGTGCGGAAGAGTTGAGCAATGGTGAAGATGTGGGGTGGAGTAGAGCTGCTGGCGGCTTAGAGGGCTTTGTGACCCCAAACACTTTCGGGATCTTGGCACTATTCCGTTGCTCGGTAGCATTGATGAGGTCATCAAGCTCAACGGGCGTAGTCGGACGTATCTTAGCCCCCACGTTGGATCGTGAATGAGGCTGAACCTGCTTCAATGCCGGTCCGTTGATTGGCGTAGGCGTATCCGGAACAGACGAGTCGATAAGCTCTCTCAGAAGATTCTTCCGTACCTTCTCCCTCTGAGCCAGCTGCTTCTCCGGCTGCTGCTGGGCTTTGCGCTCTTTCTCTGCCTTCTTCCGAGCGAGATGCCGTTGCTTACGGGTCATGCCGGTATACGCGTCATCAGCGACCGTATCATAGACCTCCTTGACTATGGAATTCGTGTCGACAACATCTTCCTTTGCCAGCTTCGGATCCTTGGTCTCCACCTCAGCTTCAATAACGGGCGGGGGAAGAAGAGCATCATCGGAACTGCTTGGGTCGTCGGAAAGAGGTTCAGCTGGTGACACCGGGGGGAGTGGCTCCTCGTTGAACAGACCCAGTTCCTCGAACAGTTTCCCAAAGCTGCCCAGATGCAGGCTCCGATTATCTTCCGCATCCTTTGGGACTTTGTTCTTGGATATATGATCCAGGGCCCGGGAGGCGGGGCGTAGAGTGGGTGAAACAACATGGTGCTGGAGGTCCGAGTCTATCAGCTCCAGAACCGAGCTGAAGTCCCAGCCGGGGTCATCAATCGGTTGCGACGGCATTGGCGACTGCGATTCTCGGCGGCGTCGGGTCGATGCGTTTGTCTGAACGGTATAAAGGGATTATGAGGCTAGAGCGTAGAAGAAGCTTCGCGAGCTGTCAGTCGCTGTGAAGCGGTGAGAACGTTGTCCACGTACTTGTAATGGGATCTCGGAGCAATAGCTTCAGTCTCTCCCGCATAATTAACAATTAGCGACGTGCTGCAGACGCGCAAAGTCCTCCCGGCTTACGAGCGCAGAAGAAAGTGTCTAGATAAAAGAGTGTTGTGAGTCTATTGGAAAGAAGGCGAGGGTTGGCGTGAGTGTATGTAGGAGAGAGGTACAGGTGGCGGTGAGCGGGGGATATGAGGAGTCGATAGATGGCCCGTGCGGATGATTCACCCTTCACCTGCGCCACCGCACCTGAGACCAGACGGCTCCAGATTCCGGGCAGGAACCAAGGACGCCGCATCTCGGAGTCTGCTCGCAAACAGCTGTTCATGTCCCTTGCGTCATGACTGGGCGCGCGTCGCGGTCAAGGCCTTCTGCTTTCGCCAATAGTGACTGAGATGTGCCTCGGATGGCTGCCCCACTATACGAAGACCCCTCCTACGGGATCTGCTCTGCTTGCTTGCTTCAAAGTTCATGTAAGACATGTCGGCCGACTTCTGGGCCGGATACCTGTCCGGCGCCGCTGGTATTCTGATCGGTAACCCGCTTGATCTCGTGAAGACCCGCATACAGGCCGGAAAGACAGTTCCAACTCCCGACTCTGCAATAGCCATACCATCACCGCAGAGCTTCAAAGAACACTTCGACCGCGCTGGTACTCTAGTCAGAGGTAGGCCCATTCTCATTTCCCCCAAGTAACAATTCTTCATTATAGGATCAGCCGGCTGATACTCAATTCCCCCAGCATAGGCACCACAGCACCCGTTCTCGGCTACGGCGCCCTCAATGCCATCCTCTTCGTAACCTACAACCGCACGCTCGCCCTCCTCCACGACTCCCCCGCCGTCCCTACCTCCCTCTCCAAAGTCTGGCTTGCCGGTGCCGCCGGCGGTCTCGCAACCTTTGTCATATCCGCGCCCACGGAGCTCATAAAATGCCGAGCCCAAGTCTCCTCTGACCACTATACAAGCTCCTTCACGATAGCACGGGACATCTGGAAGCGTGAAGGGATACGGGGATTATACTATGGTGGCGGGATAACGAGTGTGAGGGATGCCGTGGGATACGGGTTCTATTTCTGGTCCTATGAGTGGAGCAAACAAGCCTTCAGCTCCCCCGACGACACCGATCGCCAAACGGCGCTGAAGGTTCTGTTCTGTGGAGGATTGGCTGGAGTAGTGACATGGGCGTCCATCTTCCCGTTAGACGTGATCAAGACGAGGGTTCAGACACAGCTACTACATCCACCATCACCCGCTGAAGCCGAACAGCACCCACTACTGCCATCCCATAGGCACCGGAAAAGACTCAGTACCTTCGAGATTGCTAGAGAGGCGTACCGGGCTGAGGGTGCGAGTGCATTCTTCCGTGGATTGGGAATATGCAGCGTGCGAGCGTTTGTTGTGAATGCGGTCCAGTGGGCGGTGTATGAATGGATGATGCGTCTCCTGCAGCAGGCGTAGAGCGATGCTCAGAGAGTCCATATGACGATTATTCAAGCATTGTTGAAGCATAGAAGGCAGAAGCTTTATTATCCCTAGCTCGAGATGTGTGTTCTGCAGCCTAAATTACCTTAAAATCTAGAGTGCACGAAGGACAATTGAAGAAGACAATCTTGAGTTTGATAGAAGGATCTTATTGAAGCACCGCCCCTCGAAGCGGGAGCATGAAAGTGCCTGGAATTGACACCTACGTCCCAGCTCATTTTTCGCAATCTAGAGTACAGTATGAAATTTTTTCGCCCAGCCGAAGAAAGATTATCCCTCCATTTGATCACCCATACTCAAACTATCCGCCTCGTGGAATGCAGTCTCGCAGAGAGATGCCGGGAATATGGAAGAAAGATGGTTCCATAGGATAGAGCTGCCCACAGAGAGACGAGCATGAACCATAACCACCGAACGTGGGCGTGGCAGCCTTTTACCATAGATAGAAAGATACCTCCACCTTAACCATCTTTACATGATCTGGTCCTGAGTCAGGCCGGCGGTCGCTTCGGTGCCCTCCATGGCATCGCCGTTGCTCTGGTTAGTGTAGCGAACGTAGGTCAAGCCAAGCGGCCTGCCGCCGTACTGGTAACCGGTGAACTTCTCTGCTTTGGATTAGCTTTCGTCTTCCATATACACCTAGAGGTACTCACGAATAGAGGTCTCGGCATCGGTGCCCTTCTCAAACTCGACGACACCGGTGCCGCGAGAGCGTCCGTTGGGTTCGTATTGGATCTCAGCGCGCTTGACCGAACCGATAGTGGTGAAGAGCTCAACCAGATCCTCGTTGCTGGTAGACCATGGGAGATTGCGGACATAGATGGTGTTGCTCGGCTCTCCGCCAGAAGTTGCAAAGTCGGTGAATGGATTCGGTTGGTTCGACGTAGCAGTGGCATCGTAGGCGGGGGCAGCAGCACTGGGGCCACCACCAAAACCTCCTCCGCCGCCAGCATATCCACCACGTCCTCCGAAGCCACCTCCATAGCCACCGCGGCCACCAAATCCGCCGCGGCCACCAAAGCCTCCGCGACCGGCAAAGCCGCCTCCGAAGCCGCCACGGCCATATCCACCGCCAGGGGCGCCAGCAAAGCGATCCTCGCGCACCTCGAGATTGCGTCCCTGCCATTCATATCCATTGAACTGGGTGATTGCGTTCCGAGCGTCCTCCGGGGTATCGAATGCGACAATGCCGGAACCCTTGGGGCGGCCATCCGGAGCCATGTGGACGTCTGCGCGAATGACAGATCCGGTGACAGCTGCTTGGCGGAAGAGGTCCTTCAAGTCCTGCCAGCCGACATTGTACGGAAGCTATTCCGTAAAGTCAGCATATCAAGCAAACTGGTGTAGGAAAAATGAAGGGGTACAAACGTTGGCAACATAGACCTGTCGGGCTCCGCCTGGGGGGGGAGGATAAGCACCAGCACCGCCGGCGCCAAAGTTTCCACCGCCAAATGCTGGACCGCCGCCGAAGCCTCCGCGCGAGGCACTAGGGTTGCTGAAGCGAGGCTCGGCCTCTCGATCCTCGCGAACGTATACGAGCCGACCCATCAGGTTCTGATTGCTGAGCGTCGCCACGGCGTTCTGCGCCTGCTCCCGAGTTGCATACTCCACGATGCCACAGCCCTACACCCAAGCAAAAGCCAGTCAACCTCCATCCCTCTCAAGACCAACCATCATATTATTACCTTTGACATTCCATTCGGAAGCAGCAACACGTCTGCGAACAAGACCTCGCCGGCTGCGTCGAATTAGCGGGGGCCAGCTTTGGGCAAGCGCGGACGTACCCTGTCTCATGAAGTCCTTCAGGTGATGCCACTTCACGTCGTAGGACAGATTCCCCACATAGACACGGCGGTCCTGCTGGGACGACTCGCGGATAGTCTGCATCATGGTCTCCTTGTTGCCTGCGTCGAGGGGGCGCGGCGGGCCTCCACGACTCGATCCGTAAGACTGGTAGGCTCCCGTGCCCTGGGCACCACCTATTGGCGATCGCGACCGACGCTCACTGCGGCGGTAGTCGTCGCGGCTGCGCGATCGGCTGCGGGGAGAGTAGGAGCGTCGAGAGCGACGCGGCGAACGAGATCGGCGACGGGGAGAGCGGTCGCGTTCGCGCTGGTCATAGCTGTCAGTTTCGTACGACATTGCGGCAGCTTGTGCAGGCGGCAGCGAGTAAGAGAGCAGCGAGAGGGACGGTGAGCGGGGGGAGGAATGAGGGAGGTAGAGGAGCCGACGCGATTTGATGGAAACGTCGGGCTGGAGGTGAGGTGCGCAGCGAACGGCAGGCGGAGCGCAAGGTGAGGTCAAGCGGCTTGGCGGCAAGTTCCGGCGGGGTCACGTGAACAGCCACCCGACGGCTGCTGCCTTGCGCGCCCCGAGCTGGCCGCCAACGCTGCGCCGCATTCACAGGCGCAATTCGCAGGGCGGGCAGGCACGCGTTGCGGGGCACCGGCGCCATGCTCGTGCTGGAAGGGGGGCAGAAAAGGGAGCAGCGGCGGGCTAGACTTACCGCGGACGGGCGATAAGTGTCTCCGCCGGAATCTGAGCGTCGTGGTCAGCGCAAAGAGGGCAGGTTAGGGAGGAGGCAGATGGCGCGAGGGAGAGTGGTAGAGTTGGGAGGAAAGAGGGGAAGGTTCCAAGGGTTGGAGACCCGGGGCGCCTACCCATTTCACCGTTGGAAGTAACGACGACCTGCGTGTGGGACAAGGGACTGTGGGCTCGCTGAGGGCAGAAGTGCTTAGAGGCCGGGTCCTGGCCAGCTGAGACGGGCGGGTCCACTGCGTGCTGGATGCAAGTGCTAAGTGCTGCAGAAGACAGATTGCCTTCTTTTGCCTTGCGCTCCTGCGCCCGACGACGCCGTCGAGAGCTCGACCGAATGCGCCGCCCACGGTCGCTGCGGCCGCGAGCCAATGGGGCACAGAGTATGGGCACCGAGAGCGTGAGGGACGACCCGGCGGAGCGGTTGGTCGACGACGGCGGGTAGGGTTGATCGGGCGCTGGAGTCTGTAACCTTACGCTGGGCCTGCGGGCGAGGGCGAGTGGGGGCGCGGTGCGGCGACGGGGCCGGTGGGCTGCTCGACTGGCGGGACGAATGGCGCCTTCGCTGCGCAGACACCCTGATGGCAGTATAGTGTGAATTCTAACGCGGTGGATGCTGGCCTGCGCAGGCCGGAGGTGGCCAAAGCGGGATAACCGATGGCCTCTGCGCGCGCCGCGGAACGACTCCCGCTGCTTCCCCTCGGCTCGCTTCTGCCCTACGAGCCCACGTCGTCTGCCGTCGCTGAGGCTCCCCGAACGACCTGCCCATCACTCGCGCTCTGCTGCTCCAGAAGTGGCAGAACGTGCAGCGCGCCTTCCTCTCGTCTCGGCGCACCTGCTTCAGCAAGCCACGTCCACCCCACCACAGCGCGCAGCGGAGCACCCGCAGCATGCCCCCCCCCAAAGCCACCGCTCCGAACGACCATATTCCGCCGGGTGGACACTGATGAAAGATGAAACCGCACAGCGCGGCGCTCAGCTGCGGCCGCTACTGTTGCTCCCGCATCTCATCGCCAGGCGTCATGGCGCCCGCGGATTGGCTACCCACCATCACGACTGAGCTCCGCTGCGCATGCCGAGTCACTTCCTGGGCCTAATCACCGTCGGCCGGCAAGCTCTGAAGAGCGCCGCTTGCGACGTCTGCGTACCGGCAGGCTGGGTGCTTAATTGAAGGACTCGGAGCTGCTGAGGCCCATAACCAATCCACCCCCTCTGCGCCGTCACGGCCGCTTGTTGGCCGGCACGCTCTTCGACGGCTTTAGCCTCCCCCGCATCCTGGATTGCGCCGGCTGCGCGTCGCTGGCTGCATCGCCGAGCGAAGCGGTTTCTGGCATGTGTGCTTGGCACGCTGAAAAATGCCTTCGTCAGACTTTGGGCCGGTGTCTGCAGCTAGAGCACGTCAAGCTGCGAGCACCAGCCGGTTCGGGAGCCCTGGCCACATCGCCGATGCAGGCCTTCTGTAGAGATATGGACATGCTCGGGCCGGCAGTGAGTACCCTGCTCGTAGGGCCTGTTGTCCGCAGTGCCGCATACATAAGCTGGCCTGGCTTGCAGCTTCGCCTGTCGTGCTGGGCTCTGTTGCACATAGCAAGGCCACCGCTGCGGCCTTGAGATCGTGCCGTCTGTCTGCAGAATCGAGTGGGGCGTTGGGTCGTACAAACGCTGTGAGTCCTCCTTCCGACCACCAAAGCTGCGCGAGACAGCGTTGGGATCGCTCAAGCATCCTTATCCAATAGGGGATCATTGGCGACACGGGCGAGATGCAAGAAGTGGGTCCATGAAATAATCGTTGATCGGTGAATAATACTGTGTTCCTTCGAGCGGGAAAAGTGGCTATCGGAAAGAAGACCTCCGGCTCTAGAAGTTGGGAAATACATTGCTGAGCGCATACGAGCGTGCGCTTGACCGAATCGATGCCTTCTCGCCGCTCAGGCAGTTTCTCGGAGGCATATCCGGGGACTAACATTGTCTACGCACAGTTTCAGTCCGACTTCTCGGGCTCTGAGACGCGTCGAAGCGGTCACTTGTAGGACAACGAGAGACAGAATATGGTGCCCTTGGTTGTTCTGCCTCATGTCATGGAGAAGGCATGGAGCACCACCTTCTCCGCAGCGTCCCCTGACTGCTCGCTATTGCTTCACTTCCTTCTCCCTCGTCTATCTAGAGTCTTGGACGTCACTGAGCTTGTGCATCTTGCTGACATGTCATTCTAGGGCATAAGCTGCGACTTTGAGTAGCTATTATCCCAGTTCAGTCAGCTCTCACCGCATTCCTTATTCGCTCGTCCTACACCGCTCGGCACCCTGATCAAAAAGGGACGTTCTTTGCGCGCATAGTAAAGGCAGCAAAATCGAAGCTTTCCGGACCGTGTTCTCGGCATCGACTTCCTCGCCGGGATGATATTTGCGATGGTAGAAAATCCCGAGGTCATTTGTGCGGTCCAAGCGAGCTGCATGCGAGTAGCTCAACCGTAGGCCTTATCTCCCATTTCATCAGCAGCCTATTCGCCTTAAGCAAATTGATATCGCATGAGGGTAGAATAGATGCTAGAGCACGTATCGGGCTACAGTCGCAGCTTGCCCTGTCCCGGACTGCTGGCTGTCCCTACACATACTCTCACGGCTTCACTCTACGCAGGCTAGGCAAGCATTCTTCTTGCCTCCAGCTCAGAATGCTCCTTCCCTATGTATCGGAGTACGACGAAACCTCGGCGGATTGCCATGCTATTCCACGCAGCCGCATCCTTGACCGGCTGCCTCTGAGTTCAAAATGTACTTTCTACGCTTTTCAACCGCCACTTTGCCCCAGCCTCAGTGCTATGGATCATCCAGGCATGTGTTCGGGATTTACCGTAGTGTATTCCTTTTTGTTGCCGTGTTGCAACCTTACGTTTCTCTTCATCGCGACTTCCCGGGAATGAGTTGGCACGCTCGCTTAGCCATGGCTTTATCACCTCATTCGCGACCAGCAACGAATCCCGCAGAGGCGGCTGGTTCTCCTGATCTTCGTTGTCTCGAAGTGTGCCGTCTCTCTCTGCTGTCCGAGTCATTTTGCATGCACATTGGCTTACGCGCCTTAGCCTTGTAGCGATCACTCCATCAGACCACGGCTACACGAACACACCGGAGCCTCAATCACGCCCTAGCTGGCCCTCCATCAGCGCCTATGGGAGCACTTACGAATCGTTCGCAACAGGGTTTGTACGACTGACTATAACGCATCCTGTTTACGCTGTGCGGAGCGCGGGGCCCCGCCATCTATTCGCTCCACCAAAACAATGTCGCACGACTTGGCTGCCTCATGTCCTTCATTGCGTGTCTAAGCATCGCGAGCACCGGCTCACGCTATATTCACATTCTTAGCTAGCTTCAGCCTTCCTCAGATATCACTCCATGTTCGGCTACAGGGAGCTATGGATGCGTTCGAGGACCTGCACCGGTCAGTTGCTATTCATCTTGCTTGCTCACTCCACCGGCCTAGGCAGATATGTTTTCTATTCCAGACCGGGTTACATCTTAGCCCTCGTCCGCTCCGTTTAGCGTCCGTCCCGTCCGACTCCGTCCCGAATTCCGTCACACCGTAGACAATGACCTTAAAGTGCTTTACGCCACCCAGCCAGGCTACCAGGTTTGAGTATGTCTCACATGCTGTATTGAAGCGGTCTCGGGCTGACAGAATGATAGCATAGTCGCCGTTCCAGCAATCGGAGCGAACCCTATCGTCACCTTTCGATATCCCGGCCAGCCAAAGCCTGACCTCCGAGACTTGTCGAAATGGAGACACATGTTCTCCGCAGTCACAGATGCGCGGGTGTTCATGTACACCTTTGACCCTCCGGAAGACGCCAAGTCCCACGGCATCACAAAGTATGCGGAAGACCTCCTTCGCGAAATGGACGACCAGGGCCTAGGCTCCAACCGTCCCATACATTTTGTCGGGCACAGCACTGGCGGCATTGTGGTTAAGAGGGCTCTAGTGGTAGCCAACGGAAGCAACAAGCCCAGGATTTTGCAGATCAAGAGAGACTGTATTAGCGTTGCATTCTTCGGCACGCCTCGTAAGTCCGTCGTATTCAACCCAACAAAATCTGACCCATTTTATCCAGATCATGGAAGTACTGTGCTGTGCCAAAGCACATACAAGCAAGCCGTTGCCGATCTCTTAGGCCTCAACATACCCATGAGTGAGCGAGTGCGCCAAGATTTGCTCAAGATCGAGAACATCGACGGAGTCGGCAGCTTTAGTCGCGTATTCCAACCCCTCACAATCAATATGGAGAAGATTTGGAGCTTCCACGAGGCGATGGCGTCCAAGCTCCAAGTGAGGGCGAAATCCAGCACCGGCTCCGGTTCTACGACCATCGCCCGACTCGTAAGGCGTCCACAGCGCTGTCGTCATGCCTCCATCTTACTAAGAAGATCAGGTCGTCGAAGAGCGAAGCGCAGCACTGGACGGCGCTAGCTTAGCTCGGTATCCAGTTGACTGCGAGGAACTAATTCCTATTATTGCGGATCATGCATCTCTTCCCCGCTTTGGCGATCGCCCCAATTCCAGGGCATATGCCAAATACATTGAAAAGCTTCAGCTTCAGTTCAGGGCGATCGCAACAGTACGAGGAGAGGGTTTGGATCCCCGATGGCTAGAGCACAAATTGACAGTCGAAGTCCATCGCTTCCACAACCTCGAGGAGGACAACCAAATGGGCATCAAGCTATGGTCGGTTTATCCGCTGCTTTACGATTTGCTTGAGGACGGCCCTGAGGCTTGTCTCAACAACAGAATTGCTTCAGCCCTTCGTCCCACCACGGCAATAGAACAAACCGCCAGGAAAGATCCGCCGCCTCCGCCTTCAGAGTCTGCCGAGCCGAACCCGAATCGGCCTCGTCCGCGTAGTAATTCGTCTCCCGATCGCCAGGGTAACGCGAAGCAGCCCTTAAAGCTTCAGGTTGAGAACTCATGCAAAGGATCCGCGGATGCCCACCACGAACGTCGGCCACAAAGCGCATCCACATTGGTCGACTCGGATCCATCCAAGGCTAGTCGCGAGGAGTCCTCACGCCCTAACAACCAGCGTGACGATGACGCAGAGAGTGACATTAGCTCACCCTCTGCGTATTCACTTCCAGAAGCCAGTCGCTTCCGCTGGATTCACATTCCATGTAATCATCTTGTTTGGGTCGAGAAGATCTTCCTTGCTGTGGAAAAAGAGCGTGAGAAACAGTGGTTTGATGAGATCGCCGAGTCAACGCCCACCAGTGCGGAAACGGAGATCATGGCTCAGTCAGCTAGCCCACAAGATATAACAATGGCCGAGACGCCCACCGAGTTACTGGAAAATGCCCTGGAGGATCCTCTCGTAGCAAATCTTCTCAAAGCCAAAGAGCGTGTAGAAGCGAAGGGCATAGCTGTACCCGACCTGAAGGAGGTTCTCATGGATCCTCGTCAACAAGCTCACCTGCTTAAACTGGCACAGAACGTCTCTACGCAGAAGCGAACTAATTTGATTCCCGAAGCGGCACAGGTAGTCGAAGAGATCCGCGAAAACCGCATTATTGTGGGTACGATAAAGGAGAAGATTCGTGAAGGCCAAGTGCCAGACCCCTCAGTAATCACCCAGAAGCTGCGCGAGGATAGAGATCGACCGAGACTCACGAGTGCTGTGTTGGACGAGGGATATTGGACGCGGAAACAGAGGAACTCTCGTCACGGACTACCGCATGGGAGGTACATGGAGTCCTTCTGCCAAATATTCCTGCCGAAACGCTCGATCGAAACGGAGTCGATCATGGGTGAGACCATAGAGCAATACGTGGCGCCAATCTCCAGTCCCATTGAGTCTCCGCAGCTATGCTTCTATGTACGTTACTGTAGCTCCAAATGTCCATGACTAACCGTATCCAGATGCCTTACCTCCATTGGGATACCTTTGGCAGTATGGAAGCGCGCAACAAGCTTGTCAAGGAAAGGCTGAGGTTGCCCGTTAGCTTGGTTCGGAACCGTGCAGTCGAGCGCGGAGTCTCAATGGAGCATAAGTTGATATGGCAGTATCTCGTCGACACCTCGGGCCTCCCATTACACATCCGGCGCACTCTTGATCAGTTCGGCGATCCCCATCTAGAGGACATGGGTTCTCGTGATAAAGACCAGGTTCTCTACAAATGCACGAAGCCTGCGGATGATGATCCAATGACCAAGGAGATATTTCATTCCGTGAGCTGTTCCCATCATAGCTGACGAGTGTGCTCTAATTTTTGAGCAGGCCAAGAACCGCGCGACAAGGGCAGAGGACGCGAAAGTGCTGATGGTCGATCAGCTCTGGTGCTATGTGATTGATTCAAGTAATGTCTGCCTAGCTTCCGGTGATTTACCCCTCCCTGACATGATTCTCAGACACGGTTGCGACTTTCTTCACGCCCAAAGAGGATACAGCTTCTAGACCTCGAACTGGGTGCGAAAACGGCTCCCGACGTGGAAGCCACACGAACGAATCTGCGAAGAGTCCGGCCGACTTAGGTGTTGACATCCCCGGAGACTTACGCTATCAGCTGTATGCGGATATCAACGGAGATCAACGCTTTGCAAGGCGATGTTCCGACCCATTCGATTTCGTAGCCGCCACGATATGGCACGCGATCACCGTGTTTCTCGATAGAGCTGCCGACGAGGACCTTCAAGTATTTACTCTCTTTGAAGAGAGATTATGTGAATTGGTAAGGCTCACTCCTAGATTCCGAATGGACCACTAAGCATACTACTTCTGAAGGTTGATTACCGCATCAAGTCGTTCAAGGAGTTCCGCGACAGTCAGGCGAGCGCATCGAAGATCTTCCAGCGTATGGGATACCACAGCTCAGCAACGGGCAACGAGTTCCAGAAGATCATTGAGGCACTAAACCCAAGCCATGACCTTACAGCCCTGATAGAGCTACGTGACATTCAAGATGAGCTAGGCATGATCAACACCGTCTTTTCCAAACAAGCCGTGGTCGTCAATGATCTCATACACGCCTATGGGCTCTTGGATAGGGCAAAGGACAAGTCTGAGCCTGGAAACCACGGCCAAGCGGTCCGATGGCTCGAGGATGCAAAGACTCAGGTCATACGCTATCAAGAGAGGCTAAAACATCTCTGCGAAGAAACGAAGAACTCACTCGAAGAATACAAATTCCTGCTCGACATGAAGCAGAAGCAGAGCAACGTCATCGAAGCGTACTTTGCTCGTATCGCCGCGCAAACTCAGGGTCGGCAGAACCGCTCCATTCTGATATTCACCATATTCACTGTCATCTTCGTACGTCAAACCTAGGCTTCATCTCCCCTTCCCAAGCGCGCTAACATCAGCAGCTCCCGCTAAGCTTTTTTACCTCTCTCTTCAGCATGAACGTGCGGGAATGGACGGGCACCGAAAAAAACAAAACTCTTCACACAGTCCTGGCACTAATGGTTCCCGTCTCGGTCTTCATCATAATTGCCGTGCTGTTCCTCGCTTTTACGCAGCCCATCCTTGACGGCACGACGAAGGCGGCGACACGGACAGTGAACACGGTCAAGAATGGGCATAAGCACTTCCATAAGCTGAGAAACTGGTGGAAGAGGCGATGGGATGGGGCCAGCGAGGAGGAAGAGGAGGACATGGCGGAGGTAGGCACGAAGCCGGGCATGCCTGACGCTGGGAGCTGGGTGGGTAGCTGCTTGGATCTGGAAGGGCCGGAACAGAGGATGGAAATGAGGCGGAGGTGAGAAACGAGGGTTCAGAATGAGGGTCGTGGGAGACGGCCTCCGTGGAGAGTTTGTTAATCCTGTGAGTAGGTGTAGTGCATCCATTCTACGTAGCTCGTTTACATTAAACCACCCATTGGCCAGCTCGTTGATCGTTCCCTCGGCACCGGAGATAGCGGAGCGCGCAAGGTCGACTAGCTTAGGTGTAGCCGTAACAACCGCAATGTTGCCCCGCTCTACAAATTCCCTAGTGTCGCAGCACTGGTCGTGTCGTTCGCGACACGCCCCGGATCAGGTATTCATCACGAAAACGGAAGTCCACTAACAATATGCAGTGCAACGAGGACTGGGGCTTCGTGCAATCAGGTGCGAGGTAATTACGTTGACAGGAGGAGGCTGTGCTGGATGATTTACCCTTGTACCCGGTTGATATTCCGCGAATGACGGTAGGTGCATGGATGAAACGCACGAGTATATTAAAGATTTTGGCGAGATGGTGAGGGATCAGTATATATGGATGCCTTGGTCGCGCAGGAAGTATAAGAATATTAGTTGAAGACTGTTCTTTCGTGCAGTTGAAAGACAGCAGGCAAGATGAGACTTACTTCAGCACTTTCGTCTGTTCCCTTTTGCATTGGCCTTGCCCAAGCATATGGCGATGATCCCTTCTCAAAGTGGCATCCAGCTGGGCCCGGCGATGGTATACATGCTCCCTCAAACGTTCCTCTTCCCACAATTCCTCTTATACTAATTACTTCCCAGTGCGAGCACCATGCCCCATGTTGAACAGCCTAGCAAATCATGGTTTCCTTCCCCACGACGGCAAGTTCATCACCGAAAACCGAACGATTTCCGCACTCTCCACAGCTCTCAACATCAGCGCCGAGCTGGGAAAGTTCCTTTTTGGTGAGGCAATGACGACGAGTCCGGAGCCTAATGGTACCACCTTCGACCTGGACAATTTGAGCAGGCATAATATTTTGGAGCACGATGGGAGTTTGAGGTATGCTCTCCCCTTCTTTCCACCCTTCCATCTCCTCATCAGAGCCGTATACACTGCGATTCCTTCAAATTGGCTGTGCATCATCTCTCCTCCCTGCTCTTAAGAATATCCAACTGACACGAGATGGTGTCTAGCCGCGCAGACTACTACTGGACCCACGACTCACACAGCTTCAACGCCACCGTCTTCGCGCAGACCCAATCCTACTGGACAGGCCCCGTCATCGACATCCAAATGGGTGCCAACGCACGCCTCGCCCGCGTGCAGACGTCCAACAAGACTAACCCGACCTTCTCCATGTCCGACCTAGGCGACGCATTTAGCATTGGCGAAACCGCAGCGTACATTGGTATTCTGGGCGACGTGGAGTCGGGGACGGTAAAGAGGGAGTTGGTGGAATATTTGTTTGGTGAGTCAACAGCATTTTCATTCGGTGGATGCTATCTATCTCACTGTGGATGGAATGCGCTTCTCTTTGTTTTCCTTTGATTTGCGCGATCGATGGGCTGATTTGGGCGATGCAGAGAATGAACGGCTGCCGACGGAACTGGGCTGGACGACCTCCAGCAGGGAATTTACCTCGACGGATTTGGACAACATGATGGAGAAGATTGTTAATGCGACGGGGGCGACGCCCGAGGAAGCGAGGAGGTTTCTCGCGCGCGGCGATCTGCATGCGGGCCGAAGCAGGTGTGCCGAACTGCGTGTGTAAGTCGGCGACGGCTGGCGGCATGCTAAGTGGGGTGGGGTTTTCCGGTCGGCCTGGAACTTTTGCCGGATAAAGACGGCGAGTAGGCGGGTTCTTTTCTGTACACTCTTTGAAGCTGAATATAACGCATCGTTCATTGTCCAGAGGGGGGAGGTTTGGTGTGGATTTAGTACCGTTCGCCTGATGGGAAAACACTCCTGTGGGTCAACAGGCTGCGTGAGAGGCGGGTTTGCAGAGACCTAGAAGAAGCCAATACGGAATTTGAAAAGATGTAAGAATGGCCATAGGTCGTACGAGGTCAGTTGCGTCTGTTGCATTGGTTGCCTGTCTTATCGCCTTTCCCCGCAGACAGCGATTGTCATCAAGCACCCGGTGGCAGCGTCCCAGTTCCCATTTCCGACATAGTAATGGCGGTTGACAGCGGGTCGGCGAGGGATGGCAGCCTGGGCATTGTTGAAGCGTTACGTCGTTCCTATGCCCGTACGGGGTCGGGAAGCGTGACGAGGTTCCATCCAGCCTACTGCTCTGCCTAACAAACTAGTAATGCTCCAAGCAGATGCTATCACCCTGGAAACATTGTCCTACCCTTATTAGCTTCAGACGTCGAGTACACTCACACTCAGCTCGGAAGTTTCCAGCATTCTGCGTACAAAACGTCTCCACCAGCCACTGACGCAACCCCCACGGTCAGCTCTCGGGCACCACCCTCTTCGAAACACCAGCCGAAAGTTATCCCTCACAAAGCGGGGCGAATATCTCATCCCTTTCCAAAAATCCTACGTCCACTTAAAACTCGTCACACTTACGAAGTTCCTCGTCCGAGTTATCTCCCCGCCACAGTGGACCCGCCAACCGGAACCGGAACGCCACCATTCTAGATCAAGCCTAGCGGCGCGATCTGCTTCCGATGCTTGGGCACGCCCAAAGCTTGATATCTTCAACACGTGCTGCGCTCCGAGCGAACTCCGTGATGGCCTTCTAGAAGGTGTCGAATTTGGAGAATTCGTTATCATGCCAAGACATAGGGCTCGGGCGAGGAGGGGCGAGGAGAATAGGGGATGATGTATATATACCGTGGGATTGCCCCTTGGATGAGGGAACAACACAAGCGTCAAGAGGACGTCAAGCGCGTCTCATCACTTCCTATTACTCTCCCCTCCGTCATTGGAAGTCTCTCTTTATCTAATATTGGGATTCCTCGTGTTCCCTTTGGCAGTCGCCGCAATAGAGTATAAATCTTTCTGGTACATACCACAGAGTGTAGACTACATCCTTCCTCTTTTCTTTGAATATAACAAACATCCTCCATGGCGGAACCATCAATAAATCCGCAAATCGACAGCGACTCGTCCTCCGAGATGACTCACATTGACGACCCTCCCAAACCAATCTACCGCTCCATCACCGGCCGCCATGAACCCACATTCGACGGCGCCGACATCGTCAACCTCCCCATCCGAACCCTCAGTCGCGATGCCGACCTCGAAGAATACACGGCTGAAACGATCGATGGGCAAATACTCCGCGAAATCCGCTCCAATGTCACCGGCAACATCGAGCGCTACGAACTCGTTACCTGGAAAGTGGACGACCCCGAGAATCCGAAGAACTGGTCGAAGGCGTACAAGTGGTGGTGCACCATGTGCGTGGCGCTGACGTGCTTCGTGGTGGCTTTTAACAGCGCGGTCATTACGGCAGATATCGAGGGCGTGGCGGAGGAATTTCACGTCAGTGAGGAGGTTGCGCTCCTTACTATTACACTGTTCGTCGTGGGATTCGGTGTGGGTCCGATGGCTTTCGCGCCCATGAGCGAGATCCTGGGACGCAGGCCGATTTACGCGACTACGCTTTTTGTCGCTGTCATCTTCACCATTCCTGGGGCCGTTGCGAAGAATATCACGACATTGCTGGTTACTCGAGCGATTGCCGGCATCGCGTTCTCGGCGCCGATGACGCTCGTCGGAGGGACGTTGGCAGATCTGTGGAGGAACGAAGAGCGTGGTGTTCCCATGGCGGCCTTCTCGGCTGCTCCCTTCATCGGCCCTGCCATCGGCCCGCTTGCAGGTGGATTTTTGTCGGATGCTTGTGGCTGGAGATGGTTATACTGGATCCAACTCATCCTGAGCGGTGTCGTCTGGATCCTTATCTCCTTCACCGTCCCTGAAACCTACACACCAAAGCTACTCACCAAGAGGGCGAAAGAGCTCCGCAAGGAGACGGGGGACGACAAATTCGTCACTGAAGAGGATCTTGACATGCGACCCCTGAGCCAACGATTGACGCTCTTCCTTCTGCGACCATTCCAGCTCTTGTTTCGGGAGCTCATTGTTTTCTTCATCTCGTTGTACATGTCGGTCTTGTACGGGCTGCTGTACATGTTCTTCGTTGCGTAAGTACTCCCCTCTCACAAGTAAGATGGCTCAGACTAACCTCAGCAGGTACCCAATCATTTACCAGAAGGGCAAAGGCTACAGCGCTGGTACGACCGGTCTGATGTTCATCCCGATCGCTGTCGGCGTCGTGCTTAGCGCCGCGTGTGCGCCCCTGGTCAACAAGCATTACCTATATCTCGTCAAGAAGCACAACGGCAATCCACCTGCAGAAGCGCGTTTGATCCCGATGATGATTTCCTGCTGGTGCATCCCCATCGGCTTATTCATTTTTGCATGGACATCATACCCGAGGCTGCATTGGGCCGGCCCGGCGTTCGGCGGCTTCCCTGTCGGCTTCGGCTTCATCTTCCTATACAACTCGGCTAACAACTACCTCGTCGACTCTTACCAACATCAGGCTGCGTCCGCTTTGGCTGCGAAGACGTTCATCCGGTCATTCTGGGGAGCTGCGGTCGTGCTTTTCACAAATCAGATGTACGACCGCCTGGGTTACGAGTGGGCGAGTACGCTGCTGGCTTTCATTGGGCTGGCTTGCTGTGCGATCCCCTTCGTCTTCTACTTTAAGGGCGCGGACATTCGCAAGCACTCCCATTATGCATATAGCCCGGACGAAGAGAATCAGGGCAACCTGGAGAAACGGCCAGGTTCAGTCCCAGAGCCGTGAATGCGCGCAGACGCAATTGCGTGAGGTCGAACATACAGGTGTATCGGGTGTCAGGAAAGATGGGTTTTTGGTCAGACCACACTGTTTCTTCTCCTGCGGATTGAAGTGCATGAAGCGGGTTCGTCGACAGTCAAAGAGCGGGTAGAGGACCAATCATTGGTCAATTGTACACTCGGCGTGGAGACATGCCAAGCGGAATGCCGTAAAGCGACGTAGGTGGTTGATATCCTCCGCGAGAGGATGGAGTTCTAGATTCCCATGGGCCTGCGAGCGTATCGCAGAGCCTTGAGCGGCGCGTAAGGCGTATCACGGTTGAAAGTTCGGCCAGGCATGGAGTTGTACTCCCGAGGTCGGTGCCTGTAAAGTAATTTAGTAATTTATCAGTGATCGTCGTTCAAATCGCTTGTTCCAGCAGTGACTGCAGAAGTTCCATACCGCACCTGACCAACTTCTCCGGATATTCTGCACTTCCGTGCCGAAGGCCAAAGGATTGCTTCGCTTTCGGCTCATGTCGTACGAACCGAGTTTCGTTGTGTTCTGCCGGACGGGTTGCTGGAATGGCCAATTCGTGGCAGTCAAGGTAACTCCCTTCAAGCGTAAAAAGGAGCTCGAGAACTTAGTAAGAATCCCCCACAACCCAAACCTTGCACATGACGTGTATCTGCGGAAGAGGGCTTTGCGGTTCAGAGCTTCAGCTTCCCAGTGCGACGTCATGGGCAGGCTCGAGCCAGCGCCTCGGTATCGAGAGTGGCGGTATTTCCGCGTGAAAACCTCAGTCGCCCCGGTCCGGCACTGGGCGAGCAAGAAATTACCGCAAAATGCCCCTTGGACTCATGTGAGGCTTGAGATACGAGGGAGAAAACCGATGAGTTGAGGGTGGGCATGTGCTTAGCGCCAATTAGTCATGCCAGATTGACCAATCATGGTTGGTTCTGCCAGACTTTTCCGCCATGAATGGAGGTCCCGGTCCAGTGGCCGCGCCCCACCCGATCTGCTCAAACCATCTCCTCAAACCTCACCATCGCCGACTCATTTTCACCACTCAGACCGATCGATGATACGCGCGCCGCCGCCATGGACGAAGGCACGCCGAATCAGCAGTCGCACGCGTCGTCGACGTTAGGGCAGGACATGCCACCCCGAGCCGATATCGACGAGATACTGAGGCGGAAGCGGAAGGCACGAGAGTATAAGGTACGCAGTGCGCCTTTTTGTTGTCGGAATGTTGGCATCCGTCTATTCAAGAAATCGCGACCCGAGTGGGAACAGCTTCGTCGACTTTCGGTGCCATCTTATGGCATGGGAACACCTCCAGATGAGGTCATGCCAGAGCTGACGCGGGCGGAGAGAGGCGTCAATGTTACTCGAAATGGTTGTTCTAGACTCTAGCTAACTTATTATTATTCAGGCCTGCTACCCGTGCCGACAGCGCAAAGTCAAGTGCGACCAGAACGTGCCATGCAAGACATGCGTCGTGCGCGAGCATCCAGAGCTCTGCACCTACCATCCTCCGAGCGAGACGCATCCACCCGCAAAACGTATCAGCATGGGCATGGGGCAGAATGGCAATGACTTTTCCAATGGGATGGTCCACATCCACGGAGGAACAGTTACGCTGCCGCGAGAGGTTCGCACATCGGTTGCGGGAAGTATAACAGAGCGCTGACCGATTCAGGACTGGGAGCGCATCTGCGCAAAACTCCAGACAGCGGAGAAGTCACTGGCTGACCTGAAGAATTCCATCAGCAGCGTCTCCGAAGTGCCACCAAATCCACCATCAAATGAATATTCACCAGGAACCGCTGGGAACACACCTCTGGCCGCTGCTGCGCCGATGGATGGCGAGACGAGCCATGTTAGAACGCAAGGCGTCCACACGCACAACGACTTTACCGGCCAGACCATCCACATTGGGCCGAGTTCCGTGCCGGCGCTCGTCATGGCATTGGGAAGAGGGGACAGTCAATGGCCGGGAATTCAGGATGCCCTGGGCAAGAAGAGCATGCTGCCGATTTTTGGTCTAGATAACGAAACCGCCACGTACCCGTTCGTCGACCTTTGGGGCCTTCCACATGGTTCTATTTCCCGTGCCAACGAACTCGCAAACGCTTTGCCAAATGATGCTGAGTGTTTGAGTTTCTTCCGGTGTTATCGAGAGACAGCCCACGTCGTCTACCCTGCCGTTGCAGATATCGAAGGCATTGAATCAGACCTACTACTTTTCCTGATCAACCGTGCAAGCTCGCAAGGCACCGCCGGGATTACAGACCAGCAAATATACGGAAAAGACTTCCATTGGATTGGTCTCGTCTTCGCTATCCTAGCATCAGGATGCCAATGTTCCACTCTGCCGAGAAAAGAGAGGGAGTTGACTTCGCAGGTCTACATCTGTTGCAGCTTTGAGTGTCTTCGGTTCACCAACTTCCTCTCCCATGCGACGTTGGACAACATTGAGACGCTTCTCATTCTGGGGAATGTCATTTCCAACAACATGAATGCCGGCGTCGCATGGAGTCTCATGGGCTTGACCGTCCGCCTTTCGCAGACCCTCGGTTTGCATCGGATGTGTCCACCGTCCACCCCTTTGCAGATCAAGCTTCTTCGAAGCAAGGTCTGGTGGGCGTTGCTGTGGCAAGACTCTTTGCTCTCCATCTCCTATGACAGGGCGTCGTCAACTACTACTATCGACCATACCGTTCCCTTGAGCCCGCACACTGCACCAGGGACCAGAACCTACGTTGAGAGCATGTATCGACTCTGCAAAGTGGGTCTCGATATCGTTCGGGAGCGGCAGCGACCACAAAACTCACACGACGCACTCATACGGATTACCGAGCATCGAAACGAGCTGCAAGAGATTATGGTCGACGCAGCGGACTATTTAAAAGATTCTAGGAGATGTCGATCAATGCGCGACCAACTTGAGCACTGGGCCCTTTACCTCCACATCTCGTACATAACCTCCGAGCTGTGTCGACCTGCGATTAGCCCGAGCACCGCCGGCTTCGATCTTTCAAAGAACTTGAAGAAGACTTGCATCGATAGTCTGGCAAACACTGTCGAAGCATTTCTTGGCCTGCAGAACATGACCCCCTTTGCGACACGATCGTGGGCCTCCGTTCATCGATCGGTTAGCTCCGCGTTGCTGCTTGGAATCCTACAAGAGCACAACCGTAACGAACGAGCTCGGTCCCTCCTCACCAACCTGGTGCAAGTCCTTGGAGATGTCACAGCCAACGTGGATCCAGCAGAGCTATCTGCGCCAATCACACGATCAGTATCTGCCCTCCAACGCCTTCTTAATTACTCACCGATGAACCGGAAGGCCAGCGACTCTGGCTCACAATCTTCACCCTCTCTCCCGACATTCAACGCGGACGAGCTCAATGGGGCACTCAACGGTGACGGAACCTCTCTGAGTCAGTCGCCAATTCTGGGATTAGATCTGGATTCGTCGCCCTATGCGCTCATGGAGTCCATAGTATGGGGTGCACAAAAGACGCCTTGAGCGATACGTCGAGGAGGTGGAATCAAATGTCTCATCACCAGCTTAACATCTTTAATAGCCGAGTCATTTACTACGGCCCCGACACGATATGCGGAGATATCCCGGCCGATCAACGACCATCCTCATCGCCGTGAGACATAGCGAGACGTGGTGTAGGTCCTATATATGCCTCGGCATGAAATGCGGCTTCGTCATCCTGATAGAGATACCCTTGTTTAACCGGGAAGAGGTGTACGGTTTATGGTCACTACATGGAAGGAATTGTGTCAGCCAGTCCTTATCAGTCCGAGTATCGAGAGTTGCCAACACATGATCTTTGGAGGAAGAGAATGGACCACTGCGAGGACCTGCTCATGCAGAAGGAAACCCATCTCAAATAGAAAAGTTGAAGGACGATACGCAAATCTAGGGCATTTGTGGAATCCACCATATCCAGAGCGGGTGCTGGGCGCTTGCATCGGATAGAATTGCTGGAACAATATTCAGTCGCTCTTCGCTCACCCTCGGTCAGTGGCCTGTGACGCTCGAGATATTCGACTGGTGGTGGCCACCACCGCGCTTTCCTTTCACTCTGTTAATACTCGTGTATGTCTTGGTAGCTGCCACCGCTTGCTGACCATTCACTCGCTCAGCAATGCGTATTCTGCGTCAATTTAACTTCCGCCCGCCGCTCAAACAGCCCTAGCAACCGGGCGCTCAATTTCAGAGCTCTGGTTGCTAGCACAACGTCCCTTCGTTGGGCCTTTCTCCTCTCATTGTCTCACGGCGGCTCCACAATCGCGCGAGCAAACTTATCCAACCCGGCCTACAGCACACATAATTCGTACGAATTCGCTCAGTATCGATATGTCGTCGGACCTTGATGACTTACCGCCCCTTGACGAAGCGCTTGCAACAGTCGAGCCGGAGCTTATTTACTACGAAGCTAAACGCCAATACGAAGCTTTTATGCGCCCACAGGCTTCTCTAGACGATAATGCGACTCCGTTGGTCTCGTCACGCCGGCTGACCCGCCAGCACACTGATCTTTCACTACACTACCGGAACTTGTTCGAAAATGCGATAAAACATCTCGATGAGCTTCGAAAGCTTCGCCTCTTGCATATATGTTTCGCGTACAAGACGAAAACGCGGGTCCTCCGATTTCTGGACTTACTCGATGAAGATGCGTTTGAGTGGGTTCGCTCGCTGAAACAGATTGTCACTGAGTATGCGAGAGACAGTGCGTTCGAGCATGAAGTGTCAACCGATAGGGAAGAGTACGAGGAGCTGCAAGAGGCGGGACAAGCGTTGGGACAAACCCCGCTGGAGGCGTTCAGAAAGCAGTATGTTATAAAGAAGGTAAGGGCTCTTCCCCCACCCTACCCATCGGGATCGGGCTGTGCGCTGCCAACGCATATGCCGTCCCCGGATATTGACGTAGGCCATACCGGCCACCGCGTCTGCTCACCGAAGAAGGCTGCCGTCGCCAAAGCAATGCCGACCAAACAACCTGGGCCGTACTTTGTCATTCCAACCTTGCCTATCGCCTTCCCTTCGCAGTTCTTCTCCGCTCTCGCTTCTTACGTGCCGATTACCCACCTCACAGTTGCGAGCATGCTCTCATATCCCTCTGCCTATCTCCTCGCGGTTTCCTCGGGCTTGAAAGGCGTGCTACGTTCGAAGCTGCCCAACTTCTGGAAAGACCAAGGACCTGTTGATGCGGAGGAAGAAGCATTGTGGACTACGTTCTTCGATCACCTACTACGTGGTCGAGAAATGCTGATCATGCGCAATGGGGCCGAACTGCCAGTCGACGAGGGAGACGGGTATGGCCATATGGATCTGGAGATGTGGATCGCGGGCTGGCTGGCAGAGCGACAAATGAAGGGGATGAGGGAGAAGGGGTTGGAGGAGAAGGCGCGTATAAGGTCCAGCATGGGGGAAATCGCAGCCGCGGGCGATGAGATCGAGGAAGGGGAGGACGGCGACGCTGAGATGGATGAGAGCGATGGTGAGGATGAAAGCGAGGATGAGGATGAGGTCGCGGGTGAAGAGTCGGAGCAAGAGGCGGAGGACCGTGACGAGGTTGAGGCCATGGATCTCATGCCCGAGCATGAGGATCCTACTCTACATCTTGGTAACGATACCACGCTTCTGGATCTCGAGCACCTGGACACGATCCACGTTGGCCAGGGGCGCACTGGGCCAAGGAGGGTGAGCTGGAACGAGGGCGAGCTAGCCAGCTTCTTCGAGATCCCCGCACGACCAACGAAGAAGGGGAAGGTTAGGGCAAACCGGTAGATGACAGCGGTTTACTAGATTGCCAGCATGTTAAGAAAGTATTGTTAATATCTCGGTTTCTTTCTGGTATGTATCACCACCGTTATTGTACCCCTGAACATGATCTCGATTAAGCGATTGACTAGTATCATTTTTCAGACCACCATATGGTCTATGCGTATTTATATGTACACGAAGTATATGCATGCTTCGAACAACAGCGAGCGTCCACTCCAACTCTATCAGTCCTCATACCTCTCAAGGATATACAAGAAAGTCTCCCTTTTCTCGGTCCATCTCTTCTCACGTCTTCTCACGTCTTCTCCCACCCCTCTCCCTCCTCTTCACTTTCTCGATACCATTCCTCATCCAATCCCCGATCGCCTATCTCACTGTAATAATCCTCCACACTCCACTCCTGCTCCGCCGCAGGCTCCTCAGTCTCCGCAGAGTAGTCCCACTCCTCATCCGAGCTGCGGTCGTCGATCTCTGACAAGTAATTCTCCGCGGTCCACTCCCCGTCGGAGTGCCTGCTCTCGACGTCGGACAGCTCGCTTCCCTGCGCATCAGTCTCCTCCACAGGAGCTTCAACATCCGTCTCCGTCGCATTCGCACTACCGGTTTCCACCCCACTAGTCCCCGCCAACGCCGCCGTCCACGCCAAATACCACGTCCTACTCGCCCCGCCATCCAGCAGCCCCATATCGAAGTTCGGATTCGAAAAGAAGGAAAACGCCGTCGCGGGATCCACAAGCGCCAGATTCGCGTAGAGGATGCCACGCCACCCACCCAGCACCTTATCCGCCCTGCCCTGACTGAAATAGCTATCCCACTCCTCCTGCACAAACTTCTTAGGCCGCGTATATGGAGAGGTAGGGTTGAGCGGGATCATGTGGATCCCTTGGATATACTCGGCGTTCGCGCCAAAATACGTCGTATGATCGACTTTGTTCTCGAACAGGATCCCCGTCACTTTGTTCGGCAGGAACTGGCTCGGCTGCACCGTGTTGCTGGTTTCGAGCAGGAAGTAGTTGTGCAGGCTGCGCGCTTGGACGGCGAGCTGCAGGTTCGCGCGCGCCTCCATTGCCGCGTCGCCCGACACTTTGCCCCACATTTTGAGCGCGTACGTCGCGAATGTGTCTTCGGACGTGGACTCCTGGTCCTTGCCGTCGCCGGACTCGAACAGGCCTTTTGCCCAGCTGTGGCCGTGGAACCAGTCGAAGGAGCGCTGGAAAGGGAAGTAGGGGTCGGTGGTGGAGGGGTTGGCGTAGTCGCGGACGAGCATGTTGACCCATGCCTTGTTTGTGCCTTGGTCAAGCCAGGATGGGTCGAGGTGCCCGATGACGGCGGCGCTCCAGACGAAGTAGCCGTAGTGGAAGTGGTGGTCGTTGTACAGCGTGTTTCCGAAGTCGAGACCCGTGTCACCGGACTGGTATGTCCCGGACGAGACGGCGCCTTTCCAGACGCTGTCGTACACGAGGGGAAGAGGCTGCGTGTTGTTGACGAAGACGTTGAAGGCGTCTTTGAGTTTTACGAGCCCAGCGGCGGCGAGCTCAGTGTTCTTGGCGATGGTTTGGATCGCGTAGATTACGCCGGCGAACTTGGCCAGGCCTTTGCCACTGTAGTACATGCTGTTGAGGCGAGTCTGCGTGTCGAAGTCCTGGGCGAGTTCGATGGCGCCGGCGTTGTCCACCATGGCGAGGGCCTCGCTGTTGAGGTTCGTGTTTTCGCTGCCGCCGTTTCCGCCGTTGGCGTTGGGGATCCAGGGTCCGAAGCTGATGGTGTCGGGGAGGTTGCCTTCGGTCATGGTGATCTTGTCGGCGACCACGGCGCGGGCATACCCCTTGGTCGTGGTGACGAGCTGGATGTCGGTGAGGGCTGCGGCGGTGGACTCATCGAAAGATTCAACGTGATGTGGTAGTGCGAACATGAGCAATGTCTGATTCTGAACACCCATCTTGCCCCATTGGAGGGTGTAGCTTCCAGAGCCGCCATTTACGGAGCCCGAGATGGTAGCATTGGCTGCATAGGCGCCGGTTGTGGAGTCGTATGTCTGCTCGCCAGTGGTATTGGCAGGGTTCTTCGCGACCTGGATCATGCCGATGAAGTCTGCAGGTCCCTCGATCATGGAGCTATTCTTCAGCGTAAACGGGGGAGTGCCGAGCGAAGCGACCGGCGTGGCATAAAGAAGCCATGCCGAGTTATCCTCAAGCGTGATGCGGTACTTGTACGTTATGCCGTTGAGTTGCTCCACGTAGTCCAGAGTGCGGAAGAAGACTCCGGAAGTCAGCTGGGGCTTTGCTGAGTTGTACAGAGCTGTGACGAAACCCATTCCCTGAACGCACGGGATGGTGATGAGAGGGTCAGCGTTCGCGGAAGGAGCAAGGTTAGCATAGACGGAGAAGGCAGTCAGCTCTTCTGTGGAAAGGACGGTGTCTGAACCAAGCTCTGCAGCGGAGAAGACGAAGTGCTGTATCCCAATCGGAGCGATGAAGTACTGCGGCGTGTCTCCGGGGCCCCAGGCCAGCTGACTCCGCTCAATATGCGAGACGGCCATGCCATACGTATTCCCGTGCCCCTTGGCCCACGATAGAGAGTATGGATGCGTCCAGACTGACTGTGTTTGGCTTCCCAGGAAGAAGTTCGCATAGAACTTGTTCGTGCTGATGGGAACGTCATTGTCGACGATGTTAAGCTTCTTTACGACGTGGTCATCGCGAGAAGTGATTTGTTGTGGAGGGGCATCTGTGGCCATAGGCACGAAGATGTTACCATCGACGCCACCCAAAGGAGTCGTAGGACCCGGAGCGAGAGTCGAGTCGAGTGGCTTGAGGGATCCAGTCGGTTCTGGAATGTCCGAGGTCTTCAGAGGATTCTGAGTGAACCCTCCAGGTGGCAGGCCGGTCAGGATGGTCTGATTGGACGCGAGTCAGTATACAGGCAAGAATTGCCTGAAGTGGTTGAGGGACTTACTCCTGTCTGAGAGGGTGACACGGTTACAGTTGCCGACTGCAGAGACGAAATAGCGCTGGTATAGCTCGTCGTAACCTCAATATTGGAAGAAAGTGTAATAGCCCGCTCATCGAACATATCCGCCTTACGCCTGTCCTCAAGCGTAGGCAGCGAATAAATGAGCGTGCTCTGGGCTAAAGCCAGTAGGAAAGCCAGCCGTGCCATCTTGCAGGTAAAGACCGTGACGAAGGAGTGACTTGAGTAAAAGGAGCGACTGTTGCTTCAAGCAACTATATAAGAAACGAGTGTGTTTGGAAAAAGAGCGACTGTGTTTAGGGCTGATGGCAGCGGAATGTGCGAGTGCCTCCAAAGAATGAAGCGCGGCTCCGGTGGTGAGGAATGCCATAGTGCTTCTCCCCTATATTATATACCCACTAAGGAGATGGAGTTAAGAAACCAGGCGCAAAAAGACGTTTCATGTGCCAAGCGACGGAAACAGTCCTTTGGGAAGGTCGAATGGGAGACTGAAGACATGGAGTGTGGTAGTGGAGGCGGGTAGGACCCTTGATGTCGGCGGCTTTTCCCAAAGCGGACGACTATCTGCAGGGACGCTTCTGAAGGGTGGTACAAAGGGCTTCTAGTACCCTGGGATGGTGATACAAGGGCGCGGAGTTAGGCCCCTGCTCCGTCTCAAGGCGCACAGCAGGTGGTACCAGCGGTTCTTGTGACCTGTGCGAACCGTTCGGATGGTCATGGCGTACTTCAAACATCTCAGCCAGCCTAGGCAGGCTTCTTCAATGTCTAAGATCTGTCGGATGTGGCTTTCGTATCCTGCGTCGATGAAGAGGAAGAACGCGCGTAAAATATCCCTAAGCCAGATCCTCGGGCTCCGCGGAAGGGCTAGAATAACGCCTATTTAGGAGCAATAATGAGCTTGAGATCCAATTGCAACCACAGCCTCCCATGTGATGGGGTCACATTGCGACGTTCGTTTTGCTCGCCGCGCAAGGGTACATCCCGGCAAGCAGACCGAGCAGCGGCAGTGCCGCTCGACTGCTGGGGTTTGACGGCTTTGCTGTTCATAGCGGTAATTTGATGGATGGTCTACTGTATGCGGAAGGCAAATTGGCCAGCCGTAGGACCAAGAGGATTCGTCTCCGCAAAACTGATCATGCAGAATGCAATGCCGCGAGTGCGCATGTTGGTTTCTTCTCCCGGAAATCCAGAAGGCCAATCGCTCATATACCTTCTGTCACCTGCTCCCACCATCCTACGCTGCTCCGGTCATTGCGGGCAGTCATGCGCTTCCTTTCTCCTGGAAGGGGCAGGTTGGAGCCATAGATATCGGCGGAATCGGCGCGGCAGCCAGTCTCCGCGTCTGCGGCTCTGCCGCGGCGGGAATACGTATAGTGGTGGCGACAGTTTAGGCCTGAAGGCACGACCTGCTGCTTTCTGATCATGAGAGGTGAGGTTGACGTTGGGTTAATGAGCCGCCGGCGAATCCGGAGGCGTAGAAAGCTTGTCTACGCGCGACCCCGGCCCACCTTCCATTTGCCCATATTCTGGCTAATCACAGCGAAGCACACCTGAAACGTATACACCTTGTGTTATGAAAGGGGCAATGTTTCGGCTTTAGGGCTTCGCAAGCGCAATCCTTCGTTTCACGATCTTCACATGCTCTCGATCTCAGATCGTAGACGAATACGATTTTGAGACCTCGTGTACATGGCAACGCCTTTGCCATGGTGGAGAGACAGTGAGATACTATCTCATGTTTTCTACGTAACCCTCCCGCGATTAAGATTGAAGTCTTGGATCCAAAGCCTATTACATTCACCACGGAGAACAGGGAGAATTAGGAAGCCAGGGTCATGCGACATGGAAGCCCCGGTGCTGTCCTCCTTAAGCGTGCATGCATGTTCTCACCTGGTTCCCAACGTCCTATCCAGGTTGAATGCGGCAGAGACCAACGCCAGGTGACTGAAGGCCTGAGGCGTATTGCCCAATTGCTGCGAAGTGTGAGTACTTCCCTCTTGAACGGCTGCGTTGGGTAGCACTTACTTCTCCTGAGCGGGCGATCTCTTCCGAAAACATGTGAAGATGATTTCCAAAGCTCAGTATGTTCTCGAAGATGGTAACGGCTCGCTCTAGGTACTTTGGCTCGTACGCGCCGGCCTGTGTATCATTAGCGGGGCGTGAAGCACGGGAGCAGGAAAGAGATGGAGTACCCTCGTCAAGGCTTCAACAAGCCAGAAGGTACACATACTAAAGGCGCCTTCGCGGCCGCCAACTCCTACAATGAAGGTCAGCGAGTTGCATTACGTAGAGCTGCTGGGATCTCTAGAAGAACATGGCTTCGATCTCGAACAGCAGCAGATGACAGCCGTTGTGGTACAAGGTCAGCTGAGGCGCTGTTCGAGCGACTCGGGCGTGGGCTGGAGCGTGGGCTTACCGTCGTCGCTTAAAGCCGAGTTGTACCTGTATACAAGGCCAGTGCTGGTCAGACCACCTTTCTCCGGCGGCTTCAGCATGCGATCGAGCGTCTTCAAAAACCTCGGATCGGTGGGAGCGATGAAGAAGACGAGAGGGGCGATGAGAACGGCCGAATCCAGCACGTCATTGTGCTCATAGCTCTGGATGAAGCACTCTAGTTCATGGTTGTAGCCTTTCTCCATGACTTCCTCGCAGATTTCGTCTCGCACTTTGTACCACTCCCATCGGTGGGGGCATGGAAAGCATCTCTTGTCGGCTAATCGCAGAGCGCGATCGATAGCGACCCACAGCATGATCTTGGAGTCTGTCAGATGTTAATTCATGTTCCCAGAGGCGGAGGGATCGAGGAAGTCTTACAGACAAAGTTCTGCATGTCGCCGCGCACTTCCCAGATAGACATGTCCTTGTCCCTCCAGATCTTGCAAACGTAGTCGGTGATCTCACGCACCGAAAGCCACTGGTCGTACGTCGTAGGCTTGCCGA
Source organism: Trematosphaeria pertusa (assembly GCF_010094035.1). NCBI lineage: Eukaryota > Fungi > Ascomycota > Dothideomycetes > Pleosporales > Trematosphaeriaceae > Trematosphaeria > Trematosphaeria pertusa. The sequence goes on along the minus strand of NW_022987238.1, from coordinate 223,124 downwards.
ACTTGTTTGCGAGGTAGATGCCGTCCATTAGCTCCCCGTAGATATCCAGCTGCGTATGGAACGCTGCTCCGTTCCCGATCCTGACTGGCTTGCTGGCACGATAGCCGTCCAGATGCGAGAGCTCGATCTCGGGGATATCTGTTTCTCCTCGGATAGTGAACATGATCGGCAAAGCACCCTCTCTTGCATTCGCCTCTGCCACCCGCTCAAATATGAAGTAGGTGTACGCATCGGCCTCGTGCTTGAAGCCCATGCGAAGAAGGATATATATCGTGAATGAAGAATCTCGGACCCAGGAGAACCGGTAATCCCAATTTCGGGCGCCTGTGATGGTCAGCCAGATTCCGAGGATCCGATGGCTTCACCCACCTCCAAAATCTTCTGGCAGCGAGAAGGTCGGGGCGGCGACTATAGCACCAGTCGGCTCGTAGGTCAGAAGCTTGAGGATAAATAGACTCCTCGTTACTACACCTTCCCACCGGCCGCGGTATTTGCTCTGCGCAATCCATCTAGACCAGTATTTCTGCGTGGTCCGTTGCACTTCGTTGACCACTGCTGTGGTGATGTGCTCAGGATCGTGATCGGTATGATCTCTGAGCACAAAAGATACAGTCTGGCCTTCCTTCAATCGAAACGAGGCGGTGACGCCTTCTCCAAGCGAGTTGTCGGTTGATGTTTTCTTGAATATGAGAACTGGGCACTCTTTCTCGTCTTCGCCGCAGTCGATAGTGGCATTGAGCTCCAAAGAGAGACCGTCCGATTTGAAGATAACCCTATGACGGACTTCACCCTGTTCGACGCAATCATTCAGTGTCACGATTTCGGTCGTGTGTTTATCGCGTGCGTAGTCTACAGCAGTCAGTTCTGGCCTGAACGAAGGGCGCACGCCCCAAAGAAGAGACAATTTGCAGCTGAAGTCGCCTGTTCATGAGATCCATAGCCGGCATGGTTAGATTGCACTTACTGAAAGCTGGAAAAACTTCCACGTTGACGTCTACCTGATCTCTCATGCATTCGACACGACGGACCAACCACTTCTTCAAATCGCTCCGCTCATCGGAGGGATTGAGCACTTCGCCCCTTTGCTTGCCTCGAAGGACCTTGGCGTGGAACTCAGCATCGTTGGCCTTGTTGTTCGGTCGCGGGAAGAAGTCAACAACATTCATCACGCCATCCTCGTGGAGGTATCGTGTCTGCAGGATGTTGCTAGAAGGGAGGTAGTGCTGCTTTGTCGTACAAAGCTGGTCTTGCCCTGGGTTGATTGTGAAGTGCCCTCCTTTGTCTTTATCTAGCATTCGAGCGAATACAGATGGCGAATCGAAATCAGGCATATGTGGGTGTTAGCACATTACCGCGTGAATCCGGAGCTGGGCTGGCATACCAACACATGAAGTCTAGCCCGCCATCGGTTGCAACCAACGCACAGGTTCGCATGTTCCCGATGAGGCCGTAATCCTCAACCTAGTCTAAATTAGACGGAGTAGATGGGAAGACCAGTGGATGCAAGGGTGAACTTGCCGGCATGTATCCCGTTGCCGTACGCATGGACAGCTCGTCCTGCGCTTTGGAGCGATTTTTAGCAGCTTGCTGCATATTGGTCGAGCTTCCTGGATTCGACAAAGCCGTGTCGCGGTCGATCTCTTGCAATTGAGTAGGTCTTGCAGAAACGCTGTTAGTGATACCCTTGAACACCTCCGTTGTTCGCTCCGCATCGGAGTTAATCGTGTATGGAGTGGTCGGCATACTTGGATGTGATCGCCTTTGTCAAGTCCGTGATACAGTCCTATCGGGCCGCATGTAGCTGTCAAACTCGATTGTGAATGGTGTTGGAAAAGGGTCGTGGAACGCTAGATGAGATGGCTCTTGTTGACGTCATGTGATGAAATGCGTTCCGCAGCGCCCGTAATTGCTTCTTCCACGGTCACCCATTCCAACGCCTCTTGCGCGATTTGTTTGTTTCGCTTCGCTCCCTTTCCATGGGGGCCTCGTGGCGGCGCGGGGCGCTGGTGCACCCCCATATTATACCGTGTACGTGGACATTCAGGTGATGGAGCTCTCTCTTGGGCTTTACGCGGTTTCGCAGAAATAATTACACGTGTTTTGTTTCCAATTCAGTTATAACAGCTTACTGATAATGGGTCTGGCCGGCGATGTTGGCTCGAGCATCGTGTGCCTGAGGCAACCACACAACTGCGCAACTGCGCGCAAGCCGGCGGAAAACTCATTACTCGGCATCTACGCAAGAAAGTCGCACTCCGCGCAACCTATGGATGGCAATATTCACCCTGACTCAACTAAGGCATCGAGCAGAGCAATATATAGTGGGTGTACCGCCCTTGAAAATGGTAGAAATATCCTAGACACCTGTCAAGTGAGTGTCATGCCACAAAAGGCACGATGACGGCCATTGCAACCGGTACGGGCCGTAAAGCGTAAGTGTTATATCCTCTCAATGTTTGAATTGAGCGACCGTTCCAAGACTGAAAGCGACTACCTCCGCACCCGGCCGCCTTGGTCGCAGCTGTTGCGTCAAAGTTCGCCTGAACACATACAGCACCACTATTTTCGCCTATCGTCGGCGTCTCGCCAAGACATTCCTACCATGTTGAATTGGATGGTAACTATCCACAGGAATAGTCAGTACTCGCCTACACTCTTGGCATACCTGTCCAGTCCCGCAACGCTGCACGATCGTATCGCAACCGGAAGCTTGACCGCGCAAGACGCATCGGAGAGAAGACGGGAAACGGAGAAGACCATACGGCGTTTGCTCAGTGGGTTGCAAGCCGGAGCGGACGGGGGAGGGGATGCGACCGCTGTGGTGAACGGATCTGTTGGGCAGCCGTGAGGACGGAAGATGGACTATCGCAACGGGTGTTTCTCACGGACGGATAGTTGACGAGTCCAGACCGGATCCGATGTCAAAGTCGATTGATCGAAGCGAGGGCGCGATCTTCCTTTCCTTGTCGGCGCACGCGTGGGTCGCGGTTCTTGTAGAGGAAGTCGTACGCTTCCAAAGGCATCGGGTCATCGTGCCACCGTCCTAATGCAATCTACTACCGGCCGAGTTTGCCATCTGAGAATCCGTATCCGTACCGTGAGACAAACCCGTGATGCGGAATCCGGGTGACAAACCTTGGAACGCACCGCCGTAACTGCGCCACGCACCAGCGTTGTCGTTGCCAATCAGAGCATCCTCCGATAGAATTGCTTTGGAACCTACTCCATACAGAGTGCGCAGTAGTCGCTGATAGATTAAAGATTAAAGATTGAGAGGACATGGAAAGCAAGGGAGGGTTTGATTGAAGGGATTCGGTGGCTGACTGACGAAATTAGGATACCTTACGTTAGCACTGGGACGGTGCCCGAAAGCGTTCAACAATGAAGCCCAAAGTGGAAGTCACTCGACGAAAGTGAGAAGAGCTTCATCGCGTTCTAGTTGACAGGATGACTATTCAGCAGTACGGAGGCGCAGCGACTGCGGGGAATCGCACAAAGGATGCGTGAAAGGATGGCAGATGCGCACCACAGGTACCGTGCACGAATGGCCAGAATTTCGGGAGGGGTTAGCGAAGACGTCGCAGTTTGGAGGGGAATGAGCACGAAATGGCGTCGATGCCGAGACAGTCGTGATTGAGCGACCGCTTTGTCTCGTAGCGTCGTCAAAGTGTGTTCGTGTGTATGCGGGTTTTTCTCGCGTGTTTGTGCGAGGCTTCTCGCGTGCGCTACGACGGGACAGGGACAAAGACAGGGAGAAAGACGGGGAGGAGATGCCACGGCAGGGTATTTCAAGAAATAGCTGCATGAAGACGTACAGTAGGCTGTGATCAGTTCCTTGCAGAGGGGGAGCGCTTTGGTGTGAGCTGTCAGTCAGCTGCTTGGTGGAGACGGCGTCTATTTTTGAACGGGGGCACAGCCACGGAGCCACCGGCTGGTCGACTACACTTCTGCCGATGCCTTCCTCCACGGGCAGAGCCGCCATTATTGATCGCTGTCGTCATGCGCATCTGGGAAGAGAAGCCGGTGCGAAAATAGATTGTCGGCGGCTCTGCGGAGTCTCCGGGCGCGATTGAGGGCTTCATGGCTTGTCTTGTTGTTGAAAGGCGCGGGCTGCCACTCTGCGGCGGCAACAAAGGGCTGGGGACGCGGGCTGCTTGGCGGCCATTCTCCAGCCGTTGGCCGCGAGCACACGAGCTTAGCCACGGGTCTCGAGCGTTGTCTCGGCGCGTCTGATAGGACCGCTCCGCAGCCTGGTGCAGAGTCGCATTCTTCAGCTCCCAGCGCGGCCAGTAGCAGCCAGTGGTGGCAGAGCACGCGGCGAGGCGCACGTCTTATGGCGATTTGAAGGCTCCCTAGATAAGAAGAAGCGGCGCTGGTGTCGCGCGACTCTTCACGCTCACGAAGCAACAACTCTGGCAACGATCTTCCGGCCTGTTCTCGAACGCCCACACCAGTGACACCACCGGCCATCCTTCGATAGCGGCGCGCAATAATCCTGCAGAAGTGAGCCATCGGCCGGACAAAGCGCCGCGCGTACTTACCCTTTTCGACCACCTGCCGGTCGCCCCTGCCCTTACCCACCGCCAAGGTTTCAGCGGCAAGCCCAAACCTGCCGCTTCCCCCATCATCACCAGTCCTTCTCATCACTCCCTCCATCGGCGCCCTCGTCGTTTGTCCCTCGTTTCACCTTCGCTTTTTCCGCATCGCTGCATATCCCTAGAGTTTCGTCGTCCGTTTCTTCCCGCTTCCCTGCTCGATCTTGCCTTCATCTTCGACTTCGACAACTTCATTCGGCACGAGAAAGGTTGATCCTGCGGCCCTACCCCGTTTAATCCATCGCTATCCATCACGAACTTTTCCTAGTCTGCCTCTACAGGCCTTCGACCGCATCCGTTATCGCATCTCCTTGACTGCATCTCCCGTCGCTGACGGGGAACCTCGCCTCCGGGCGGAAGTTGGACAGAATGAGGGCTCACATCACATATTCCACAATGCTCGCCCCATTCATATTACTAGCATCGGCGCCGTTGGGTGCCTTAGCCGCAGACGTCCTCAAGACGAACGGCTACAGCTCCTGTCAGGAGAATTCTGACATCACAGTAAACAACCTGGATATCGAGTTCGACCGATCAACGAAGAAGATCAAGTTCGATGTTTCCGGTACGAGCCAGAAGGAGCAAAAGGTCATGGCGACACTCATCGTGAACGCCTATGGTAAAGAGGTGTACCGGAACGAGTTCAATCCTTGCGATGAGAACACCAAGGTGCCAAAGCTATGTCCAGGTACGTCTACGTCTTTGAGCAGCCCTATCGCAGGAGTGGGCTAACTTCTTATAGTACCTGTTGGTTCCTTCGGCGCACAAGGAGAGCAGAGCATTCCCGATTCCTATATCTCGCAGATTCCCTCCATCGCCTTCAGCGTGCCTGATATCGACAGCCAGGCGACAATGCAGCTCAAAGCCGTGGACGGAGGACAGCAACTCGCCTGTATCACATCGCAGGTCAGCAACGGGAAATCGCTCAACACCCCCGCCGTTTCATACATCGCCGCTGGTATTGCGGTGGGTGCGCTCGCGGTTACTGGGCTTTCCGCTCTCGCAAGCGCCGGTCATGCTGGAGCTCCGACGTCTAGCCCAACATTTGGCGAGGTGATCGGCTGGTTCCAATCTATGGCTTTGAACGGAATGATGAGCGTCAGTACTCCTGGCGTCTACCAAAGCTTCTCCAAGAATTTCGCCTTCAGCACTGGGCTGATCCAGTGGGACGGCATGCAACAGTCCATTGACAGTTTCCGCAATAAAACCGGCGGCAACCTTACTACGGACAGCGTCGCCTTTTTGAGGAATGCCACCCTCATCCACACCGACCAGGGAATGAACCTCACTAAACGCGGAGTCGAGATAACCAGGCTTTGGGCGCGTGACGAGCTCACAACCAACGTCAATGGGACCCAGGACTCCAGCGGAGGAGACAGCAAAGTCATGCACGCCGTGTCGGGCATTCAAGGCTACGTTGAAGAACTCACCATCCCGAACGGAAATACCTTCATGACTGTTCTCCTGATCTTCGCCATCGTTGTCGCCGCCATTACTGTTGGTATTCTCCTGTTTAAGGTCATCCTCGAGTCCTGGGCGCTGTGCGGAAGCTTCCCTAAGCGACTAACAAGCTTCCGGAAGCGGTACTGGTGGACCCTCGCCAAAACCATCACCAACTTGATCCTCCTTCTCTACGGTATCTGGACGCTCTATTGCGTGTACCAGTTCAAGAACGGAGATTCCTGGGCCGCGAAGCTTCTTGCTGGCGTGACTCTCGCACTATTCACCGCCATCCTCGCATTCTTTACCTGGAAAATTTGGCACATCGCCCACAAATTCAAGAAGATGGAGGGTGACGTATCTGCTCTGTACGACAACAAGGACGTGTGGCGGAAGTACAGCATCTTCTACGAGAACTACAAGAAGAGCTACTGGTGGATCTTTGTGCCGGCCATCGTCTACATGTTCGCTCGAGGCTGCGTCATCGCTGGCGCAGACGGTCACGGTCTTGTTCAGGCAGCTGGTCAGCTCATCGTTGAGGCAATCCTTCTTGCCCTGCTCCTCTGGTCTCGTCCTTTCTCCCTTAAATCCGGAAACTGGATCAACATCATCATTCAGGTCGTTCGTGTGCTGTCCGTGGTCTGCATCTTGGTCTTCGTTGAAGAGCTTGGCGTTGCCCAGACCACCAAGACTGTTACTGGCCTTGTCCTGGTGGTGATGCAGGCAGCATTGACTGGTCTTTTGGCTATCTTGATTGCTGTTAATGCCATCGTCATCTGCTGCCGGCAGAACCCGCACCGCAAGAAGAGGAAGGAAGCTGGTACGTCGAACGGTCTTATATTAATCATGCCTTTGCTAACAATCACGCAGAGAAAGCACGCGACTTGGATAACCTTACACCTCTTGACGCTCGCAACTCGCTCCTCATGGATCCCCAAGAATACAAGCGCAGCTCAATACCTGCTCCCTTCGGCCAGCGTGGCTACGAGCCTGTGCCCCTCACCGAACAGCCCACAGCCTACCAAGGCGCCCGACCCTTCCGGGAAGGCCAGGAACACCTTCTGTCCGATGCAGCAAGCTTTGGTCACAGTCACGCTCGGAGTGTCAGCCGCGACCGAAGTCCTAGCCCTCCCAGTTCAAGAGCACCACGATTGCCCGAAGTCAATTTCGGCGGCCAACAGACTGGCTATACCTCATCAGGCCCATGGCAACCTCAGGGAGGCCATCGTGGACACGCATACTAAACTCTGTATACCCAAAAGTAATTTACCTTTGTACATTTTTCGTGGAGAAGAAATTCCAACCATGTCGTTGGTAGCTGTGTATATGTCACACTTGGATCATCTGTTGTACGGCATTGGGCGAGGCATTTGAGCTTGTCATATTCATCGAATTTGGAGAGGCACACATTCCGGGAGATGAGCGCAAGCGGGTAAAGGATGCGAGACCTGCTTGAGACGGCCCTCCCCACGACACAAACGTCTTTCCTTAACACTAGCCTTATAGACCCTGCGACACATTATTTGTAATTGATGATTCGCGTCGGCCAGTGGCTGGCGCGCGGATAAGTTCTGTGGGAGTGGGAGTAAGAGTAGTAGTAGAATAGCATTGGTTACATATCATCATCCTGACTCTGGCTGAACGTGAATGTGATAGACCTTAGTAATCTCCACATGGGCGTATGAAACGAGAGACTCCATCGGAGAGAAAACAACCGATTCAGAGGCCCAGAGCTGGACCTGCTGTAGATTCTGTCATTCCGTGCTCATACATACGCTGCCTCGATTTTGTTGAGGAAAGCTGCCCCTGAGGACCAAATATTGCCTAGAACCTCGGCACTAACGCCACGACTCCTGCGTCTCGCCATTATCGATATCTTGACATCCCGCTTCCCCTGCTTTCCGGTAGCTCCAGAGCCTCCGGCGGCGTGCTTCGGATCTTCAGTGCGCGCGTGACGGCGCGTGTATCTCCCGTAGCAGGGACGCCTTTGCTTGTTCCTGCATCTAGACACGCTATTTCGGGACGGGTGAGGCCAAGCGATAAGAGATGGCTCAACACCGCGCCTTGGGGGCTTGGGAATGGCGTACCTGAGCGGAGAGCTGAGCTGCGGTCTGTGGGGATTGGGAATCTTGCTTTATCGATTCTGCTTTCTCTTGTCTTCTGCTGCTTGAGTCGCGTCTGTCCTTCCTTTCTTCCTTTTCGGTCTCATGAACTTCTAGAGTGGTTTAACGTGCCGTGCAACGTTCTGCTGGTCTTCTTAGACGAGTGTCCTTTCGTTTACAGTGCTGTTTCTTTTGAGGGCAGACGTGTGTGAGAGTTCGTTGGACGCTTTCGCACACTTCCAGAAGTGGTAACCGTCTTTGGCGTTCTTGCTCCCGCACACTCCTCTTCGTCCTCGATATCGAGACATCCCCCAACCCACAAGCATGCGCTCCTCGCACTTAGGCTTCTGCGCCGCCCTCTTCACCCTCACATCCGCCGCCTCCACCTCAAAACGCGGCCTCTGCCACGTCACTGAGAACGGGCACGCCAGCGACGACGCCATATGGACCACGACGCCCGGCTCCGACCTCTCATGGTACTACAACTACAAGTACGAGCCCTCCGACGCCTTCGCATCCGACGAATCCATGGTCTTCGTGCCCATGCTCTGGGGCGCCTCCGACTCCGACACCGGCACACCCTTCCTCGACTCCGTAAAGTCCCAGCTCGCAGCAGGCGCCAAAATCCCATACGTACTCGGCTTCAACGAACCAGACGGCACGCACGCAACAGGCGGGTCTAGCCTCGCCACTGATCTAGCGGCCTCGACGTGGAAAGCGCAGATCGAGCCGTTGAAAGAGCTGGGTATCAAGCTTGGTGCGCCCGCCGTGACAGGCAGCCCCGACGGCTTCACGTGGCTGGAGAATTGGCTCAAAGATTGCGATGGCGGCTGCAATCCGGACTTCATTCCTGTGCATTGGTATGGGAATTTCGAGGGGTTGGCGGCCCATATTGGGCAGGTGGTGGGTGCGTATCCGAATTTGACGGTTTGGGTTACCGAGTGGGGGTATCCGAATGAGAATCTGGAGGATACGCAGAGCTTTTTTAATCAGAGCGTTGCGATGATGGATCGGTGGGAGTGAGTAGCTAGCCCCTTCTTCCTCTTTGATTCTTCCGTTCTGCCTTGGCGTGATAGAGTGGTTTTGCTAACGTTTGGTTGTGATAGGAATATCACGCACTACTCGTACTTTGGCGCTTTCCGATCAGACGTCTCGAATGTTGGACCGAATTCCGCGATGCTGACCGAGAAAGGAGAGCTGACGGATATTGGGAGTTGGTATCTAGGCGGTGCGGCGACGAATAATATTCCGCATTCGGGGGCGGCGAGTAGCGTCTCTACGAGCTTCGCGTCGTGGAGTCTGGGTATACTGGCGAGTTGTGCTTTTGTGCTGTTTTAGAGAATCTTGAGGGGTGGGAATCGGGTTTTGCAAGGGAGCGATGGCGTTCAGAGTTAGGAATGGTAGGTTGTCTAACTGGGTCTTGGGATATGGGAATGCGCTGAGGAGTGTAACGGCGTTGGGTGTCCGGAAAGAACGTAAGTGTCGAGCATCCCATAGAGCCCTCCTAGATTGAAGGAAATGCGAATATCGTTTCCTGCAGGGGTGGGTCTTTTGGGGTCACGTGTTGTGGCTGTCGTGGCTGCATGGCGGTCGCAGTTGCCTAGACTCGTCCGAGCTGGTCTCTTCAACCCCACACTCACACCCGACTTCATAATCTTCAGAGCTCCTCGATTCCCTATGGTGACGGTATGTGTCTTCTCCGGCTCTCTGCATGGGAACCCTTACTGTCGCATGATCTCGTCAACTAATGTGCCCAGGCCCTTGCGGTAGGGAATTCTCCGGATTGAAGGCTCGCTGTACAGATAAAATTGTTTGTACAGCTAACTATACACGCACCTGCGAAGGCCTCCAGGGCTGCTGTACGGGCGTCGTTGTATCCGGAGAAGTCCCCACTGTTAGAGGTAGATAACAGGATTGGGCAAACTATCGCGAAACGGCAGTGAGAGAGTCAGCCTTTTCTCCAACTTTGTCGCCGGTCGTGCCCGACACTGCCATGGATAGAACAACGAGTGCTTCAGAAGGATGCGAGAAATGTGCGAGAACTGCAAAGGCCATTCATGCCATAGAGAAAAGAGCGAGGGTCTTAGAAACAAATGGCCAGAGAGTGATCGATGTCATCATGGATGACGATGATAAACCGGTGTTCGAGACGAAAACAGATGTTGGCGACTATCAGCAAGCAAAAATAGCCATGCGACTCATCCATCGTCACATGGGGGTCCCTTACCTCCACTTCAACGCCCAAATTGGAAGATTGGATCAAAGCAAACGGGAGAAGGAATGTTCAACATGCGCCGAGCTTCAAATGATAGGCTCGGTGGCTCTCGGGCGTTCAGGCGCCTATCCGTCTATCTCTTTACACTTTTGCGTTACTTCCGATGTCTGGTACATTCGAGCATACGAGACGCCGCCGCTCCCCACGCTCTCTGGAATGCGAAACCGGGAGGGCGTGCTCAAGGACTCGACAACAATCGACATTGCCCTTAACCGCATTACCACTTCGGCATTATAAAAACACTTTTGAAGACTGAGGGTGAACGAGAATTGGGTCAACTTTGACCAAGTGCTAACATGGATGCGTACTTGCGATGCTCGTCATGTTGGGGCTTGCCACACAATTATCGATCCTAGGCTTCGCATCGACCCACCTCAGCATCTGATCTTCATCGATGTCGCAAATGCCTGCCTAGTTCGACGGCCTGGGAGATGCAAGTATGTAGCTTTGAGCTACGTTTGGGGCAAAAGTGGTACACCATTCCAGACTACCAAGGATAATCTAGATGAACTCCTCCGCCCTGGCGCACTTGACCGCTACCGAATGTCCATTCCAGATACGATTCGCGACAGTATGGCATTTGTCGGCAGCATCGGACAACGATACTTGTGGGTGGACCGTTTTGCGATCATCCAGGATGACAATGCCCACACCAATGCTCAGCTAAAGAACATGGCGGGAATTTATTTTAATGCGTACTTCACAATAGTCGCTGCCGAAGGATCGGATGATACCTATGGGCTTCGTGGACTGCCCAGTTCGGCCCGCCCTCGCCTCTTGCAGGCCCGGAGCCTTGATTTCAGTTCCACCTCGAGCTTCTATTACGTTCTACGAAGCCATCACGACACGGGAAAGTACGATGAGCGCGGATGGACGTTTCAGGAATATGAACTGTCACCTAGGAAGGTCATTTTTCGCAACAATGGCGTTGAGTGGAACTGTTGCCAGTACCTATGGGGAGAGTTCGAGGCCAAGCCGCATTTTCGTGGACGCATCAGTCACACTCCCTCGTACGGCTTCTTTCGCATTGAGGCAGTACTGTTCCATGGTTACGCAGTATAGCAGGCGCCAGTTGACGTACGCAGAAGACGTTCTGAAGGCGTTTTCAGCATGCATAACGATTACTGCCCGCTCTTTCAATGCAGGCATACTGTATGGAATCCCGGAAACGTTCTTTGATGGCTGTCTCCTTTGGGAGCCTTCCAAAGTGTGTAAGACTCCCTTGGAGCGAAGGAAAGATGTAGCAGGAAATACACTTCAGCAATTTCCAAGTTGGTCTTGGGTCGGATGGAGTGGAGCGGTCGATTGCTCCCGCTGGGAAGCAGTGCACCACTCCATTCACGATGCAGCTAATCCTGTTGTCAATCCTCTCGAACGCCAGGCCGATGACAGGATATATCCCATGGTCACCTGGTACAAGTTGCCGAAACGCTTGACAGGAGCTAAACAACGGATTGAGAGCACGTATTGCAAGAGGGAGCCACTACCTTATCGGGAGAACCCCCCGGTGATTGGATCTTCAACGGAAGACACTTGGAGTCATATCCTGTCATGTAATGCCCGCCGGGTATATCTTCTGGTCTCCAAGCACTGGCCATGGAAGCTAGATTCAAGACTTGTGGACGAGAGGATCGTGCCTCTAGTAGACTCGGCGGGTATAGTTGCAGGTGTACTGACGCTCCCTTCCCGGCACTTGGACTTCGTTTCAGCTGGGCAAGAGTGTGAATTAATATGCATAAGCAAGGAACAAAGGGATGCTAGGCGGTTACAGGACACACTCCACGGGCTTGCAGAGTTCCACATCTTGTGCGAAGACCACCCTTTCTTCCGCTCTGCTGATCCCACGACTCTGGACCCGGCTCGATGCTTTTATAAGTTCTACAATGTGCTCTGGATTGAATGGAAAGACAACATAGCTTACCGCATCTCACTTGGCCGCATATTTGAGGAATACTGGGACTCGGCACAGACTGAAGAAATCGACTTGCTTCTAGGTTGATGCCTCCGCGAAATATAATTACTTCTTGCGGGAGGGGATTCTCCGGATCTCGGCGGTCGCCGTTAAACGTGCTATTGTACGCAGCTGCGAAGGCCTCTAGGGCGACTATTACGCGCGTTGTTATATCCGAAGACTTTCACGCCTTGAGAGGGTGCTTGAGCGATCTGCCTGCAGATGCTGAAAGGACATGCATACCCAACTATGGACACTTATCGTACACTATACACCCCACAATATTCGGTATATACCATCCTCTTGTGTTCATATATATGTATACTTACTCATGAAGATTCTGGCGTAGAATGATAGCCGCTATCCCTGCTCTTCACCCTCTCCAGGGGCGCAAGCTCAATTGCCGCATCTTCGAAACTCTTATTGCCGTATTCAAAGTCATCGACGACCGCAGCTGGAGCTGGAGCAGTGAGCATTGGATCGAGTTTCGTGGGCTCCCTTGTCTCGCTCGGTTTGGACGCCTTCCCTACACGCTTCGAACTCTTGCGGATAATCTCTTTGAGAGTGACAACGGGCGAAGTGGTGAGCGTTGCCGTTACCGACGGTAAAGAAGGGGCCGAAGGAGCCGACAGGGCTAAAAGGGCTGGGTCGATGGTCGTCATATTCACATCTCCATCGTTATCTCTACTAGGAGAAGCTGGCTCTGGCTCTTCGACCACACTAGCAAGCGGAGACGAAGGAGGAATGCTCTTCCGCCTCGTCGCACTTGCAACCAATGCGCCCCAAAAATCCGTCCTGTCGGCCTTTTTCTCCTTCTTCATCTCCTTGCAATTCTCCGGCTTCAGTATACCCTCAAACGTCATCGGCGGAGGAGGTGGTGGCGGTGGCGGCCGAACATCAATGGTCGGGAACTCCGTAGCTACCGGCGTATGGATGCCAAATCTCTTCCCCCATCGACACTCACTCGGATAATCGCACGTATTCCAGCAGTCCTTCCCCTGCACCATCTTCTTTTTTCCCTCAGCACTCCCACTGGTTTCACTATCCATCTCTTCCTCTGAGGATCCGTCCGACGAGCTCGAAGAAGACTCCCCAGAACTCTCATCGTATATGGAGTCCCTGCGGCCACTTCTCCTCCACCGCCCCCAAGCTTTCCACCCCTGATAATCGAACTCGCTCGCGCATGCCCGATGCCTTCTCAGTTTCCCCGGCTTCAGCGGCTTCCGCCAAGTTTTCACTGTCGTGGTGCCGGCGCAGAAATGGTGTCCGTCTTCGAGGCAGCGCCGGGTTACCCCGAGGGAGTAGGTACGTCGGCATTGGTGGCATTGCCAGAGCCATTGGAGCGGGGAGGGCGGGTGAGGCACTGAGGAGTCGGGCGCGGGATAGGATTTGGTTCGTCGTTGGGAGGTGGAGGTCGTTTGGAGGAAGGGGGTTCGCGGGGAGTAGGGCGATGGTGGAATGGAGAGGTGGGAGGGTTTGAAGGGGGTGGCGTGGATTTTGAGTTGCTGTTTGTTCTTCGAGTCGACCATGGTGCTTGAGTCGCTAGTGAGCTCTTCCTTTCGAGAGTCGACGGATCGGCCCTAGTGTGTAGTGTGATGCTCAAGCGATGGTATGCTGCTTCAGTGTCCAATGAAAGGTCTTGCGCTTGCGTCAAGCGATCGGTATTGCTGTTGCTGCAAAGTCCTGCTTTGCGTTCGTTCCTATCTGGCCGAAAAGACCGTATTGAAGTACGCTGTATGTACAGCTCCTCATGCAAATGAAATGCCTCGAAGGAAAGACGGATAACCACAGCCATCAAGAATAAGAACCAGGAACAGGAAATTATTAAAACAAATTGGCAACAACCTACGAGTTCCTTGTCGGGATTGCGGCGAAACTAACAAAGGATTACTTGCTTCTCCTCTTTGTCTATTAGCTCCTCCCTCGTCGGTCTTTCCTGGCGCTTCTTTGTCTGGAGCCATGATGCATGTGTATCTCTACGTGCCACGTGGAGAGCGCCTAGAATAGCGACTTCTTTGTCCTCTGGGATCTAGTCCGTGTCATGAGACTCCGAGACGCACGGGAACGCGGAAGACAGACCAGGGAGCGTACAGAATCTAGGCAATTGAGACTAATGATGGAGAATAGAATGGCTAAGGGGATAAAGAACTGGAGAGAGTCGATAGAGAGCGAGAATATACTGTGATGACGATGTAGGTAGGAAAGGAGCGAATGGCGGCGACGGAACGAACAAATACGGAAGGCCATGCTGTTCAGCTGACTTCTTCCCCGTAGCGACTTCGCCAGAGGTAGAAGGCACTTCAATCCTAACGTCTCTTCTCCATCCACAGTAACCGTCCGACTTCGCGGAGTCGAAGTAGGCGAGGAGCATCCAGTAAGCCCTCTTGCAGCCACCGGGGGCAGCAGCTACTGCACCCCAACCTCCGCCCAGCCTCATAGCCGCCCTATTCACTCTTCACCTCCAATCCCCCCCTCCCGATAAGCCCAGCACAAAGCCCCTCCAAAATCAATGACCTCATCTCCTTCTACCTAGCCGTCTCTTTTCGCAGCCAGCACGGCAAGACGCGGCAGCCAGTCCAGTCTCCTGAGCTTTGAAACTCCCCCAGCGCATGTGACATATGTATGGCGCGGAGTGATGTCCCAAGGCAAGTCAATATCAAGCCAACGCCTTGGCATGGGGTGAACCCAGGGAGCAAGCCGTACGATGCGTACGATGTGGCTTCCCGCCACGAGCCAGTCACACGGCCCTCCTATCCAATGCCGGAAATGTGCTCAGCTCATCTCAGCCCATTCCAGCAGCCGGTGCATTACCCAAAATCTCATGGTACTTTTACTCCGCAGATAACGATTCCCTTCGCCCTTTGCCCTTCCCACTCCACCGCCCTACCTATCGATCTACGAGTCGACGTCAGATCAGACACGGGAAGCTTCTCCGCACGATCAATGCTTGACATCATCCAAGCCCGCGGTATCAGAAAAATCCGGGGTAAGAAGCGCGGGAATGCGTCAGCAACTGCCTGATCGCCTGCTCGACGAAGACAAAATGAGGTGTTGTGGCCGTGCCAGAGATAAGGAATGGGGGCTTGGCATCAGGTCAAAGGCAGCACCATCTGGGCGGCAACGTGCCCGCCACCAGTCGATCGCGCTTGGCAGATAAGGCAAGGTTTGGCACCCGAGACAAGAACACCGGTCTGCGGCTTGTGCGTGTCAAGACCCGCTAACCCTGGTCTGTGGGAGAAGCTTGGCCTCGAGTGCAGTGGTTCTGGATCACAGGCTCAACGTGGAGGTTTGAGAGCTGGGTCATCTCGAAATCGAGGTCTCATTCTCCAAATTATATGTACAGTACAGGGTGTAAAAGGGAAATCGGGGAAAAGGTAAAAGCCAGCTCTACTGCTGCGCCGCCAGCCGCCGGAAAAGACAGACACATTTGTTTGGTATCTCGTAACTCCGGCCAGAAATGCTCATACAAGACTCCGCGAAAAGCACACCACCTCTATCCACGTTGGCTTTCTAGTGATGACCCTCAAGCTCGGCCTTCTCCTGTCCGGCCGCAATTGCATGGCGGTCACCGCCAATGCCGGTGTGGGCGTGGTCCGCGCTGCTCTCGCTTGGCTCCTTGCCCTCGAGCATCTGGCTGTGCTGCGTGATACCATGTCGGTCGCCCTGAGGAATCGAGTGCTCCGTGTTGGCCGGCTCGCTCTTAGCAGGCGTCCAGGCAAGATAGTCACGACGGACCTCGACGTAATCGTAAGCGAACTCGCCGAGCTGGTCATCGTCCATTCCGAGGAGCTCAGCCTCTTCTGAAGCACGGAGATGGAGGCCGGGAATCTTGTCGATGAGGAAAGCAAGAAGAGCGCTAACGCCAAAGGCGTAGGCACTGGCGGCGACAATGTAAGCAAACTGGATATACAGCTGCTTCCACTCGTGCTCGATCCAGCCACCGGGGAATAGGCCCGTGTTGACTCCGTCGAGACCAATGATGTAGCCTGTGCCGAAGATGCCGTTGAAGAGAAGTCCGACCATGCCGGCGACACCGTGCTCAGCGAACACGTCGAGAGCATCGTCGATCTTGATCCAAAACTTGACTGCGCAGCTATTAGTGCCTGATAAATAAACTATGTGGCATAGACATACTCTTAGTGGCAAAGTTAGCCACAACGCCCGTGGTGATACCGAGAACCACGCTAGCCCACGGAGGAATGAAACCAGAGGCAGGAGTGGCGGCGACCAGACCGGAAATGACACCTGAGCACCAACCGACCATAGACCACTTGCGAGCAAGGCGCCAATCGAGGAGGACCCAAGTCATTCCGGCGAACATGGCAGTCAGGTTGCTGTTCCAGCAAGCCATGGTAGCACGCATGTTGGCACCAAAAGCAGAGCCTCCGTTGAAGCCCAGCCATCCGAACCACAGGAAAACGGTACCGAGGGTGATGAGAGAAACGTTGTGCGGGCGGAAGTTGAGCATCATCTTCTCCTGACGACGTCCAAGAATCCACGAGTAGGCCAGGGCAGACAGACCAGAGCCGATTTCGACAGGGCCGCCTCCAGCGTAGTCCAGACCACCCCACTTGTAGAACCAGCCATTGATATTCCACGCCCAGCAGGCAATGGGGCAGTATACGATGGTGGCCCAGAGCCAGATGAAGACCATCATGGGAATCAGGCGTCCGCGCTCGGCGACGCATCCGACGATAATGGCAGCGGTAACGGCGCAGAATTGCATCTGTGAAATCCTGTAAGCAATTGCGAATGTAGTAGCGGATTTTGCATACCTGGTAGAAGGCATACAAGAGCTCTGGAATCAGTGGACTGCCGGGGCTGGGAGCACCAAGCGTGTTCATGAGACCAAAATGGCGGAGATCCCCAATGTAGCCGCTGGTACCGCTTGCGCTAAAGGCGAGCGAATAACCCCAGAAATACCACTGGAAGGTGATGACGGAGCTGGAGAACATGCAGGCCCAGATCAGAGAGAGGGCAGATTTCCTGCGCGCGAGACCAGAGTAGAGGAAGCCGAGACCCGGTACCATGACCAACACCATGGCCGAGGCCACGATGATGTAGGCCTGATCACCCGATTGGAACCATTGGTTCAAGTTCTCGACATCTGGAGTTCACAGCACATTAGTTTGGGTTTCCAGAGTGCGGAGGGCGGTTTTGCGGGGCGGGTCGCGCAATGGTGATGGTGTTGCGACCTTCACGTGCGTGGTGACACAAAAATGTCTAACTTACTGGAATCTCCACCCAGGTTGGTGTTGGTGCCATTGAAGACGGTGGGCGCCCCGACCCACGAGTACGACATGGCGGGAGGTGGTCTCGGTGCCGCGTGGAGTGATCAGGTATTAAAGGGTGTATAGGAATGCAAAGGAGGGTGAGGCGGTCGGGACTGGATGAAGGAAGGAGAAGAAGAGGAGCACAGATGGAATTGCCCCAATGATATAAGAACTGGCAAGGGAGAAATCGGAGCCCATGAGATCGTCACGGCAGCTTCGCCGGGGCCCTTTATGGGTGAAGCTATTTCTTATCAGCCCTTGTCCACGGACCACCATTGAGGCAAAATAAACGAGAGCCAGCGCCCACAGCCGCGACCGCCGTGGGGTCGCGTCAGATCTGGAGCTTTGTTCTTTTTTCCTGCCGGGACCGGGGCGGGCTGGCGTCACTGTGCATTGTGCCTTCACGCGTCCTTATCGCGCGGCTCCCGGGGCTGCTGTCGCGCTGATAGGGACATCTGGGGCCCTGAGCGGCCACGTCGCGGGCGTCTCGTAGGGAGGCCCTCGCCGGCCGTCGAGTCTGCGCACTGCCGGCCGCTCGCGCGCGTCGAATTCGCCTTGAAGCTGCGCTGCCGGTTGCGGTTTCATCTGCGACGCTGGGCTTGGCGTGTGGGATTGTTGGTAAGGCGATTGTTCACGGAAAAGTACCAGAGATAAGCAGGCGGCGCTGGTTGGGCGGCGGGGCGAGGGGGCGCTAAGCCTTTTGCACCCGCGGGTCTTGCCATGCCTGGCCGCTGTCTGTGGCCGATGGCCGAGGGGCCTGCCACACGTCAACCGCCATCATCGCGACCGCGGGCGAACCATTGTGCGAATGCTTTGCACAGAGATAACAGTCCGTGGACGCTACCTGCGTGCTTTGCGAGCTCGTTGGCCGCCGCTGCGCCGTCCTCATCTCTCTCCCCACAAGACGATTCCACGTCTTCAACGGATCCCTCCCGACCACTCCCGGGCGCCTGGTTCTCTCCTTTCACGAACCTTCACAAACACCTGGAATCGACCGCACGTGCTCACGACCCGCGGGATGGAATCAGCTGCGAACCCGTCCACCGTCGGGCGGGTGCACCGAGGGCTCTCGTCAGCTCGTCTCCCAGGCACCGGTCCGTGATCGCCAGCGGAAGTCGAATCGAGTCTAAGCACTTGGCGCCGTCCTGAAGATTCTGCCCGGCCACAGTCGAACCACTCTGAAGCTTTACGGGCTTCCGTGCGCGCGTCCGCTCTTCGTCGTGCTGCGCGCCCCACTCGCCATGCAGAACGCAGCCAGAATGCTGACTCGCAGCACCAGCAAGGTCCAGAAGCAGATTCGAGCCAGCTCGATTGACGGCAGTAACTCGACAGTCGTTGTCCGTTTGTTTGTGGCATGCGTGGGCGCACCTCCACACTGTAGTAGGGCTGTCAGCATCTGCAGGTCAGAACCCTTTCCGCCCGCCCCGCGCTGCAGGGCGGGAGTGTCGCGAAAGCAGGTGAGCTCACGCGTCCATCTCAGCTCGTTATGCTTTCCGGACCAGTGGGGTGTGAGAATGGCCGTGGCGGTCATCTTGGAGTGTCAGAACCTTTACACGAACGTGGGGCAGGCTTAATTTTGAGGGGCAGCACCCAATCACAGCCGACGTAAAATTTTCTCGACAACGCCTAATACCTCATTGCATTCCACACGGTAGCGTTTTCTATGTGGGACATGCTTGTCTATCTGTGCTCCTGAAACTTTTGCAATTCTGTTGAATGGTGGGAGCCGGCGGCGAACTTTGTGCGTCCGGCTTCGGAGCTCTTACTACGGCCGCAGACTAACCGATATTCCAAGCTGGTTAGCGGCAATGCTGTTGTTCTAGCCGGAGCACAAGACTGACATCTCCGTAGTACTGGGTACTAGAGCTTATGGCCCAACCCACTCTTCGCCGCATCTTCCGTGCGATCCATAAGCAGGCTGTACGGCGCACGAGCTATCGAGACAGCCTTCCCTATAGGATCCGCGAGCACGACTCTCGTCCTTTACGCAGTAGCTTTGGGGACCGTCCTCTCGTCTTTCATGGGACCTTCCGCCAAAGCGAGCATGTCAGTCCATATCATTTCAGCAAACAGAACCGAGCGTCAAGCCCCTTGCGACCAGTTTGAGGAAGTAACGAGGGTTTGCGTACCCTCCAAGGCCCGCAAAGCTTACACTGTGTTACTGGAGACTTATCGGAACAAACATCTCAATGATGTTCAGCATGTATTCCGCACTTATTTCCAGAAACACCACCAGCCTAGCGCATGTTGTTGGCCAGCTCACGCCCGATCGCCCCTTTTGAGCTCCGAGCGGATGTCCACGGTGACTCGAGAAGCTCGCAAGGTGCCACCTTGGGTACGCATCCATATCCTCATTCCACTAATATTGTAGTTAGCCTGTCTTGCGAGACGACGTCAATCGAGCCTATACAATGATGCCCAGCGCCGAAGCCCCCGCAAAACGACCAGCATCATGACTTTCAAACGCTCCGGATACACTTTCCACTCGAGACCAGCTTCCATTCGGCGACGTCCTTGTTGATTTGGTATAGCTTCGAGTAGGGCGTCTATGTTGGAAGCGCGCCGGTCGATTCCCAGAGTACAAGGGATGTATGCTTACTCGTCCAACCCTGTGCAAGCGGAAGAAAACTCCTACATTGGATGTGACGGCCCCTAAGAATGTCTTGCCTAACTGGAATCTGAGCCTGTCGGAAGGTCCTGCTCCATTGTATGAGGGCTGGGTCAGGAGCTTAGCGCGGCAGCACTGACCTCGGGACACTGGTGGCACAAGATCCTCTTCGCATCGGCGGTCTAAAATCCTCGGAGAATTAGGTAAATGGCAGAGTTCTCGATCTTAAGACGGGGATTCTGTACTATGGGAAGAGTCTGGCAAAAGGAGAGAGGTGCTATTACCCCGTGGAGGACTCTCTCTACCTCCCGCTTGTTGCGATATGAAGGCTATGTAGCATAGCTTCCGCTTTCTTTTTATCGACGTCCTCCAGAATGTCCTCCACAGGCAGTGGGAATGTTTTCCTCGCATTAGATTTGATGCCCGAGACTGTCACAGAGACGGGTCATTCATAGCCCTGGGCTCGCTTCATACGCGGAGACAGCTTGCATTCAATATGGAGGCATTTTTTACCCCTGGCCTCCAACAAAGGTAACCCCGCCATGCCAGATAAGCCTGGTCATTTATTTATCGGCAGCCTTGGGTCCTTGCTGCGCTCCACGTGATTTCCCTTTTGAGAAAGACGGAAGGAGCTGAATTAGGTATAGGGCTGAATGCCAAAATCGTGAATGCGGGGAAAGCTCCACCAACCTTGATCAACTTCTCCTGATTCCTGCACCTGCGACTGCTCCTGCATGCGCCCTTAACATCCTCGCAGAATCAGCGGGACCTCCCTGGCTAGGGGCACCGGGCGCTTCGCTTCCGCCAGCTGAAATCTCTGTGTTACTATAAGGGCAACTTTGACCACACCTTCTTTCGACGTTGACCTAAGGCATTGGTCTCACGCCGGTTTCCGCGCCATGCACTTCTTCCAAAGCGATATGGGCCAGCAATTGCCTTTCAATGGGATGGTTTGGACCGTCACTAAATCCCCTTGAAAGGCGCAGACGATACAAAACCAGGGCTTGCCCACCTCACGAAGTGGTTTAAGAGGGTGGCTAAATTCAGGACCCAAACCGTCAATACTCTCCACAGCTTGGCATGCACGACCCATACACGTATACGACTCTACAAGCCTGCCCACCATGTCGTTTTCGGAGGACCGCGACTATACTCGGATGTTTTGCGTGGAGGGCGCACTCACCGCCAGATGTGAACTCTTTTTGGGCCCTGTCACAGCCTCTATTGGTGGGAATTTCTATATTCAGTCGTCTTCCGCTCCCTGAAGGGCAAGAATCCTCCCCGTCACTCGTTTATGCAGAGCTGTAACTCTGCTGGTCATATGCCTCGGGAAGCCATGATCATCTCTTGTTCCATCTACGGGGTTGTCGACAATGACGAATTTGACGGCCGTCGAGCGACGCCCGCGAGCGAGAACTATCGACGACAGACAGACGTAGCCCGTCCGATCCCTCCGCCCATTACGGTAGACCACGTTCCGTGCTAACTTCCCGGTCTTTTCTTCCGCGGCACGTGTTCCTGAGCATTCAACAGCTGTTTCGACTCTCACGATTGACGTACGCCCCCTCGTACTCAGTGCTTCCTATCCGCCTGCGGCTCTGTCGCGGGCTCTACGCTCGCGTAGCCTCGGGCTTGATCCTCTATCACTGTTTGGTCTCATGAACTCTTTACCTTGCTAGTCTATCAAGTCGGGAGAGAATGCAAGGCATGCAGGTTGCGTAATCTCCAGCCTACTACCAGAGCCGGAAACCTCCACATCCGGACCTTTCCGACTCTAATGCAGCTCTTCGGCAACTAAAACGGCCATCTGCTGCCTGCATCCAGCTACTCGTGTACAGTAGCTGCCCTAGCATGAAGCATGCCGATACGGACCGAACTTCAATCATCGAACTGCTGCACTGCCCCGTAAGAGCGGTAATAATCCCCCCATTATGACAAGCATCCTCAGACTTTTGCGGCCGAAGCCAATCAGGCTCCGTCTTGGGGGTATCCAGGTAGATGGTGGCGACGCCTAGGCCCCTTTCTCCACACTACATGGGGATCTGCCGTCTGGGGAAATCGCCAGGCCCCTGGATAGTCGACCGGAAAATGAAAAGGAAGACATTCGATACGTGAACGCCCATATCACCCCAATTATTGGACCCTGGATCTACAGCTACCGTTCAGACCTCGATCGCCGGCCATTAGTCGCCTGCTCAGACTATAAGACCTGTGGTCTATGCTTTTCATTTGGTTTCGCTCTTCAAAAGAAATTCATGACTTTGTGACAAACATTCTTCCGGATGGCAGGAGACTTCCCTAACCTGGATCTCGTCACTACCTCACAATGGGTGGAACCAGACCACATCCATCCTGTCATACGATCATGGCTTCCCGCGTATAGCATCACCCTTACAGTCGTAGCCACACTCATATTGACAGCACGGATTTGGTCGCACAGCAGGACAAGCGTTGGTGGCCTTGGTCTGGATGATCTTTTTATAAGTAGCGCCTGGGTATGGTTCCATCGCTACTGCCAGACATTTCGCTCACTCGCCTGAAGGTATTTGCTACGTTGTTCACTGCGGCATGCCTCCTCGGGACCCTGAAGCACGGCTTCGATAGACATGTATGGGATGTGGAGAGCACGCACTATACCCATGCGGCATTGGTAAACATTGCTCAATCCTCTGTTCAATCGGTTCTAACGCTCATCAGATCCAATGGCTCAGCGAAGGTGCCTTTACCCTTAGCATCTGCTTCACCAAGATCTCGGTCCTTTGCTTCTATCGCCGGCTTGATCCTCCATGCACAAAGTCTTTTAGGAGGATCCTCTACGTTTTCATCGCGTCCACTGCATGCTATCTGCTTGCATCTCTCTTGACGCAGCTATTGATTTGCCAACCCATCGCCGCATACTGGGCCGTACCAAAACCTGACGCTTTAGGTCGGACGTGTACCAGCCAGCGTGTCTACTACCCTGTCCATGGGTCGTTGGGGGTCTTTTCTACTTTTTACACTATTGCGATTCCCTACTCAGTCCTTCGCAACGTGCCCATGTCGAAGGTTCAGAGGAACGGCCTAAGGGCCATCATGGGCATGTCACTAGTGTTCGTCATTCGTTCGGTTGGTGACACAAAACGCTAACAGCAAGCAGTGTGATAGGGGCTGGCATCGCTCGAACCATATTTCTGTTCCGACTGGCAGACAGCCAGAACGGAGACGCGACCTGTAAGTTCACCCCTGCTTCCGATTACTGCACGTCGAAAGCACATGCAGATAGAAACCTTAAACCACCCATCAGGCAAGCTTGTGCTGCGTGAGAAATCTGACCTTCTCTTAGGGAACGGATTCAACGTCTTCGTGTGCGCGCAACTGGAATGCCACTTCGCCCTGATCTGCGCGTGCCTGCCATTTCTCCAGCGCTGTGTCTCGCAAGACCCGTCCCTACCTATCATCTACTACTCTGACAGTAGCAAAGATCGAAAGGCTTCCGTCGTATCCAGAGTTAGCAGCTCCCTGTCAGACCAGTTCAGGCGCCTACCCCTCAAGCGTGGCGCCAGCCCGCGAAACTTGGAGGCTTCCCGATCCCGACCGCCGGTCGCGGTGGAGATACCGGAATGGGAATTTCAAACACTGGGGTCGCCACAGCATGCGAGTTCACCCGTGGACGAGATCAGCTACGAACAGTACGTGCAGGGCAGGTTTGGCCCGCCAGCGCCGCCAAAAGACAGCCGTGATTTATTTGATCAGTACCGAAGGGAGCGGGGACACATTGGGTAAGGCTTGCAGGGGCGCCAGGGGTGTGCTTGCGTGCGAGGCGGTGAGCTTTCTCTGTGGAATGTATCCATTCCACGTATTGGAGTGGGAACAATAGAACACCAATATCGATTGATCTTCTCGCCGCTTAGGCAAGTGTCTGAATCCGAGCATACGAAAGGCTATGTCCATCGCAGTGGAAAGGCGCTGCACATAGGTTTCAGAGGAACGATCGCCAGGAGCTTGACGCTGTCGAGATGAGGCGCACACCATCGCTTCGAATAGAAATGCCATGTGAACTCTTGACCCTTGATCCCCGCGGCGCCCATGTGCAGAGGTGTCACATAGCACGCCCACTTTCAGGGGCACCGTTCTCACTCTCCTCAATTCTGGTAGCGATGGTTGAGGTGAGTGAGGAGAACGTTCACTCCAACCAATCTTAGTGGTCGGCTAAATGTGGAGCCCCGATGTCATGCATGTTCCGCAGGCACGAGCCAGCGGCTTGCCCCGAACAAAGCTTAGCTCGAGGTCCCGCCAAGGCCAGCCCGGGCGACTGTGACGGCCCGTAAACGCATAGAGACGCCCGCTCATCACTCACATATACCACACCGCTTGCGCTGAGCTGCACGGCGTCCCGCACCATGGTGCTTTCGTTCATTCTCATACAGAATCGCCAGTACGTAGCTCGCTGCCGTCAGCTTTGATTCCGTCACACGGGAACTGACGGGTGCGATTAGAGGGAAGACCAGGTTGGCGAAGTGGTATGCACCATATAGTGTAAGTCACACCTCTATTTTGAGGCCTGCGATTGCGCCGCGGAATCACATATTAATCTGAATGTAGGATGAAGAAAAAGTCAAACTGAAGGGCGAGGTACGCATCCCTTTCGCACACATTTCCCCCAAGCTCCACCATCCTGTCGCTCCCTCCCTCCCCTCCCTTCCCGTCGACTCTTCGATTCCGCGCCCGTACACCTATCCTCACTCGCCATCCTACCCGCTCCATACTCGCTCCTCCCGATCACCTATCCACTGTGCCCTAACCATGCCGAGCACAGGTCCACCGCCTCATCGCCCCGCGCGACCAAAAACACCAATCCAACTTCGTCGAATTCCGCAACATGTCCAAAATAGTGTACCGGCGCTACGCGGGGCTCTTCTTCTGCGCGTGCGTTGACACGAATGATAACGAGCTGGCATACCTGGAGGCTATACACTTTTTCGTCGAGGTGTTGGATGCGTTCTTTGGGAATGTGTGTGAGCTGGATTTGGTGTTCAATTTTTATAAGGTATGTAAGCCAAGGAGGACGCACAGAAGGAGAGTGAGGGAGTGGTATGAGGGGATGAATTGGAGTTGGGGCTGACGGGACGTATAGGTCTATGCGATTTTGGACGAGGTTTTCTTAGCGGGAGAGATTGAGGAGACGAGCAAGACAGTGGTGCTTACGAGGCTGGCACATCTGGATAAGCTGGAGTAAACAAGGGGACAAAGGCCGCCACCGATACGAGATTGGATCAGCTTTGCGTTGCCATTGAGCAAGGGCTGCCGCCGCGGCTCGAGGGTTGAAGTTGCAGTATGCGGCTAGATGGCAACCACTGACAGGGAATAGGACGAGCGAGGAAGATGCTCAGAAGCATTTGGTTGAATGCCGTGCCAGTACGCCCTCAAGCGACTTATGGCGTGCGAGGAAAGGAGCGAAGGCCATGGAAGGCGGATAACGGTAATATAAAAGCTGAAGCGCTCTACAAGAGACAGCAGCTATAAACTATAGCGTCTTCTTGATGATCTGGCCCTTCTTTCCTACATGCTGCTTCGCGAGATGGCTTGTAAGTCGTTGTGAGACTGTCGCCTGTCAACAACGCAAAGCTTTCGACCTAGTTGGATTGGAACGCGTCATGAAGTCAAGTTGACGCGTATGCGATGCCCAGGCGAAGAGCTTCTCGCCGGATCCCGAAGCTACCGATTGTAGATCATCGGTGGGAACATGGAAATGCACGATTAACAAAAGTCTCGCACGCCCGTGCAGGTTGCTCCAATCGCACGTGGTGGTAGTCCGCTTCGGAAAATGGCTCGATCCGCCGACGCGCACAGACCATGCGCTTCGGTATGGAAAGTTCAACGGCTACGAAAATAATGCCAGATCACCCAAATCAAACCCCCGGCTACACACCTGCCGAGCCTTTCAGTGAGCTTTCTCTCTGATATGGTGCCCTCCAGAATTACTCCGCGTCGCTCCATTCTTCCTCAACGTGCGTGACCGCGCGAGCTACGTGGCTCGTCCTCGACCGCGACCGTGAGATCCCCGCGCCGCAATCATGTCCGACTTCCAGATGTACCACGCCCTCGGGCAGGGCTCGCCGAACCCCAATGGTCCCACCAGGAAAGACGAGAATAGATTCCGCCCTCCAGTTGCCGCGAGCCCTTCGGGATATCAGCAGACTGACAGTCCCGCATACGGTCATACTCCCAATCAGTACGCTGGCGCTCCAAGCCAAAATGCGCCTCCAAACCAGCAACAGAGCTACTTTCCGCCGCAACCGTCGCCGCAGTATCAAGCAGGTCCAGATGTCAACAACTTGACACAACAGATGGGAGGAATGGGATTGGGTGCGGAGCAAGCAGGACAACCCAGGCACCACAAGAAGAAGGATCGCCACGCATATCACAACATTGAAGGACCTGGCGGGAGCTCGCAGGCGTTCAATGGCATGCCTCAGAGCGGAACGCCCACTCAGTTTCTGAACCAGAGCTCTCCACAGGCCGGCGGAGCACAATGGGCACAACCTCAGATCACGCCAGCAATGAACCAGTTCCCTGCGGCGGCACCAATGTTCAGTCCGGCGAATCAAGCTACAGGCATGCAGCATGCTGCGCGGGCGGGCACACCTCTCACTGGGACACCTGCTTCGTCATCGCAGGGCCGCGTGGATCCTGAGCAGATACCAAGCATACCGAGATCTCGAGACGCGCCGGCGAAATACTATCTGGAGCACGTATATCCAACTATGGAACATCATCTGCCTCCGCCAGCTTTGGTTCCTTTCGTCGCCTACGATCAGGGTAATTCCTCGCCTAAATTTGCGAGACTGACGTTGAACAACATTCCCTCCTCACAAGATGCGCTCTCCGCCACACATCTACCGCTAGGTCTCATTGTTCAGCCACTCGCGCCGTTACAAGAAGGCGAGCAACCGATACCGGTGCTGGACTTTGGAGAAACAGGCCCACCGAGGTGCAGGAGGTGTCGAGCATACATCAACCCCTTCATGCAGTTCAAATCAGGGGGCAACAAGTTCGTCTGCAACATGTGTACCTTCCCCAATGATGTTCCTCCGGAGTACTTCGCACCTACAGATCCGTCTGGTGTGAGGGTAGATAGATTACAGCGTCCCGAACTGACGCTTGGTACCGTCGATTTCATGGTCCCCAAGGAGTACTGGTCCAAGGAGCCTGTGGGCTTGAGATGGCTATTCCTGATTGACGTCAGCGCTGAGGCTGTCAATCGAGGGTTCCTCGACGGATTCTGCGAGGGCATTATCAGCGCACTCTACGGCGGAGAGAATGAGAAACCACAGGTAGAAGGCGAAGAGGCACCCCGAAGGCTCCCGAAAGGCGCCAAAGTCGGTATTGTGACGTTCGATAAGGAGATGCACTTCTACAACCTTAGTCCAAATCTGGACGCAGCTCAGATGTTGGTAATGCCGGACATTGAAGATCCGTTCGTGCCGCTGAGCGAAGGATTGTTCGTCGACCCTGAGGAGTCGAAGGCGGTCATCACTTCGCTGCTCACTCAACTACCGAATATGTTCTCAGAGTTCAAGAACCCAGAACCTTGTCTGCTTTCGACTTTGAACTCGGCTGTGGCAGCGCTTACAGCGACAGGAGGAAAGATTGTGTGCTCATTAGCTGCTCTACCGACATGGGGCCCTGGGCGCTTGTTCCTTCGCGACGACGGCAACCTCCACAATACAGATGCGGAGAAAAAGCTTCTATCGACTGAGCATCCTGGCTACCGAAAGGTAGCGCAGAAGATGGTGGAGAGCGGTATCGGCATAGACTTCTTCATGGCAGCGCCTAGTGGCGGCTATTTGGATATCGCTACAATAGGTAGGTCATATTCAGAACAGCTTTTGTAGGAGATGTAAACTAACGGTTGTGCAGGCTATGTGTCAGCTACCACGGGTGGCGAGGTATATTACTTCCCCAACTTCCACTCACCACGGGATACGCTCAAGCTGTCCAAAGAGATCAAGCACACTGTCACCCGAGAAACCGGTTACCAGGCTTTGATGAAGGTGCGATGCTCGAACGGTCTCCAGGTCGCCGCCTATCACGGAAACTTCTACCATCACACTTTCGGAGCCGATCTTGAATTTGGTATCATTGATGCCGACAAAGCTATCGGTGTCATGTTCAGCTACGACGGCAAGCTGGATCCCAAGCTCGATGCTCATTTCCAGGGTGCGCTTCTTTACACGACGGCCAACGGAGAGCGTCGGGTGAGATGTGTAAACATCGTCGCTAGCGTCAGCGAAGGGGCTGCTGAAGCGATGAAGTTTATCGACCAGGATGCCGTCGTAAGCATCATCGCAAAGGAGGCTGCTGCTCGCATATCCGAGAAGAACCTCAAAGAGATCCGAGGAGCTTTGACTGAGAAGACCGTCGACATTCTTGCGGGCTACAGGAAGAACTTCACGGGACACAACAACCCTCCTGGCCAACTCGTGCTTCCTGAGAATCTGAAAGAGTTCAGCATGTACATGCTAGGCTTGATCAAGTCGAGAGCATTCAAGGGTGGCAAGGAGCCTACCGACAGGAGAGTGCACGACATGAGGTTGATCAAGCACATGGGTCCGTTGGAATTGTCGCTGTATCTTTACCCACGGATGATCTCAATACACAATCTGGACGAGAAAGACGGTTTCGCCAACGAAAACGGCCATTTAAGGATGCCAGATGGTGTACGGGCGTCGTTCTCAAAAGTCGAGGAAGGCGGCGCTTACCTCGTGGACAACGGCCAAATCTGTCTGCTGTGGCTGCATGCGCAAGTGTCACCGAACCTGCTCGAGGACCTCTTCGGAGAGGGACACACCAGCCTAAAGTCTCTAGATCCGTTTTCATCCACATTACCAGTCCTCGAGACACATCTCAACGCACAAGTGCGCAACATTCTACAATACATGGAGACCACCCGCGGCTCCAAAGCGCTCACCATACAACTCGCCCGGCAGGGCCTAGACGGCGCCGAATATGAGTTTGCGCGGCTACTCTATGAAGACCGCAACAACGAAGCGCAGAGTTATGTGGACTGGCTCGTCCATGTTCATAGACACATACAGCTAGAGGTACGTTTCATCGATACCGGTCTCCCGAAAGAATATTTCCAGACGTGGATTGAGGCACCTTGGTTGAGTGCTAACGAGCGGACAGCTTGCGGGACAGAGGAAGAAGGAAGATAACGATGGGCTGGGATCGACGTTTGTGGGGCTGAGGACACCGTATTGGGGGTAAAGGGAGTGGTGAGGGTGGTTTATTGCATAGCGTATCTTTGGCGGGGTTAGCGATGGTATGCAGAGAAACATGAATTATGGCTTGTTGAGAACGACCATGCGATCCCGGACTTATCGCAGGTCTCAGTGATATGAGTGACGCCTAGGTGGACATTGAGAATTAGCAAATCAGCACGTGACCTTCGGAACAATGGATGGGCCGCTCTCGCTTAGCATTTCCGCCCACCCAGAACTTTAACGACCTGTCGCGACATTCCGCTCAGCGAACAGTAAACCTCGATAATCCTCCACCATGCCGACCCGCTTGACTAAGACGAGGAAACAGTAAGTTGCGACATGTGCCCCCTTTTGAAGACTCGATAGCTAACAATTGCATGCAGCCGCGGCCATGTGTCCGCCGGTCACGGTCGTGTCGGAAAACGTACGTCGACTTCGTAACTCATACAAGACATTCCAAGGCTAACAATTATGCGACAGACCGCAAGCACCCCGGTGGTCGCGGTTTAGCCGGTGGACAGCACCACCACAGGACGTGAGTCTATACAAACCCGCGGAGCGGGTGAGCTAGCTAACAGGGTTTCCCAGCAACATCGACAAATACCACCCGGGCTACTTTGGAAAAGTCGGCATGCGGTATTTCCACAAGACGCAGCAGAAATTCTGGAAGCCCGTCATCAATCTCGACAAGCTCTGGTCGCTCGTTCCCGCCGACAAGCGCGACGAGTACCTAGCCAAGAAGTCGGATAAGGCGCCCGTCCTAGATCTGCTCTCCTTGGGCTACGCAAAAGGTGTGTGTGTTTTTAGACCGCTACTCTTCTCTCGTCTCTCTCGGCGTCTCCGTGGTGCTAATTCTCTCTCTCTAGTTCTTGGCAAGGGCCGCATCCCCGAAGTTCCCATCGTCGTCCGCGCGCGCTACGTCTCCAAGGAGGCTGAGAGGAAGATCAAGGAAGCTGGTGGCGTCATCCAGCTCGTCGCATAAGCGGTTGCTGGTGTACGCGAATACGGTAGCTTGGGTCGGATAACGGATAACAAAATACCTTGCGAAAATGGGCTTAGGGTCCGTGTTGCCTCACTGGCGCACGTCTTGACTCTTGCAGCGTGGTGGCTGAGGAATGGTGTCGATTCCATAGGAAATTGATCATCCATTCCTGAACAAACCCTTTCTTGCCCAATGGCTCCCTACCTGGTAGGAGCCGATGCTCCTTGTGGGTGTCACTCTGCTTCGCTGCGGCTGGGGCTGCGGCCGCCGCGGGAATTACTGCAATGCCGTGACCTGCGTCTGTGATTCTCACATGTTGTAACGCTGACACGCTATGTTGTGTCTCATTGCCTCGAGTCTAATATACAGGCCTTCAGAAACCACTTCTGTGACTTCTACTGATTGCTGCAACTAATCGCTTACAAAATGTTTCCAATGAGAGCGCTGCTCATCCTGGCAAGAGTCGCGCCTATAAGGACTATGACGTGAGTCCTGTTGCACTGATTGACTTAATAAAACAGCCCAGAGGTCCAGCCTTACTCTAGCTACGTGGGTACTTCGTCCTCTCAACCAGAGCTGAAACGAGGAGCGGGGTATCAGTAAGTGTCGCCCCTGGAATAGACGATATATAATATAAACTGCTTTCCCTTATTCACACTACTTCGCATAAAGCGAGCGGTACAATTATGTGAACATGGCCAACGATTCTCATAATCCCATATTTATCCTAGAACGCCGACTTTGCTTTTGAGAACGCAGCGTGCGTACACTCATGTTGGAAATTCATAGAGCGCCTTGTCAATGCGGCGATTTACATACATGTAAAAGTAGAGAAAAAAGACAAATGGTTTACACATCCCTGAAACTCTGGTTCGGATGAGGACCCGTATAATGACCCAGATCGAGCGCTGGCCCTACACTTGCGCCGTTCTGCATGCTACTTCGCTGTTGTTGCAGCGGCGGTGCAGGATCTGGTTGATGATGATGATCGACATGGTTCGCGTCACTGTGTGGCGCTGCATTCTGCACTGGAAGCTCTGGATGCGGCGAGAGATATTACGGTTCGCGTCTCGCTCAGTTGTAGCATCTGTTGTTGCTGTTGTTGCAGAGGAGGTTCTTTGCTAAGCCTACTGCCCTTCGGCGATTGTGGCTCTGGATGGCCATCGTCCTGGGAAGGAGGAGGAGGATCTTGGGAGGACATAGTACGCCGCAGATCCATTTGTTGCTGTGCGGTTACTGGGGGCGGTTGATATGTATCTTTGGGTTGTTCCTGGTGGGTGGGCGGAGCGGGATAGGATACCGGTTGGGCAGGTGGGCGGCTGGAGCTGGTGTGCTGCATGCTGGATGTGCGGGGTGGGACTGTGAAAGTCTCAGTGGAGTGATGCACAGGCATTGGATGGTTGGCGTCGGATAAGGTGTAGGGTCTCGTTAGAGTGGAGGTTCGATATGGCTCTTCGGATGTACATGGCGCCGCGTTTTGCGGAAGACGAGGAAGGGAAGAGCGGTGGTCGGATGCGGTAGGTAGGTTGTTCCATGCTGCATCCCGGCCGTTGCAGTTGTCGGTTTCTTGTAAGGATGTATGCGGTCCTGTAGGGTCTCCGTGCTGGCCTGCAGAGAGGGCGTACGAGGCGTGAGGAGGATCCTTATGGAGTCTCTGCTGCTGACGCGGAATCGTAACCTCTTGAGGTCTAGCCTTCCTCAAAACCATAGCCCGCGTCTTATCCTCCATCTCCACCCGCTCTCGCTCCCTCCTCAACCTCTCTCGCTCCTCGTCGCCAGCCTTCTGCGCCACGCGGTTCAGTCTCTCTTCACACTCTTGCCAAATTCCCTTCTCTGCGCAGTCTCTCCACAAGACTTCGGTGTCTGGAGTATCTGCTTGCGGACGCTCATTCTGCGGGGTTGGAGCGAGCGTTGTGCCGGATATGCGGTGTTGAACGTCAGGCGCGCCAGGATTCTTTCGAAACTCGTCGGTATCGCGGTCGACTTGGGTGAGGAGTTTTTGAACGCGAGGGGTGATTAGGAAGGGGCTCTGGAATTGTGATTGGGGCTGGGGAGCTTCGATTGCGGGGCCCGCGTTTGGGTCGTGCTGAGGCGTCTCCGGGCGGAAATCTGGGAGCTCATGATCGAGGTGTGTCTGCTCTGTGTAGTTGCTCGAGCAAGAATTGATCAAAGGCGAAGGGGGCGCATATGTAGGTTCGTTATATATTTGCGGATCGCTGTTGCTCGCAAGTGGCTGCCGCGGGTTTCGCGGGTTTCGCGGCGGATAGGACGCTGGCCGGAGAGGTGGAGTCGGTGTTGGTATATGTATTGACGCTCTTCTGTGCGTCTGAGGTTCCGATATACGGGTCGGAGGCGCGAATGCTGACTGTCCAGTTGGTGGAAGGTCACTCAGGTTGAGTCGATTCTCTCCCTGTCCGGCCTCGTTCACTCCTTCCGCAGCGTCTAGGTCCTCGGTAGAGAACGGACCATATCTGTTCTTCCACGACTCTGGGACTGCACTCCTCGCAGGCTGCTGCCTCGCTCTCAACGGCGGGCAGGTCTGGCTGGCATTTACCGTATCCAACTTCTTCCTCATGCTCGGCCTGAGGCGCTTGTCCACTCTGAGAGACTTGCTGCGGCCCTCGATTATCTTCCGCCTCTCTTCTGTCTCTTTATTCTGCTGGCCCGCCAACCCCACGCCCAGCCTCCTATATTTCTCTAGAGAGCTCGCGTTCGTAGGAATGGGGATCCGGCTAGGCTGTCTGGTGGAAGGAGTCCTTCCCAATCGAAAAAGCTTGGAAATGTGGTCGCGTCCGTTGGAGAGGGTGCGTTTGAGCGCCGATGGCACCGGCTCCGGCTCTGATTCTGGCTCTGGCGACCGTGTGGGATAGATGTCAAAGTCTGGATCTGTGCACGGTTCGGTGACGGTGGGCGCATATGACGCTTGGATGTTGCCGCTGGGATTTCTATACACAGACGGCATAGTGGGTTCGTCGACTGAGTCTTCAAAGCTAAGACTTCGTTTTTCGTACGCCGACCTGCGTCTCAACGACGAATACGGAGCGGCTACCGGTTTGAAAGGCAAGCCGGGGTGCAGGCTGACATCCGATGATGCATCGCTTCGAGGTCCGTCTCCAAGGAGAGGGGCGAAAGGCGGATGGTGGCATTGTTTCGGTTGGCTATGAGCTTGCATCTGTTGCCGTTCCGTAGCCTCACGGTGGAGTTGATATGCGGATGGTTGGCGCTGCGTCTGAATAGGCGGCACGAACCGGCACCACCCAGGCTGCCTCTGCACTTCCTGGGCCCCGTTACCCTCCTTCTTCTCTGAGCTGAGGCCAAGCCTCTCTTGAAGGGCAGCGAGCCACTTCCGTCTCGCCATGGTCGAGCTTTTCGAATATATTTTCCAGTGTTCGGAACACTCGTCCTCCGTCGGTGTAGATGTCGATGAAGGTTCAGTTCGCTCGTTGAAGCTGCCCATGCACAGTGCAAGGGCGTGAAGAGTTTTCCTGTACTCACGGTGCGCTACGGCCCGACTTTCGATGTGTCCCTTGCGAATTGGACGTGAGTACCGCTCGCGTAGCCGAAGACAAAAGTGTGTCTGCTTCGGAGAGCTCTTCTCTAGAATCGTGCGTATTGCCTGATCTTCAGCGAAGCGTTGAGGGGAATGGGAAGAGGATGTCGCGGCGCCAGGCATTTCCGCCATGGAAATGGAAGGTTGGGCAGTGTAAGGGTTGCGACGAGGTCGTCGAAAGAAGGTTGGGCGCAGCCAATATCGCCATCTTTGGGAGCGCCTAGGCGGACTTTTAGAGCCTGGGGGTAAGCAGTCCATGGGTCGGCGACCCATTGGAAAAGCTGTAATTCGGGGTATGTTTATGAAAATGACGTTCGTTTCGTTACAGCTTGCCAAACGGCGGTGATGAGTGATGAAGCAGGCAGCTCACCGCGGGATAACGCCATAGTACACGATTGGAGGCACGTTTCATATCCCATTCACCGCTCTACACCCTACTTCTGTTCCATAGGAGCAAGTTGCAGCAGCTCTCTGAGAACCGCCTCGGCAGAATCCGGTTCCACTGTTCCTTGAGCGCTTCTCGCCATCATTTGCCCAACGAACCACTTCACCTTCTTGTGCTGCTGCTTTTCCACAATATCCTTTACCATATCCGCCTTTTCGTCTAACAGCTTCTGAGCCAAGTCCAGGTACTCCTGACGGGACAGTGGTCGTAGAAGCATGTCTTCGTCGGCAATGATCTGCTCCGCCGAGCGAGCGTCACCATCGAATTTCAAAGAGAGCAAGAGTTTCGCGGTTCGGCTGGTAATTTGTTTGCGCAGAAGATGTGCGATGATGGAAGCGAGCTGAACCGAAGAAACTCGATTTTCGGACCATTCTTCGCCCTTGAGGAGGCCGCCAAGTTCCATGAGAACCCTGGGTCATCGTTAGCTTGGGAGAAAATATTCGCGAATGCTGCCTGAGGGGCGCCCCATTAGTGTTTGCAAGGGCACTTACCAGTTACCTGCTACTCTGCCGACACGTGCTAGAATGTCCGGATGCCCGGGGAAGGTATGGCGTAGGTGCTCCACTACGTCAAAGTAGTAGTCCAAGCGGTCGCCATCGTCGAAGAGGAAGAGGGTACTGGCATCCTTTGAAGTAAGCCCGTAATTCTCGCTATCAACCAGCGTGTTCACGCAATCGTCAGACAGCATGGGCAGGGTATGCCGAAGATGGTTTACAAGGTCGTCCCCGATCACAACAGGGGCGATATCGGGGTCGGGCATATAGCGATAATCAATCTCGCCTTCCTTGCCTCGCAGGCGCTTCGTCGACTTGCTGCCTAGTGTCCATCCGCGCGTCTCGCCCTCAACAATAGCGCCACTTTCAAGGATATCAATTTGTCGGTCGCGTTCCGCAACAATAGCGTCCTCAACGGCCTTTACGCTTGCAAGGTTCTTGATCTCCGTCCGCTGACCCAGCCCAGTGACGCCATGATATGACTGCCCATGCTCGGTTGAACTGCCATTCCTTTCGCGGACGGACACGTTGACATCAGCACGAAGACCACCCATCTCCATACCCGCTGTGACGGCATTTACAGTCTTCAGGATTGTCTGTATTTTCCGAACCAATACCGCCGCGGTTGTGGGATCGTGTATCTGTGGAAGTGTAATGATTTCGATGAGGGGATGCGACACGCGGTTGAAATCGAGGAGGTGGGTGTGTGGGGGTTGTAGGACGGTCTTGGCTGTATCTTGCTCCATCTGAATCTGCTTGATACCAATGGTGATGGGGACATTTTCAGGACAGGCGCCGGCGGGGAAGTCGTGCGGATAGAGTGTGATGCTGCCATTTCTGGCAAAAGGTTCTAACGAAGTTAGCATGTCGATGAAGGCATCAACAGATCATGGGGGCCTTGCCATAGTACTGTGTGATCTGGTAACCCGCAGGCTGGTCCTGGTAGAAGTAATGCTTCCGATCGAAGCTGCTCTTGTGCTGGATCTCGCAGTTTAGAGCCAGGGCGGCGCGCAGTGCGGGTATGAGCGTTTCCTTCTGGAAATGCGGCTGGCTGCCGGGGAAAGCGATGTCGAATAGAGAGACATGAGTATTGGGCGTCTCGTTGATGGATGTTGCAGCGCTGGAAAAGAGCTTCCGCGCCGTGTTGAGCTCTGCGTGTATCTCAATGCCGACTGTGAGCTCCCACTTCTCTAGTCGAGCATCTTTTCCTTTCGACGACGGCTTGGAGGAGCTGGGAGTAGCTCGATCTTGCTTCTTCTTCTGCTTTGCGGCATCTTTTAGGAGCTTTCGGAAGGGTGCGCCGTCATTCGGCAGTGGTTCGCTATCGGTTTGAAGAGCTCGAACTGAGGTTGCGGCGAGGGCTCGGGTTGAAGCCAATGGCACTTTCCCCACGCGGCGCAGACATGATTGGCATATGTAAGGCCGTTTTGAGAAGATAGCGAAAGCCGTTCGGGTGTTGTGGGCGAGCATGGTGTGAGGGTTATCGAATGCATGTCGAACGATATCAACATTCGCATGTGTCCGTGCGCTGTTCCGATAGCTCGGGATGGATTCCGGAAACCTCCAACGTCCGCAGAGCTCCATCCATCCCATCCTTGGACTTTACCGCGGGATTCCCAGCATTCACAAATATCGGTGCCGAAGCCTGCAAAGCCTGTCCCAGAGTCGGCGAAGGAGTCCCCTCGTCCTATTTGTCGCCGTGAGCTCAGGCGCGCTCAGCCTCTTATCTTCGCTCAACCTCTTCTCGTCCCCCAGAGAGGAAACGTCTGGTAGCTCCTCTGATGAATGGAGAGGTCGGACTCCAGTCGGCAGCTTGCCGTTCGACACGTGAATGTTCGCGAGGATATAGATTGGAGCTTGGACGTACACTGACGAATCGACGTGCACCTGGTAGAACCCCGTACAATGCGGGAATGTTCCAGGTCCGGCTCCTTGTGGAGTAGCAGCAAATGTCTCGCCGGAGTCGCACATCAACGCTCAGTTGGCCTGTTTGTGGCGAGCAGACTTGCGTTGCTCGCACCGATTCCTCAGATATGCGTATAATCTCTTGAACCGATCTCGATACCGCTCCCAGGTGGCGGCTTCTTGCTCACCTTGCCGTGCAAGAGGGACGAAAGTACCAGGCTGGACGTATGTGGCCGGCCAGCGACTGAAATCCGGCTCGTACGCAGTCGCTGTGCTGGTCGAAGTGCGTCTGCTCGACATCCAGCTACGCTACGCTAGCGATCTTCTTCCCTTTCAGCGTAGCCTTCAGCACCCGAAGCTTGAGCTTGAGCCTCTCCTTGTTGCGCTTGAGCTTCTGCTTGTTCCGCTTTAGCTTCGCCTTGCGGCGCGCCCAGGCTTCTGGATCGTGCGGACGCGATATGGACCCTGTGCTTAAGCCAGTCCCTGGTACGAACGCAGCAGTACCCGTCGTGGCTGTAGAGGTACCGCAATTCCCAATCGATGCTCCAGTGCCACAGGCTTCCGCTGAGCCAGAACACGCACCGCCGCCTGCTCCGCAAGCTGACATGCAATAGGCGTTAGATGTAGGTGAGTGGGTGATGAGATGAAAGCGCCTCCGATAGGAAGCGTGTGAGAATATGAAGAAGTGGAGTCTGTAGGTGAAGTGGTGATGAACCAAGCGTATGATCCCGCAGTAAGGATGGCAGCCGTAGAAACTGTGATAAGCAACCAATGGGAACCACAAGTAACGGTGGGTGGGTTGGGCCGGAAGCGAGGATGTGGGATGGTAGAAGAGTAAAGAGTAACGCCTGTGGATCAGATTCGTTTGTTTTCCGGTCCGATCGAGGAAGGAGAGGTGTGTCATGGTTCTTTCCTATAGCTATGGGGAAGGGCTTGAGCGGAGTTTCAAATACGATGCTCCTGCTTAGATTCTGGATATTTTGGTAGGTGCGAGCTGGCTGGATGTGAAGCCACTATGCAGTGACTATGCTAAAAAAAATTTGGTTTAAGATGGAAACGGACATCAGTTGTTGAAGCATACACGTCTGTAGGATACGGACAGTGCTGAAGAATACTCGTTGATTGCCCCGACCAGTGGTCTGGCATCTACATACATACTCACACGCTAAAAGGTTGCCTAGATAGCAATGCAAAGCTAATCGCCCCCCCGCCGGCCAAAAGCGCTCCAAATGCTACATGACTCAATCATGCCCAAAGATAAACACAAGAAAAAGGGTATTCAGTAACTCTGCAAAGCCTCAACGTAAATGGAGAGAAAATGAGCGTACGAACGTAGACAGTTCGGAGAAAGTAAAGTAAAAATGCTGCATGTGCGCCGTTGTGATGCAGGCTCAGGTGAAGATGTGCGTCCGTAAAGTCGTTGATGATCGAGTCGAATCTCTCCGCCGTGCGTCTTCCACACGTGTGCCACTCCAACGTTCCGCAGTGCATGTGACATAGTCGTCATAGGCGGTATCCGATGCGTGCGCGCATGTAGTGCTGTTGGTGTAACTTCGTAACGCCCCTGCGTCTCCTTCCTTCCGCATTCCTTCTGCAGCCACCCCTGCTGCTTTTCAGCCTCCCCAGAAGTGCATCTCTTCTTGGTCATCGATCATCATGGGGTTGGTCCGCAAAGGCGCCTACGAACGGCCGGTGCCAGCGCGTGCAAACTCTCTTATGCGGACGGCAGGGCCCTTGCTGAGTCGTTTGCTGCTGGTAGAAGACGAGGTCTTGGTTGACGTGGGGCTCGACGCGTAGACGTACTCGCCATCGACGTACTGGGCATCGCTGAAGAAGGTGGTGCGCTTTTCGCGGCGTGTGTAGCGCTGCTCGAGGCGGTAGAGCTCAAGTCCTATCCCCTTTATTAGCAGCCGCTCGTACTCGGGACTCAGACGCTGGAGGCTCGCATGCGCCGCTAGCAACCACACCCAACTGGTGAAGGAGAAACGTACTGGCTTGAAGCTTCTCAATCAAACCCATATTGACGGCGCAAACGGAATCCAGATACGTGTGCGTTGCGTTTCTCTTGTCGTGGATTTTGGAGTAGCGAGGGGCGTATATATTCTGCGTGTCTCGCAGGGGGGCAGGGAAAATGGCTGTCGAGCTGCAACACGCACGCGGCAGACGCAGTATCGGCTGTCAATGCAGCCGTGGACGATCAATCGGTCAACGAAGGACAGGTATCCGCAATGGTGGGTAACAGCAATCCAGCTCGCAGCTCGCTGAGAGAGAGTCGTGGAAGAAGAAGAGGAAGCGGCAGAAGAAAGCACAAACGGCAACGGCACAAAGAGGGAGGAGCGGGCGAGCGAAAGCGAGGATAAGGCGCGCCAAACGGGCTGGGCAAGCACTGGCAGGGCACTGGCAGGAACGGGTCCAGCTTCCAGAGCGCACGCTGTTGGGTTCGGGCAGGCGAAGGCTGGATCCCAGCGCCGCCTCCAAGCCGCGGCCTGCAGGCTCTCGAATCGGTTTGCAATCGCGGCTTGCACTATTCCAGCACACGAGCCGAACCTGCGGGATTTCGAACCCTGTGCCGGCCGATGCAGACTAGAAAGCACGCTTCTGCAGGTTGAAAAAGGGCCTCTCCTTTTGCCTGCGTTGGGCAGGTGCAATGCAACAATGCCGCCGACATCACGCACTCACGCACGCACGCCTCATGCTTTGCGCATCTTGCACCTCGCACCGCGCGGCACCGAGCACAGTTAGCAAACAGAGAGCGACTGTTCGGCGAATTCCCCGCCGGCAATGTCACCGGCTGCCCGAGTCAGCACCCACGTGGAAAGTCAGCCGTCTAGCCCCTTCGAGCCACGAGCGCCCCAAACGTGCCACCACCACCGCTTGGCACGCTACTGCTCCCTCCAGGGGCGCATTGACAGATTGGCCGTCCAAACCTGAAAAGCAAAAACAAGCTCGAACAAGGCAAACGTCAGAGATGATCACGAAGGCCACTTTCATGCATCGAACGCCGCCTCGTGTAAATTAGGTACAATTATAGAAGGGAGCACGCGGATGGCATAACAGCACCCCCGCAACACTCGTGTTTGATCTCCCTCTGCCCGTCGCCCTGCCGCGTTCTATCCGGCCGGTACATACGCCATGCTCAATGCCTTAACGCAGGGATGCTTGAAATCATGTGCCATGCCACGCCATGCCGACCGAAGAGAGCAAACGCGCCTTATATTCGAGATTCGCGAGACTCGGGCACTGAGCCCTCAACGACGGCAACCGCCCCGACATTTCCTGCATCCGCCGATCCGTTGAGCAACGAAATGACGGAAATGACGTCGGCAGGCTCGACGAGATGCCAGCTGGCCAACGTCTGCTTGGAACTCGCACCAACAGTGACGGAGAAGACATGGTCTGGAGGCAACGTCGCCTGACGCAGCGAGCGGAACATATCTGTGATCGTCAGCCACTTCATCTCCCGAGATTCTCCAGGCCAAAGTACCTTCGTCGGTGAAGTCATCACCAAGGCAGAGGACGAACTCCGGGGCTTCTCCAGGGCCGTCGCCGTATTCCCTGATCAGCCTCTTCGCAATCTCTCCCTTGTTGACGAACCGAGGCCGGACCTCTAGGTTGGCCTTGCCCGTCATGACTTCGACGTCATACTTCTTCGCAACTGTCTTTTCGAGATGCTTTTGGCACTCCCGTGCCTGGAATGCTCCGTACTCTGGGTCTGCCCGGCGATAGTGCCATGTGAGAGCAATCTTCTTGCGCTCGATGAACGAGCCTGCTAGTTGTCAGCGCTGTTGGCAATCCGAGGTTCGCGCCTCTTACCTTGAGTCCTCTCAGTGTAATGCTGGAAGATCTCCATGACCTCCGACTGCCAGTTCATGTCCGTCTTGTCGGTGAGACTCTCCCACTCTTCGGTGCGTGGATGCCGCATAAAGCTGCCATGCTCAGCACTTAGGCCGAGCTCAGTGATGTGACCCATCCACTCGTCCAAGAATGCTTGGTCTCTGCCACTAATAATCCATACAGCGTTCGCGGGGTCCGCTGCAAGAGTTTTGAGAGTACGGATGACGCGGTCGGAGGGGATTGCTGCTTGAGGATCCTTGACGATCGGGGTTAATGTGCCATCGTAGTCGAACATGAATAGGCGTTTCTTGGCTTGTCGATATTGATAGAGAAGCTTCGCCCGGTCGAGCGCAGGGGTCGCGAAGGACTGGTCGAACGACGATAGGTTCGTCATGAGCCGCTTTAGGAAGTTATTGGTCCAAGCCTGAACATTGTTGGCGAGCACATGCTTATATAGCTGCATATGGGCCTCTTCGCGCTGCTCTGTTGACATATTTAATGCCTCGTTGATTGCGTCTGCAACGCCACCCAGGTCCCAAGGGTTGATGTGAATCGCTCCGCCAAGTGAACCAGCAGTACCAGAGAATTCCGAGAGGATCAACGGCCCGTGATTGTCCTTCTGGCAAATGACGTATTCAAGGCTCGTGGTATTCATGCCGTCGCGAACACTGGTGATGAGCCCCACGTCAGCGAGCCGAAGAAGTGCGAAATACTCTTCCCTATCGAGGTACTGTGGGAAGTGCCTGACTGGCGTAAAGCTGAGCGAGCCGTATGTGCCATTGATCCTGGCAACCAGGTCAGACATCTTGTTGACCATCTTCTCGTCCTCCTCGGCGGTCTTGCCAGCCTGAACACTACTCGGGCTGGTGACCTGCACCAAAACGACCTTGTCTTGCCATTCTGGGTATTTTTCAAGGAACATCTCAAAGGCCTGGAGTTTCTGTGCCACACCTCGAGCGGCGTCCAGCCTATCTCGGCCCACAATGATCTTTTTATCCGGGTACAACTCTCGAATGCCCTTGATCTTCTCTTCAATGACCGGGTCACCAAATGCCTGTCGTTGTGTAGATGCAGCGTTGATACCGATTGGGAAAACGTCGACAGCGACATGGGCACCATAGGCGTCAACGCCGGCGGACGAGGAATCGAAACCCAGAATCCGGGTGCAACACGAGGAGAAGTGGCGCGAGTAGCTGTAGGATTGGAAGCCGACCATGTTTGCGCCTAAAACACCTTCGAGAATTTCTTTCCGCCTGCTGAGGCATCGATAGAATTCGCTGCTGGGAAAGGGAACGTGGAGGAAGAATCCAATATAGACATTCGGCATACGCTGGCGGAGCAGACTAGGCAGAAGAAGCAGATAGAAGTCGTGGACCATGATGATATCACCAGGCTTGTAGATTTCCATAATCCGGTCGGCGAAGAGCTTATTCATGCGGTAGTAATCCGCCCAAGTCTTGCGCGCCGCACGGCCGTCGGCGGGTTCATTCTGCTTGTAGTGGAACAAGGTGTAGAGCTCATGCTCGGCATATTGCCGCCATCGGTCCTGATCCTTTATGATCATTACGTCCTCCTTCTCGTCGAATTCATCAAAGAGCCAGACCGGGACGATTCTGCCTCCGTGGTCTCGCTCGAGCTGCTTCTCCAGGCGGTCTCTGTCTTCTCGAGTCACGCGGATCCCTTCTGGCTGCGGAGGATGCGGGGGCGGCGTCTTTCCATCAACTGGAATCGGGGCTGAGGCCTTGTTCATAGTCGGCTGCACTGCACTAACACCTGACCCGGCCCCAGGCAGCTCGCGTATCTCTCCTGTCCACCCGACTAGAGTGTGATTCCATGGTGACGCCGAAGATGCTAGATAGGAAAAAGAATCGAATAGAGCGGATGTTCCCCGTCGCGGGCCCAATTCCCAGTCGTTGCCCGGTGAGAAACCGATATTGTAAGGGACTGCGAACGTCGCACTGATGATTCGACCACTGAGATTTAGGCCTGGATGTGCAGCACGGGGGTCGACGTCTGCCAGATCTTGCTTGTATGAAGGATCCTGCATCAAGCTTAGTTTTCGCAGTAACTCCTCTCCTGATCGAGCGCCAGCTGCTACCTCTGTGGGTGAGCTCGCACGGCCTTCGTCTTTGGGGGCAAAGTATGAGTTTGCATTCCATTGCGGGCCGGGTGTGACTTTTTCCGGGTCGAAGGGGAGCCTGGTATCCTGCTTCTCGGTGTCCTCGGGCTCGAAGTACGCGGAGTGGCCGGCCATATGCACTCCCGGTGTGACGGGCACGTTGGTGACGGAGGGCTGGAGCGCGGGGTGTGTGGAGGCTTCGACTGGCTCCGGAGAGCCCTGCGAGGGCCGGGTTGCGGGTGCCATGCTGCACAAGCCGGTCTCTTGAGTGTCGCGCTGCATGTTGTTTGTCAGTATATGGCAGGCTGGCGAAGGAGTGGTGCGAGAGGGGCAGGGGTGGTGAGAGTAAGGATGGCGTAGGGAAGCAAGCAAACAGCGCGCAGCGGAAGCCTGTGAAATGTCTGCGCGCGCATAGAGCCTGAGAAGCGTACCTGGGTCGCTGTTGCCTCGCGGGTTCTGAGCGGACGGCGGCCTGCACTGCGCGGTGCCTTCTGGGGTGACGGAGACGCCGGGGCTATCGTCAGGACCAAAAGTCGCACAAGGAGGACATGGGCGTCAAGCGGGGAGCGCGCAAAGGAGCGACGGGGGAGCGAAGGGCACAATTAAAATACCGCGCAAGAATTGGACCTTTGGGCCGTCAAATGAAGGCAGTGGAGAGAGAACTCGGCTGGACCTGAGGGGTGGGCTGCCTTTGACATGCCACTTCCGACGTCAGTCAAGCCCGGCGAACGGCGCTCGGGCCACCTTTTGCATGCGGGAGCAGGAATTAAAAGGCCGGCATGACTCTTCTGCGCCGTTCGATCACGCTTTTCTGTTGAGTTATGGCACTGTGACGTAAGGGGACCCCTACTGCCCCAAGCTTCGAGAGCCGCAAACGCACGGCTGAACCTCGATCCCACGCTCTCAGCTCGAGCTGCGCGCCGCGAGCTTCCTCGCCGCAGTAAGAGGCACGGTGCAGCGTGCAGAGGGCGTGCTCAATTCACCGGCGTAGGCCGCTCAGCACTGTCTGCCGCGGCCTGCGCGCGTTCCTTTCCCGCGGGGTGGAGCATCGTTCGATGGAGACTCAGTCGGGACCGCCGGCCCGA
The DNA here is from genome assembly GCF_010094035.1 of Trematosphaeria pertusa. Lineage (NCBI taxonomy): Eukaryota > Fungi > Ascomycota > Dothideomycetes > Pleosporales > Trematosphaeriaceae > Trematosphaeria > Trematosphaeria pertusa. Next base: position 179,221 of record NW_022987238.1, on the reverse strand, counting down.
AGCGGCATAGCCTCTTGGCGGCATTCGCACCTCGCCCGGGCGTGAAGAAACTGGGTGCACGCTCTCGCGACAGCTGCAATCGCATCGGTCCAAGTCCCCAGCCTACCGCTGCCCGCCGTTGCCGTTGACCCAGGCCTCCCATGAAGCCGCATCGCGTCCGACAAGTATGTCGCTCGCATAACCCCTTTTCGCCCTCAATTGCGCTGTGGCAGCATTTCGTCCTCCCGTATCAACCCCGTCGACAGCGCCTGTCGTCTGCCGCGGCTGGGGCTGCGGAGTCTAGCCCTCTCGAAAATGCCAGAGATGGTTTGCCTACGTCGTCGGCGGCGCCGACGCCCCTCGAACAGCCCGAGTCGGAAAGAACAGAGCAGGTCGCACCCCGGAGGTTCGCAATCCACAAGGTGCTAGATAGGAAACCACAGACCGTATATGCCACTGCGCAAAGTATCAAAGACGTCGACCAGTCCTTGCTTCAGGCGAAGGCGGCCTTTGATGGAGTGGAGGACTACACGGGCGTCGTCGTAGAGGCGCTGAAAAGCAACAGTCCTACACGGGAGAAGGATTTACCCTGGTGTGTCGAGAAGGGAGACAAGCCTAAGGTACGCGCGTCTGAAAGGTGAGAAGTGCTCTTCCTGGAGCGCTCGACCGGTACTTACGCTCTTGCCGCAGATTGAACCTCGAAATTCGAAAGTTCTACGAGTACGCGAGACCCAGCAGAAGCGAAAACCTTGCTCGCAGACATGTCGTCGAGCAAGTGAGGGGCCACGTCCGCCAGGTGTTGCCGGACAATATACTTGAAGTTTTTGGATCAGAGCGGACCGGCATAGCCCTGGCGACCTCAGATATCGATCTCCGCCTCATGCGACATAAGGACCTTGAAGGCAACCAAGCAAAGCTACCGCCTTCGCGGGAAGAACGGATAGTCTTGCTGGAGGACCTACGCCAGCTTCTCGTTCAGCAATTTTCCCAAAACAATGCTTACCTACTGCCTATGTTGCGGCATGCGCGGTATCCCCTCATCACCGTCCAAGACCGCGCGTCAGGTCTGGATGTCCAGATTGTGCTAGCCAATGATACCTCGGTGTCCAGAAACCTCATGCAGCAATATATGGGAGAGTACCCTTACCTCCGCGAGTTATATTCTGTGGTCAAGACCACCTTCGACGTCAGAGGGCTTTCGGACGTGTTCCGGGGTGGTTTTGGGTCATATTCCATCTTCATGATGATCGTGGCCAGCCTGCGGCACATGCCTAACAAACGGCGGGACGGCGCAGGAGGACTCTTGCACTTCTTACGCTTCTGGAGCGAATTCGATACGGAGAGTAAGGGTATCTCAATAGAGCCGGCGTTGCTATTCGATAAATCTGAAGAGCTCGTCATGACGCCGAGGGCCAGGCAAAAGATTCTGGTGTGTATTTCAACTCCAAAGCCACCATCGAGACTCTGGTACTAACTTTCTTTCCTAGGACGGAAGACAACAGCCACTTCCCAAGTACATGCTCTGCTTGCGCGACCCTGCAGACGAGACCAACGACCTAGGCCGCAAAGGCGTCTGCATCAAACACGTAAAAGAGACGTTGCGCCACCTATGCCATCAACTCGAGAAGGACATGTCCGTGAATACAAGATATAGCCTGCTGGCCCCCCTCGTCGGCGACACCTACTCCCTGAATAGGTGGCGCAGAGAGAAGCTCGAACAGCAAGGCCGCAGAGTGCTTGACCAGATGCAAGGATCGTTCGCAGCCACCGCGAAGGCAATCCGCGAAGCGGAGGCCGAGGAGGCCCAGAAGAGCAAACAGGAGGAGAAAGTGCTGCAGTCTAAGCCCGGGGCGTCGGCATCGGATGAGTTCGGCCAAGCGATTACTTCGTCCTTGGGTATGCCGGCGATTGATGAGTGGGTGGATGGAGGAGACGAGCAGAAGGGCGAAGCGAAGATTGTATATGGGGGGCAAGACACCACCGTCGCGAGATAAGTGTTCTTGCCGTCTTCACATGGCGCATGGGAGGGCCATCATCTTTGAGCTGACCATGGGGGCAGCATGGTATAGCACGGTATGGAGCATAGTATTGGCTTAGAGACGGAAATGTACCTGGACATATTGTAGGAATAGGTACTCGCGAGGCGGGTGACATAATGTACAAGTATTTTGAATTTTGCCTGCAGCCTCTAGTTTCTCTCGGCTGCGTCCCTCCAAGCGACTCAAGGGGAGTCAGATAGCACTATTAGACACATCCTTTTGACCCAGGGCGGCGGTGTCATGCATAGATTGAACCAGTTGGACAACAGGTCAACATGTCGATATGTCGATAGCCTCAGACTTGATGCTCAGTAAGGCCCCCAGGGAGGTTCTCCGCGCTTATGATTCCATTGTTGCTCGTATGATCGAGCCACCCTAATCATACCCAGATTCATACCATTAAAGGGACGGAAATCAGACTGGGTACTAAATACCGCAGAGATCAGTCGCTATGCCAACAAAGGCAAGTCTAACTCATGCTCACAGGCAATGGAGAATCAAGACACAAGAAGTGAATACTCATGCAATTCAGACCCGCTCCACGCCTATGGACTGAAACCCGCATATGCATCATAAAACTAAGATTTAGAGGAAGAGACGAATGTGATTGGCAGAAGTGTTGGTATTTCTGCAGAGGGGATAGCAAGCACTAAGAAGGCCGTTCAGCTGTCGACGCCGAATCGCGCAAGGAAACTCCCGTTTGTCCACCATGTCAGAACCTCCTCTCTTGCCATCTCCAATGTCGTATCCATCATCCGTTGCCATGCTGAACCGTAATGAAACCTCTGCCTGCCGATATCACGAGAACGTATTCCCGCCGTCGGCTTACAGGCCCGGACTAAATGGCATACTTTCGAGTCCACTCCCTAGCTGTGGATTCGTACCGAGACCGGTCGGTCTTGTATACGTGTGCGATTTCGGGGACGAGCGGGTCGTCAGGGTTCGGGTCTGTGAGCATCGAGCAGATGCTCAGGAGCACTGTACGCTCAGTCAGAATCATCATTTACACAAGCAGGCCCTGGGGATTACTTGCCCTTCGAGATGGTCAGAGCAGGGCTCCACTGATCTCGCAGAATATCCAAGCAGATGCTGCCATTCGAGTTGATGTTAGGGTGGTAGATGCGCGTCGTGAAGTTGACTTTCGGAGGCTTGAAGGGATAGTCGGTCGGGAAGTGGATTGCGAGGAAGAAGACGCCGCCCGAGTATGGTGAGTCGCTCTAGGGTGCCTGTTAGCCTTGGGTTTGCCTTGGGCTTGCCTTGTCGAGCAGTGTGGCGGAGTCCAGTGTAGCGACCGAACAGCGTTTGTAAGGGCATACGTACAGGACCCATGATGGTTGCTTGCCAGTGGAACTGTCGCGCGCTTCAGTCAGCATTCCGATTTTGTATCGCATCTTTCCCGCGGCCGAGCGAGGGGACTGCCTCAGCCGCAGGAACTGGGCAGCGGGTGTGACGTACCAGATCATCTCCGATGGGGCCGGCTGAGCAGGAAGAAGGAGGGTCACTATGCAAACAGAGTCAGCGAAATGCTCGGAAAGGGTGCCGTTGCGAGGCTTTGTTGTGATATCAAGGCGCCAGCACCCCCGCATTGCAGGCTGTCATGCGAGCAAACGAGCGGGTTGGCGGCCGAAGAAAGAGGGCACAACGTACCGGCCGAGGTCAGTGAGTTCCTTGTTGATACGCTTGAGAGCCATGGCGCTGTGTGTAGTTGTGTGTGTGTGTGTGCTTGGTGGGTGAGGAGGCGGTTGCGTCGAGAGAGTGTTGTGGTGTTGAAGAGTCGAAGCGGGCTGCGAGCAGCGGAGAAGGTTAGCGCCTTGATCCTGGCCCCAAAGAAAGCGCGGCGTATCAGCGGAAGGAGCGCCTCGCAACGCAACGTACCTGTAACCCTGTGGAGTGAAGAGTGGCAGAGGTAAAGGCGCGGGTGCAGTTGAAGTCAAGGCGGAGTACCTGGAAGGGCAGAAGAGTTGCGGCGGGATCGGAGGCGGCTAGGATTATTATATCATGTATGAAATAGCGGCGCGGCGAGACAAGCCGGCCGTCGCAGGCCAGAAAATTATGCACCCATGTTTCTTTACTGTACCGCCCGGCTCGCTGTGGCAACTCGTAGAACCCGGCGGAATCTGGAATCTGCTCTGGTCGGACGCTGACATTCACATCTGCTCACATCTGCTCACATCACTGAATATTCACCAATATATTGGTCAGGGCTGCCGTACACTCCAACTTCACATTCTGACAAACGGTGAGGCGTCTGCAGGCGGCTGTGACACCGTACCAGTTTCGAAACGTGAGACGCTATTCGCATGCATGCATTCCTATTTCTATCAATCACTGCAGCACGACATCTGCATGCCGATGCACGGAGCGCGGGAGTCGACCACTAGCTATTGGCCTCCGCAGAAGCAGTATCTATGTATGGTACAAGTACGGGCCCCCGTCCATCGACTAGTTTGGTTCTGGTGGTAATTGCAGCGGACGCGAGAACAATCAACAGAAGGCTTGAATGCCGGTGATTGCTCTACCGAGGATCAGGGCTGGTGGCATGGTCAGTGGGACTCTCAAAGATCTGAATCGACGACTCACAGTGGATGTCGCTTTGTCCTTCATACGTCTGCGTCACGAACAGGTTGGCCACGTGCCTTCCAATGCCATACTCGTCGCTCACGGCATTTCCACCAAAGATCTCTTGCAGTCTAAACGTAAAAGTCAGCTCAAGCCCTTGGATGAGTCGGGCGTAAACCTACGCTCGCGCGTTGACCAGAGCTCGGTCGCAGTTCTGCCTCTTGATCATTGAAATCATCTCGGGTGCTACCTTGCCCTCGTCCTTTAGTCGTCCCACTTGATAGGCAGCAAGGATACCATAGGCTGCGTCCGTCGTAGCGTCGGCCAGCTTCTTCTGCACAAGCTGGTACTTTGCAATCGGGTTGTCCTTGAATTGTTTCCTCTCCAACGCATATTCCCTCGCTCTTGCAACGCAGTCCTCCAACGCGCCTATGGTACCCCAGGCAATACCGTATCTGGCCGAATTCAGGCAGCTAAATGGTCCCTTCAAGCCTTCTACGTCGGGAAACATGTTGGCTTCGGGGACGGGGCACTCGTCCATCTGGATCATGCCGGTGATCGAAGCGCGCAGTCCATTCTTGTTCTTGATTGGCGGTGTCTCGAGGGTGCCAGGTGGACACTGGTCACGTTCTATGACAAATCCACGAATCTTCCCTGTACTTTCCAGCTTTGCCCATATGAGGAGTACGTCGGCGATAGGAGAGTTCGTGATCCAGGTCTTGGAGCCAGAGAGAACGTAGTAACCTTTCTTTGATGGGTGAGGCTTTGCTGTGGTTTCCATGGACCCTGGGTCTGAACCGTGATTTGGCTCGGTAAGACCGAAGCAGCCCAGCAATTTTCCCTTTGCCATCTTGGGCAACAATCTTTCTCTGAGCTCTTCGGTTCCAAACTCTTCTATGCCCCCCATGGCCAGCGCACTCTGAACTGAATAGCCAGACCGGTAACCTGAGTCCACCCTCTCCACCGCCCTTGTAATCAGACCAGAGGCTACACTGCTGACGCCCGCACAGTCATAACCTTGTATCGTTGCACCCAACAGACCCAGCTCTCCCATCTCTTCCAAGATCTTCTTATCAAAGTCCTCTTTTCGGTAGGCCTCTGTAGGGTCTGTTAGTCTAGTACGTCATTAAGAAGCGGATACATAATGCACCTAGGACTCTTGGGAGCATGCGCTCCTGACAATATGACTCTGCAGTCTCCGCTATGGCAAGTTCTTCCTCCGTAAACAGATTATTAGCGCCTAGTGGGTCTTTCCAATCGAAAGGCACGGGGGCATGCAGATATCGCCTTCCGACCACCGCACAACGGCTTGTGGTGTTCAATTGCCTCGCAGCTCGACGGCACACTGCTCTGAACATGCTGCCCAGGTCAAAGGGATAATCTGAAGGGAATCCGGGGAAGAAAAAAGTAGAGACTGGAGGTGTGAACGGAAATGATGCAAAAACGGCGTTTTAGCATCGGCTACCCCACGATTCGGCAACACAGCCTGGGACCGCGGTTCGCGAGAGCTACTGTCCCGAAGACCGATGAGCGGTGGCGACTGCTACATCATCGCAAAAGAACGTGGGCAAATGGAACCCCTGTTACTGCCTGGAGATCTCGGTGAAAGCCGCAGTAAGAGCCTCAACCCCCGGCAGGCGTGAAGGGTGATGAGTCTGAGAGCGCCAAGAGATACAGGGCTGAGACGTGATTTCGCGAACCTTTGGACGCGTTCGTGACGTACCTTACCTGGCCTCGCCCAGCTTCTCTCTCCACCACTACGTACGCCGCGTTTCGACGTGTACTCGCGCAATTCCAGGCGCATTTCTGTCAGCAGTCAACAGAGAACCCCAACCGCCAATATGGGTATCAAGAACCTCTACCAGGTCATCAGCGAGCATGCGCCGGCTGCGATCAAGACGGGCGAGATCAAAAACCAATTCGGTCGCAAGGTCGCCATAGTAAGTCCACCTCGGCTTTCGCGACTTCTACCTGCTGATATGTCCAGGATGCGTAAGGATACCCGGGGTATAGACTTTTTGCTGCGTTGCTAACAGTGCACTAGGTCAATGAGCATCTACAGCTTCCTCATCGCCGTGCGCTCCGACGGCCAGCAACTCATGAGCGACACCGGCGAAACCACCTCTCATCTCATGGGCCTCTTCTATCGCACTCTCCGCATGGTCGACAACGGCATCAAGCCCCTCTACGTCTTTGACGGCGCCCCGCCCAAGCTCAAGTCCGGCGAACTTGCGAAGCGCTTCCAGCGGAAATCCGAAGCCCACGCCCAGGCCGAGGAAGCAAAGGAGACTGGCACCGCAGAAGACGTGGAGAAATTCTCGCGCCGGACGGTGAGGGTGACGAGGGAGCACAACGAGGAGTGCCAGCAGTTGCTGAAGTTTATGGGTATCCCGTATATTGTCGCCCCGACCGAGGCAGAGGCTCAGTGCGCTGTTCTTGCGCGGGCAGGCAAGGTGTACGCGGCCGCGAGTGAGGATATGGACACACTGACGTTCAATGCGCCAATCCTACTGAGGCATCTTACCTTCAGTGAGCAGCGCAAGGAGCCAATCCAGGAAATACACCTGGACAAGGCGCTTGAGGGCTTAGAGATGGACCGGGAGCAGGCAAATCACCCTTCTTCTCTACTATCCGCGATGCTAACAATGACCACAGTTCATCGACCTCTGCATCCTCCTCGGATGTGACTACCTCGACCCCATCAAAGGCATCGGCCCCTCCACCGCCCTAAAACTCATCCGCGAACACAAGACCCTCGAAAAAGTCGTCGAGCACATGAAATCCAACTCCAAATACACGATTCCCGACGACTGGCCCTTCACCGACGCGCGCCTCCTCTTCCTCGAACCCGACGTGCGCCCCGCTGACGACCCCGCCTGCGACTTCAAGTGGGAAGCGCCGGATATCGAAGGCCTCGTCAAGTTCCTAGTCGAAGAGAAACACTTCAACGAGGACCGCGTACGCAACGGTGTCGCGAAGCTGCAGAAGAACCTCAAAACGGCGCAGCAGTCAAGACTAGAGGGTTTCTTCAAGCCAGTCGAGAAGACGGCCGAGGAGAAGGCGAGTCTGAAGCGCAAGGCAGAGCAGAAGCTTGAGGAGAAAAAAAAGAAGCAGAAGCAGACTGCCAAGGAGAAGAAAGCGGCCAAAGCGAAGCCCAAGGGTGGTGCGTAGATGCCAAAGGTGCCAAGGGTGTGAATACTTTGATGACGCGGGGTCTGGGCGATAGTGGAGCACATGCGGCGTTAAATGGGCATTCCATGGGAGTTTTGCACGGTTATGGGCGGCATACCCAATGATGAGTACGGTATGGTATGCTGTGGCGGTTAACCTGTGCGGATGTAAACAGCATCGTACGGGTCCACATGGTTTTGTTTCTCAGATCTCCGCCAGATACCTGCGAAGATAACACTTATGGAAATCCGAGTTCACGTAAAGCCCGCGCAAAATACCTTTCGAATACCGCCTGATCCATCTTTAGCATCGACCGACCACTCCGAGATGCCAAAGCCAAAACTCCCTGTGCTTCTTCTCTACGAGGTGGTTTCTTGACATAGTGGCGCAGGGCATTCTACCGCCAAAGCCTACAGGGGTTCTTGACCTCGGTGCGTCTAATAAGTAAGGCCACCCGTGACGCGCCTCTGTCCAAAACCCCCAATTCATAGGCCTTTCTATCGTTTATCCCGCCGCCGCCAGTACCAGCCGTGCAGAAGTGTCCTTCTCGTTACCACTCCTGTAACTCGCTGAAGGCATCGAGCGGAGTTGTTTTTCGCTGAGGTGTAGACCGTATTGATGAGAAGAAACACCATGCACTACAGTATCAATCATCGCCACACAGCCCTCAAACTCCCCGCATGAAACCACGCAACCGCTCTCCATTTCGGGGACTATCCCGCGTAGCTCAGCTTATCTACCAATAGAAGCCCGTCCAGAACGCGCAGACAGTCGTTGTGCTAAGCCGAAGCGGAAAGGGATGAGCGCATCGACATCGCTGATACGCCGGCCTCGTCGCTGCAATGGACGTGCTCCGCACCACGAATGTTTGGGGTCCGATTTTGGGGTCATTTCGAATCTACTGTATATCCCGTTGGCGCCCACAAGGCTGAGGCTTTCCAGCCTTGCCGGTTACACCCACCGCGCTTCTTCTTCTTCTCCTCACACAATTGAAAGACGGTCGGGTTGAGTCGTGAAAAGAGAAATGGCAACCTCATACGCGTCGTTGACGACAACCTTCAGCGCGCCGACGGCCTGCTGGACTGTGCCGTGGGCTGTATTTGGGACTCCAGGTACGTAAAGCTAGGAAGCGAGAAGACGTGCGAGGCTGGACATCTACTGACGTTCACCTAGTTTGGCTCAAGCAAGGTGGCGATCTGAACTCTACCTGCTTCCCGCCCGGCTTCGCCTTTTCTCCAGCGGAAACGGGGACGTTGATCTACTCACCCGGTATATGTCCGTCAGGCTGGTCGAGCGCGTGTGAGAGCGAGGCCACTACCTCCGACACCACGCAAACCATCGCCTGGTGCTGTCCTACGTGAGTCTGCCCTTCCAGTCGCCCATTCCTTTTGGCCGGTAGGGCGGGCGGTGGTGCGACTTCGATAGGTGGGACCGCAAGGCTGACGAAGATGGCTGTTAGAAACTATGGCTGTGTCGTCAGAAACCCGGATCACGACTGGGAAGCGAGCTTCGGCTGCGTGTCGCCCTTATCGACAGTCGACCGGTCTGCGTACAATATCCCAGATTCCGCGGTCGTCGTTACCAGTATGTATCAAATGCAGGTTATGATAATCACCGCAACAGTATGTACCTTCCCTCAACCCCTCTCCTCAAGAGTTGGGCGATGATAACCATTTCCCAGCCCACACCTACATCCACAACCTCCTCACAGACTTCCATCGCCAGCCCCGCGTCAACATCCGCACCTACCAGCTCACCAACCTCAACGTCCACCTCATCATCCTCCCCAACGTCAGGCGGCGGCAGCGGTGGCGGATTGTCTAGCGGTGCGAAAGCAGGAATCTCAATTGGCGCCATCGCAGGAGCAACGATGCTCGCACTTCTCGGATACATTGCTTGGCGTCTCAGCCCAAAGAAATCAAAGGAATCCGGTTCAGCGATGGAGTACGCGGCACCAGCGTACACAGACCATCCGTCCGCTACGTGGTATCAGCCGCCTGCGGAGATGGGTGCTACGGAGCGGGCGGAGATGGATGCGGCGGAGAGGAAACCGCCGGAGCAGTTGTATGAGATGAGGGGGAGTTGAGGAGATATCCGATCTTCGATACCTATCTCATTTTATGTTAGCGTGCGTGGGTGGTTTTCATTGCACCAATACCAATTGGAATTGGGAAGGTGTGGCTGGGACTGGTGGTCTTTTCCTGCACCGATTCCACCCTGTGAGCTGGAGTTGAGCTGGAATTTCGGGACGACTCCCGGATGTAGGGCTTGCAATTCAGCCAATTATTCGCTATGTCGCATTGCTGGTGTCTCGAGGTCCAAACCGGTGGGCTTGCAGTAGCTCTCATCGATCTATCAGTAGTGTTTGGCGAGACATTGGACTGGCCGGAGTAAGACCGACATAAATAGTCGGCGACTGAACTTAGTCTGCCGAGGTATACCCTTTCAATGACAATCTGCCATGAACAAGGTTTTGTGCATGCCATGCCTCAAGTGCCGACGAACTCTTGGCCCATGTGGCCTATTCCCCGCAATGTTGCCCAATATGATATTGGGACTGCCACGGGGGATCGTCAGTGCGATGCTCAAAGGCCGATCAACAGTGAAACCCCGGTGGCTATCCAATACTAAGCTTTCGCGTAACCTTCTGTTGAAGCTTCATCCCGCTGACGGCTTGGAAGATCGCATCATGCTGAAGACGGTATTCTGACTCTTTGGCGCGAGCTTAAGCGGCGAGAAGCGCGATTCTGGCAACCTTCGCTCTGCTTTGATAGATGCGAGGACCCTAAACGTGTCAGTATGGCACGCGTGGAAGACGTAAATTGTGAATCCCAGTCTCCGGATATATCTTCATCCGATAACGGGACTTCGTCTAGATCTGGAATGGACAGAGAGGGGTATTGATACTCACCACTCAGCAGTGACAAACTTCACACCTTTGCCCCCGGACCTCGCAATCTCCTTCTGTATCTTGCTTGCAGCGAGGCCACCGCCGCAACCGCCTTGCCCACTAACCGTACCAAGGATGACATGGGTGACGGTGCGTCTACCGAGGGCAACTGAATGCCCGGCGCCATGAGAGGCGAGCATGTGCTTGAGCTTGTGGTCGGAAACAAGGGGTGCGGTCGAGCCATTGAGATAGAAGTATAGCCCTTCGAATATCTGCTTTTCTACGGGTGTTGAGAGTTCTCGGTCGGTAGCTGACTGGGGCCCTTGGGGTTCTTCTGCATACTGTGAGTCCTTGCACATGTACTTATGAAGCTGTGACATGGGATTGACTGAGAACAACTAGTGGCATAACTTTGAACATACCTTCATTCGTTGCCATATCGTCGTCTAGACCGTCTCCGCTCTCGCTCTCACTGCGCGCCTCCTCCAATTTCACCTCTTTCTCCTCTTGCGAACTCCTCTTCGCACTCCCCACTTTACTCGCCCCCCAAACCTCCACCAAACTCCTCTGCCTACCCGTCCTCAAACCCTTCGCGCCCCTCTCCCAACCTCCATTCGCCTTCCTCCCATCCTTTCCGCATTCCTCGCTTCCTGCGCCCACAGTATCCGCAACCCTTTTCCCCCCTCCACCCAGCCCGCCCCTATACTGCTCTCTAAGCTTCAAGTTACGACTGTCCCGCCATGACGTCGATCCTAAGAGGCGGTTCTCGGCGCGCTGGTGCCCCGTCGATGCAGAGTTCCAGGGGTCGAAGACGGTACGGGTTGGGTTTGCTACGGCGGAAGAGGAGGTCGAGCTCTGGAGCGGTTGGGCCTTGCCGTTTCCGCATTTCGTAGAGGTGTTCATCCTGGAGGAAGGAATGTGATCGCTTTGCGTCGTGCTCGGGCGTTGCTCAACCGAGGGGTTGGCGATGGTCATGGCGCGGGATGGCGACGCGGTGTTCTTCGCCATCCTCGCCACACCATCGCCCTTGCTCGAGGGAATTTCATCACGGTGACGTGCAATGGGGCGCCGGCGTGCTGTGCCATCGCTGCGAACGTCTGCAGGCGGAGCCCACGATGAGCGTTGTGCCGACGGCGGGGGCTGTTGGAGATCGCAGTTGCTGTGGGACGACATGGGTGCGCGGGGCGAGGCGTGCGTCCCTTGCAGATGGCTTGCTGCGGCGGTGTGATAGTGTGATAAGATAAGATGCCCTGCTTCAGATTGACATTTTGTCTTGTCAATGTGAAAGAGATGTCGCAGTGAGGCGAGGGCGTGCGAAAACTGCACTGTGCAACTCGCGTAGCGCTGGGGGTTTGTTCTTCCTGTAGGGGCAACAAAGGTCGTCAACAACGCAGCCTTGGCGTTGTCCGGGTAATGGCGATTTATCACTGACACCATCACAGCTTGCACAGCACAAAGCTCGTTGCGAGGCGAAATCGTTCATTGTTCTCATTGAACATTACTACATGTACAGCAGGAGATACGTCGAAAGCCCGTAGAGCAAATGTATAAACATAAAAGTGCGGAATGGGTCCGCGGCCCGTGGAAGAAGCGTAAACAAGCAGCCACCTAGAGACGCCATACCCTATGCTTTCCCACGCCCAAGGCGGAACGCCGTCCCATGATTCCAGTGCCCTAAAGTATGAACATGCAACGAAAGAGTGAAATGAGACAGGCTGTACATAAGCGAACAGGGGAATAGAACGCAAAGCACTACCTGCTTTTCGACCCGTGAGGGTGTAGCCTTTGAAACGCCTGCGGTGGATCCGAACAGGAAGAAGAAACGCCGCTTCAACAAGGTAGCCGCCTGCAAGTGTAAGACGAGGGGTAGAAGAACAAAGGGGAAAAGAAGGAATTCGCATCCTAGGCCACCACCATGACAGTCCATCCCAGACGGCGTCGGGCATCTGCATTTCGTCGTTCGGGAACCCTCGTAGTGCACAGGCCAGGCCGCTTCATCGATAGTTTTTCGACCTCGGTGTAATCATCAGGTTGTTTAGTCCGTGAGATCCGCATCCTCTCGTAACAAAAGAAAAGTCGTCGTCGTTGCAGCGCGTGGTTTTCATCTGACATTTCGAGGGCCACTTCAAGCCCTTACATCGCATTTGGCGCCTGAGAGGCTTCGTACACCATCCGGGCGCGTCTCATCTCTTCGGCATCGAAAGGAACAGCATCGCTCCCTTTCCTGCTTCCGGCCAGCGATGTCGAGCTAGAATTCGCCTGCTTGAGGCGACCGAGGCTGGCGATGGACCGTGCCTTCTTAATCTTCTTTCCTTTGTTCTCCCCCGTCATTGGTAGATGCTGTTCCATCTTTACGATTTCCTCAACGTCTGGCCTGGTCTTGACTCGCATCCGCTTGAATTCGCGCGTAATCTTCTCAAGCGTGCTGAGGCCTTTCGGTACAGAGGCATCGGCGGGTGAATCCGGCAGCGGCTTCTCTAGGCTCGAGCCGGTGCTCGGTCTCAACTCGGAACCAAAGCTGACACCAGAGTCGGTCTTCTTTCCCTTCCTGGACTCCTCCACGGGCTTGAAATCTTCAGTGCCCAGCGTAGCCATACAGTCGTCGATGATATTCTTTGCAACGCGCAGATACTTGTCCACCTCCTTCTGTACAACAGGCCAGTTGGTCTTCTCTCCTTCCATCAGAGGCCGAAGAACGCCGGCACCGTGCTTTTGCACTTGCTGGATGTAATGGAAGAAGCTCTCTCGTTCCTGCTTCAGAGTCTGATGATTAAGTAATGAAGAAGGCAGCTTTCCCCCGTTCTGCTGAGGAGGCAGCAAGGTGTTCAGCATGCCCATGCAATTTATCTTGTTGAACGGATGAAGCGACAGCTCATTGATCATGATCTGTGTGATGGTCAGCAACCAGGTCTCTGGCGAAACGGTGGAACTCACCCATCGGCGCACTCCAAGCCACATCTTAGCATAGTAAAGCTCGGCCTTCTTGTTCTTGCCCTCGAGATTCTTAGCCCATAGGGCAATGCCAGGATACTTTCCGGATATGGCGTCAATATCAGCCTCGAAGCTCTCCGGGTGGATGTGAACGCGGGCGAAGGCGGCTACCATCTCTTTCCGCCTTCGGGTTTCCAGATCCCTGAGGTAATCCAGCGCAGTCAATGCCTGAGGGAAGTCGACGAGAGACAGACTAGGGTGGAAGATGCGGCTGACGAAACTGACGATGAAGGTAGGCGGGAGGGAGCTTGGTTGCTGGGGCAGCGAGTTGATGTGGTGCATGAGCTGCGAGGTGAAGTTGATGGAAGCCGACTCGGCATCGTTCCAGGTGAGCTGTCCTGCGATGGGAGATGGGTTGCTGGAGTGGCCGGTGCCCGTGGGCGAAGGTGCACGGGAGAGGTCCCTCGGTAGTGGCTGAGCTCGCGGGGCGCAGTTGAGAGTGTACATAGTCCGGAGAGGAAGCTCATAGCTGCCAGGGTACTGCAAGACGTGCTCCAGGATCATATTGTAGGAGTTGGTGGTGGCATTCGTCTCCTCAGAGGGATTCCGGGAGTGGTTTGAAGACATGATGGGCAGCGCGAGCGTAAACGGAACAGAAGTAGGTACTGGGTCCGAGAGAATAGTGTTTGCGTCGAGGGTTGAACCTGGGCGGAAATGACGCGGTGGAGCCAGGAGCTCCTTGGTGGGCAAGCCTCGTCCCGATAATAGAGACGCAGAACGTCTGACGACGGGCGGGCCGAAGCCTGGCGATTGTCGACGCGAGCACAGAGAGCGGCCCGAGAGCGGCAGGGCAGACGAAAGAACGTGGGGTTGGTGGGGTGCGGGAGGGTGAGAAGAGAAGAGAAGAGAAGGAGGGAAGGCGCGAGCGGCGACGGCGGGATGAGAAGAGAATATGAGCAGCTGCCTTCGACAGGACGCTGTAGAGACGGAACAAGTGCTCGAGTCTCTGCGCGGGGCGCCTGCGTGGGTGCTGCGAAGGTTTCCAGTTTCCAGACCGGCACCCCGGTCTCACTGTTTGGGGTGTTGGGGCTGGTGCAAACGGGCGCGCGAGAGTGCTGGGTGGGTAAACAAATGAACGACAAACACGCAGGGCGCGGGCGGCGGCTGCGGAGCGGGCAGGAAAGAAAGGAAACGGAGTGCAATGCGCGCCTGGGGAAGTGGCAGCGAGGTCGAGGTCGAGGTCGAGGTCGGCGGCGGGCAGCCGTGGGAGCTCGCGGGCTCGAAGGGTTTTTCGTCGTCGGCGCAGAGCTGCTCGGGGACCCCTGCGCGCCACACTATGCGCGTCGAAGCGCAAATCCGCACCAGCGCGGACCACCATTGCCCGGCAGGGATGCTGAGCAGTGAAAACGACGAGCCGCAGGGACCGGGATGCCGGGGCTTTGGGCGCGAAGGCCCAGCGTGCCGAACACGGCTAGCCCGGCCCCGTTCCGCGCAAGTGAATGGCCCTGCGCGGGCCTGCAAACGTTCTTTTCTGCTCGCAAGTCACACTGCGACATCGCTCGAGTCAACCCCGCCTTCGTGCAGCGCCGCACGCCTCGCCAGGAGCCAGCAGCAGCGCTCACGCAGCCCGCGATGCTGCAGCCGGCCGTCTCTTTTATCCAGAGCTTCACGCGCCCCCGGTGCGCCGTGGGAGCGCCTCTCCTGCGTCGCTCTCCTCTAGCGCCTCGGACCTGTCCATGGGCGGGCGGCGGGCCCGGTGTAGCACGACGGTGCGAGAGTGGAGGCTCCATTGTCATGGCCGCCGTCAGCCCGGCGCCGTGAGTCGTGGCTGCGAGGAGGTTCCCACTCTACGCGGCCCTCGCTGCTCACACCTACTAACTGAATCAATCCGATCGACTGTTTCCGCTGCCAGACCTGTGCCGCACAGAGCAAACGACCGCCAAGCAGTAATCAATTCGCAACACAAATGCAGTGTTTAGGGAACAGGTGCATTGCAAACCGCAGCCGTTCCCTGCGGCCTCACACTAGGCCTTGCAGATGCAGCTGCAACAGGTGCAGACCGCCAGTAGCAGCCCAGGAATTCTGTCAAACCGGCCCAATGAGAAAATCGCTGCGAAAGTGCTGCCGGAGCGAGCAGAGTATGCCCACATTCGGACCGCAGAGCTCGGGACCGAGGGCCACGAGGTCGTCGTGCAGTTGCTCCCGCAGCTGTTGGTGATGGACCCGTCTCAGACCTGTTCCCGCCCCTCCAGCCAACAGACTTTCGTGACCATTCCGTCAGCCTCAGAACAGCCAGCGGTATCTCAGACATCTTTCGCATCCCGCCAATCGCGGCCATCCCGCCATTCCTTCCAATCCAGCTCTTCTGCTGTGTTCAGTGATGATTCAGTGTAGAGTGCTGGCCTTAAAGCAGGCCACCAGGTCACGCCAGTGCTGACCCCCAATGACGGCCCTTGAGCCTTTCTCTGCAGCGGGTTCCCTGAAATCGTGGAGAAAGAGGCCCGTGCGGCGGCATTGCCCTGGACCGCCAGAAAGTCAAAGCGCCGAGCATGGGTAGGAGAACCGCGAACCGATATCGATAGAACCCTCCTTATCTCCAAAAAAGCATCCACGATCACCACCAAACGCCCACACGGCAGCGTAATGAAGGGCGGCCTGACAGAGACGTTGGGAACTTGCAAACCATGTCAGAGGCTGTCCGGTAGGGTGTCCCCGCGCATGCTATCAGATTGAGGAGAGCCATCCTCGGGAGCTCGATAGCGACGGCTCCTCCAAAAAGCGCCGCGGAGGGGCAAAAGCCGGGTTTCCGTTGTTTGCAGTCGGCCGAGCTGCAGGATCGCGCCTCGATGTGGACATGAGATGCTGCAAATAGACGTCCATCTTCTGGAGAGGGATACCATGTCACTCATCGACGACGGCGCAGCTGACTGCGCAAAAAAAAAAAAATCAATATTGGAGATTACTGCAGGCATCCCAGAGAACACGATGGCATTGGAGACTACGCGCGCGAAAACGCGTCAACAAACGACGTCCCACAGCGACGCGCTTGAGATGAGCGCATCTCAGCCCAGAATAATCTCCGAGCTGATCGTGGGACGGGATTAAGTGGCACCGCATCCAATACTTCGACGATCGCCACGGAGCAAGCCCACGGCATATGATTTGCCGCATTGGGAATTGCCCATCGGAAGAACAGATGTTGATGGCTACGCAACAATAACGGAAACGCCGTGGGGGCTCTGCCCGCGGAAGCTTTGCGTGGAGGCGGATCGAGGTCCAACCCTGCGTTGAAAATCGAATGGAGCATTGCGCGACCGCGTGCATTCTGGAAAAGGAGGTGGAGTTCAGCTCTTGTTGAACCTTCAACGCCGAATACGAACGTCGAGTTTGACAAATGTGCAAGAGGCGTTTGCCGTGTCCCACACCAAGACAAAATATTAGTCAGCGTTAGTCACGTGGTTTTGAATTGGACCACGGGTTTGTGGTCAAAGCTGTTCCAAGGTTGGTATGAACCGGTCAGGCTCATGCACAATACTCCTCACGACTTTTATTGGTCGATCGCAAGCATCGATACAAACGTCGCTATGTGACTTTGCAATCGCGCCCGTTGCGAGCAAAGATCGGGAGCGGCGATGAGTCATTCAATATAGCATAGAACATTAGCACAGAAAAGCAAGCGGAGCATCTCTGGTCCACGACAACAGCACCGCCGAATTTACTATCTGTCCAGATGGCTTCCAATCTTCTCCAGCTCGATTTCGCGATCCTTGACGTGTTCACCGACACGAAATACCAGGGAAATCCACTTGCGGTCGTGCGCGTCCCCAAAACATGTCCCTTAAGTCAGGAACAAATGCAGAAGATCGCGAGGGAGTTCAATCTTTCTGAGACAACATTTCTCCACGAGCGTGAGGACGGTCAGTTGGACTCGTGGACGGTAGATATCTTCACTACGGTCGAAGAGCTCCCGTTCGCGGGACACCCCACTATTGGGACTGCATGCTTCGTCCTTTCGAATGAGGCCCGTCATAGTAATATAGAGGAAGGAGGGGTTAAAGCCAGGTTCAACTTGAAGGCGGGACCCGTCGAACTTCGATTTGACGGGAAAATTGCTAGGGCAGAGATTCCTCATGACGTGTAAGTGGGCGCTCTCTTATGGACCGAACAGTCTAGCCACGGCGCTGGCTGATGACACACTCACGTAGATGATGAGCAGCGATAGCCAACCTTTGAGCACTGAGCTGACAAACCATCCACAGCCACATCCATGGAAAAGTTTGGCCCCGGGAAGGACTACTCAAGATCCAACCGCAACTAGGAGAAGCCTATCGCAGAGGCGAGGTGCATCTCAGGGAACAATACCCTATAGTGTCGATTGTCAACGGCATGACATTCGTCCTTGTCGAGCTTGAGAGTCTGGAAGCTCTCAAGCTGGTAGCAACAACTTCTTCTAGACTTGGGGCTGATGATCTTGATCAAGGCTGGAGCAGATCGTTCGTCGGGACGTACTTCTACGTCAAAACGGGAGAGAGTGCGGACGGTGTTAGGTCACTCAGGACCAGAATGATTGAAGGTACCCTCGAAGATCCGGCGACCGGGAGTGCGGCAAGTGATCTGGCTGCGTATCTTTCTCTCGTGGAAGGCGAGTCCAAGCAGACGCTCAAGTACGCAATTACGCAGGGTGTAGAGATGGGTCGGCGTAGCGATATCCACATCGATGTGGTCATGAAGGAGGAGGCAGTGATCGACAAGGTGTTCCTGGCCGGAGACGCTGTCCAAGTGATGGAGGGCCGATTAACAATCTGAGAGGGCGAGGCTTCGGGTGAGGTGTAGAGAGGCATTGGACGCAGTTACGCAAGATGACATGGGTCGGCAACATCAGCCGAAGTCTTGGTGCTCATCCCCCTTGGAAAGACGGGAAGAGGCGTTAGCAACATTCTTTTGCGGCGCTGATTCCGGAATCTTGAAGGCTTGTATGTAGTAGACCCACGACCAAGACTAAGACCAAGAATGAGGCCAAGAACCATCCGCAAGGCGTGTGTTCCGAAATAGCGGGGCACCAAAGGCTGATTCACCAGAATCTCTCTGAGTCTCAACGGTAAAATGCTTGGCAAACGTGCTGGATGAAATGCCAAGGTGTTGTGGTTGTCAAACTGCCAAAAGACGCGCAGTCCGTGGGGTAAAACGACTTCCGCTTCTGTCACGTTCGGCGGGTCCAACCTATTGGGATAGTGAGAGATGGGAGCATAAGGCCGCAAGGTTGGATGTTGTCTGGGGCTCCCGGAAATGGGTCGATTCTTACCTCTTTCTCCGTGTTGGACGGTGCAATTGGTAGATCCTATCGGAAACGATCACTCCGAATGGGCACATCAAATATGGACCGCAGATCGTGACGTGCGGTGGAGCGGATGGATAGAAGCCTTGAGAGCCTGAGGAAAAGTCGCAAAATAATGGGAGCCTGTGCCACCTCCGGAGACCGTCCCTGCGCAATGTCATACGGATAGTACGGATAGCAAATATGTTGCTGAACGGAATATAGGTGCCAAATCACGACTCGTACGGGTCGAAATCTTTGAAAGGGGGACTACACGGAGAAGCGAGGTATCCAAAGGACGCACCTGGATTTCGTTTCCTGCCTCAGATCCGACCACGCTGCCACTTGTCGCAGTTCGACGGCCGTCGCGATGACAGATATTGGAGTCCGACTGGGCCGTTTTGCTCCCAAAGAGGGTCTTGCTAGTCCGATCGAGGGTTAGACCTTAGGGGCTGGCGCGCTAAGGGAGGCCAAGCTTCTTGCCCTCGCCGCCTCCAAGCGCGCAGAACAGGAGTCGGGATCGTCGAGAGCGTCCTGCCGAGGGTTCGGTTGTCGTGGGGAAGGCATCAGAGCGGTTTGAGGCTGCAAAGTCCTTGAGACGACTGGAATTAAGATTATGCTTGGCTTCTCCCATCCGGTTTAGCGCCGCCCCATCAGGGTTAGTGCAGGCAACCTAAAACCACCCGAGCCTCAGACCTCACCTCCACCTCCTCGCACCCTCAGACGTTGCCCGTTTCCAGCAACGTCTTCAATGCCTTGGGCACATTTCGTTCCGGAAGGCTGCGGTTGAAGCCTCAGTCAACATGGCGCTTCTTGATTCTCGCGCCCCGTGCGCTCATCACAGGCAGGCAGGCGGGATAGTTCGTGAGACACGTCCGCCCTCATCGTGGGTTTCATGCCCAAGGTACCCTCAGCCGCCTTGCCAGGTTTCCTAATCGTCGAACGTCGCCAAGGACTTAAAGGTCCTCGCATGGTCGTCCAAGTCGTCTTTTTCTACCATCCTCAGTCACTAGTTTTCTACCGCACCTGGGTCCATTGAGGGTTACATTCCTTTCTCTTCTTTCCTCGCCGTTCTTTCTTCAGATCACGTTGAACGTGTCTGTTCTATTCGTCTTAATCTACCGCGAGCCGGCGTCCATTCTTTTACAGACACCCATACCGTATTCTACGCCCGTCTTCGTCTTCGTCGCCGCCATGCGTTTCTCTACCTTGTTGCCATTGCTGCTCGCAGCCGGTGTCACTCAGGCTCAGTTCGGGAAAGGGAAGGGGAAGGGCAACGGCGGGAACAACAACCAGCAGCAACAACAACAACAGCAGCAGCAGCAGGCAGCTCAGAACGGTCAGAACCAGAATGGCCAGGACAACGCCAACAACAACGCCAACGGTGGCAATGCCGACGCTCTCGCTCTTGACCCGAACAATGTGCAGACGAACAGCCAGTCGGATGGTCTGGATGCGGGTGCTGAGGCGGGTCAGGCTGCCTCTGCCACGTCAGTGCAAATTCCCTCGAATTGCCTCCTATCTTGCTAACCTCGATAGTGATGAAGCCAACTTCATCAACTTCTGTACCGGCAAGACGCTCACCAACGGCCTCCAAGTCAAGCAGGGTTCCTGCAACGGTATCGGTAGGTTCTAGTGATCTCTACCCCCAGCGCATTCTTCTGACGAGAGTAGTGATGGGTGACATTCCTGCTTCCACCAACATGATCTCTGCCGCCTTCCAGAACCCGCAGAATGGTGACGACATTGATGCCAACACGGCCATCAACTTCCAAGTTCAAATCGCCAACCTGGAGGCCGGGTCCTTCACTAACCCGGACGTCACCTACTACGCTGCTCCCCAGGCTCTTAATGGAGGCAATGTTGTCGGCCACACGCACATCACAGTCCAGGACCTCGGCGACTCTCTCAATCCTGCTACGCCTCCGGATGCGCAAGATTTCGTTTTCTTCAAGGGTATCAACGATGCGGGCAACAACCAAGGTCTCCTCGCAGCCGAACTCGCTGCCGGTCTTCCTAATGGTAACTACCGTGCCTGCTCCATGACCTCTGCCAGCAACCATCAGCCTGTACTCATGCCCGTCGCTCAACGTGGCGCTCAGGATGACTGCGTTCGATTCACTGTCGGAGCCGGTAATGGTGGCAACAACAATGCTGGTAACGCAGGCAATGCTGGTAACGCAGGCAACGCGGGCCAGAACGCCCAGAACGGTCAGAATGCAAACCAGAATGGACAGCAGGCTCAGCAAGGTCAACAGGGTCAACAAGGTCAAGCTCAGCAAGGCCAGGCTCAGCAGGGTCAAGCGGGTCAAGCTCAGCAGGGTCAACAGGGTCAAGCTCAGCAGGGTCAACAAGGTCAAGCGGGTCAAGCTCAGCAGGGTCAGCAAGGTCAAGGCCAAGGTGGCGCCGGCAAGGGACGCGGCCGTGGACGCTTTGGTCGCAAGAAGTTCGCAGCTCGCGAATTTGTCGCGTAAGGCCTAGGCTATCATGGACTGAAGGGGATGCATGCATGGGAGTGACGGTAGAAGCAGAGACAGGTGGTTTGCAGTATTCTTGTGGTAATGTACTTTCTTCGAGATTTTTGGGTCCGTCATCGACATAGAATACGCCTTTGTTCTCGGGGAGGGTACAAAGGCATCACTCTACGGAGGATGAAGCGCAGCGCTTCATTTGGACTGGTTCTAAGGGCGCTTCTTTTTCCTATCTTCGGCGCTAAAGTAAATAACGAAATGTAAACTTATTTCTCCCGCGTGCTTCACATCTGCCTCAGCAAGCCATAATCGGACACCCTTCATGTGGGTGAGGCATGAACGCATTGAATGGGCCGAGACGTTGACGTCTCAGGAAGCTTCATCAGGCGGCAAGGGTATGCAGCGGGCTGTCTCAGGTTCCGAGCCGCAGCTTCACCTCAGTCTTGAAGGCACCGAGGTATCCGGCATCCAAGATTGCGCGTACTCCTGGGGGAGATGGCGGCTTCAGATGCCGTATCAGTACGCCATCCTTCTACTCTTCGAATGCGAATCATCGGTACAGTTGCACACAGCTTCGCCGTGGCGCTTGGCCTTCCATGAGCACAGGCCACACTTTAAATTTAGAGTTACCTCTGACGGACCGAAAACCCATGCCATTCGCGAAGCCTGCTGGTGACGAAATCCGTGCCCCATTCTATCCCGACTCTTAAAGCCCATGGTAAAACGCAAGTACGGAATAAAGCACAGGAAGGCACTGTGGCTCCTCAAATCAACCGTAATGGCACCATCCTCGTACTCGGCTACGGCCCACCGTGTCGTGCTCGCCTAACCAAGTTTCTCTGGGAGCGTCTTTTCGACCCTTTTGCTTCGAAATACGCCTTGACGAGTTTCTTCCATTCCACCCCCCAAAACCATATCTTCTGCTCATCATCCCAGCGGATATTCCCCAGATTCTCCATACCCACTCCTTTCCCTCGGTTGCGCCCGAACCACACCCATATCGTCGCCTCCTCCAGTCGTTGCACCGACAGCACACCGGCGGCCTTCAAGTCTGCCATGCTTTCACCGTTCGGGGCCATCGTGGATGTAGCCATTACGACGCGGCGATTGCCCTGGTCCAGGCTAGCGTAACGCAGAGTGACTTCGGTTTGTGGGACGTAGCCGCGATACCGCAGGGTACCAGTTGCTGGATCGTATCGCGGCAGTGAGAGTGAGATCGACAGGGTCGGAAGGTGGCTCGATTGAAACACCCGTTCGGTGTGGATTTTGAAAGACTTAGAGACAAGGCGCACTGTCGCCCAGAGGTATCCTATGTCCGAGATATTCTCCAGAATCTGTAGAAAGAGTTCACTGGGAAGGTTGATGATAGGAGAAGGATGCATGTTTCCGTCGATGTGCCGATTACGCATTGTGGCCATTGTGTATACGAAATCTGACTGCCGAGCGTAGCTTTCTTTTATATTTTCTGGTGGGTCGCCTTGGAAGGCTGACCGATGAGTCAAGCAGACACAGCCACCCAGGCTCGCCATACTGAGTCTAGGCGCTGCGACTTGCAGAATGGACCCCGTAACAGGACCGAATGCTTTGCATATCTGGTGTTTTCGCTATTCATTGTGACCACAGTCAGAATACAGTGCGTACGGAATGAGTGATATCTAGCAGAGCCTATACAGCTACAAGTCTCGCCGTTCCGGCATTAGACGAGAGCTATTTCGCATAAATATTGCGATATCAATCGTCAACACCATCAACGGATTCGTGAACACGTTCGACTGCCGTGAATTGGGCGCGCTCTCTATAATGAAGGAGGTGGCAGCCCTGCTGAATGCCTTTCCCACGGGTGTTGCTCGCTCAGGATAGACAACGATCTACTAAAAGAAAGGCTCGTAAGCTAAAGCAGGGACCGTAATAGCAGCACCTAGCGATGCAAGATGCCTAATTTGCAATGAGCCACAAGAAAATGTTTCCCTTCCTAAATGTATACTGACCTAGACTTGGTTCTGAGCAAAAGCATGAAGGAACCCCATGGACCACGGCTTGTGCTATCGTAAAGGTGGAAATCCCAGAGCCTGCTCTCCTTTTGGAACCAAACCCAGTTCAACTGACCAAGAGCCTGTCACGGGCAGGATCAGCACCGCCTTGGACACAGCAGCAAACACTGCGATATGTGCGTTCATGGTTTTTCCAGAAATGATATATTGCGGTTTCTTCTTCCCTTTGTAGAACATCAGAGCTCCTAAGATTGCCGCGGTGCAACAGAAGCCGACGAGCCAGCTGAGGAGTTCCCACCACCACCAACCGGTGATGATATGATCGTAGAAAGTCATGGATGCTCGAAGCTGAGGCCGCTGGTTCTGGCATTCAACTTCGCTGCCGACCGTCGTTGCATTGCGAGAGGATGCCCGAGAGAATGCATCTAGAGCCACTGGTCCGTCCAGCCGCGGCCATAGGTGAATTGTGCCGTCGCGGTTGGTTGAAGTAGTTCTTGCGCTCTGATTGCTCCCTGCTGCGTCGTAATGCCCTACGGGCTGGGATCCAATACTCCACGCTCGAGTTGCTCTTGATACTGCGCGTAGTTCCGGAGAAGAGCTCGTGGCCATCGTCAGCAGATGCAGATCCCCAAGGGCTGGGGTTCCATCCAGATCTTCCGACCGAAGAAAGAACGTCGTGCAACCTTACCGGAACGCTCGACGAAACCTCTTCAGGAGTCTTGTCATCCTCTTATTATGTCATGTAGTCTTTGGTGTGCCACAACCTGAGTTCCGCAATACAAGAGATTTCCCATGTTTCAGAAGTCAAAAATAGAAATTTGTTGGATTAATTGGGTACGAGAGGCCAAAAGCAGCTTTCGTTTGTCTGTCGGGACGGCGCTTGGGGCCTGTACAACGGTAAGCGCCAACGCACGCTTTTTCCGGCAAGAGACGTTTCGAGACGGGGCATTTGCATCGTGGTAGAATATCAGTGTCCTCGGACACGTCAGTGAGCGCTACCATGTGTACGCGGGTACGTACAGTCAAATGTAGGCGATCTGGAGCGGAATGACGAAAGTCGATGGCCCGAAATGACCGTGCGCAGTCAGTAATCACGCCCTTATGTGGCGGTTCCCTTCGAGACGCAACGAGACATTTCGGTGTCTCGATTCCATTCGCGCAAAGAGAGCACCATTGCTCGAGGCTCCATTGTCGGCATTCCCACGCACACATTCCCAGGGCCGCGAAAGCTCGCCTCGCAGTGTACGAGTGCTTACTCACCCCTCTTGTAGCGCCGGCGCGAATACCGAATGGAGGGTTTCGAGGCTTCTACAAACGAATGCAGGGCAGCATCGCCATTACCGGGCTACAGGGCCCGTCGTGGAAGCGGAAGAAGAGAATATATAAACAAAGAATAGAGTAGATCACAAAGGAGATGGGCATGGCCTTTCGGCCTCGCAGCTGAAGCGTCCCCTCTTGCCAGGTGTGCGCGGGAGAATCAAGTCCAGCGGATCAAAGAGGGATGCGCAAGCGTCTAAGTCAAACTGCTCATATTGCTCGGACGGAAAGTACCCCTCGTACTTCTTGCCGTGCATCGCAACTGCCTGAGGTTAGCGTTGACACTCCTGCCACTCAGAACTTTTCTGCCTTCGTCTATTCTTATGCATTCCCCCCACTACAGTGGACATTCTGCAACATGGCAACAAAGGTCGGCTCAGACCCAGCTGATGATGCAAAGCCAGCACTGTCGGCACTCAGCGGCCCAGGTGCGAAGAGCGAACCCTCCGAGGAGCTACCAGCAGAGAATCCGGAAGAGCTGCAGCCTGCCGTGAGTGATCTAGGTGCAAACCGGCCATAAACACCGTCTCACGCACACACAGGATGCGGAAACAGGGCAGCGACAAGTCGAATCATTGCGCAGTAAGTGGCACCCTCAAGGCCCACCACACTCGTCCCTGGTCCCTCACTAACACGTGGCAGATCAGCTCGATCTTAGCCATTATGAGTACGATACGCTCGCGGAGCAATTCCAGCAGCTGGTCCGCAAGCACAGCGATATGCGGAAGTTGGCTGCAACCCTCCACGGTGTGATTGAAGGGTCTCCGACATACGAACGAGAGAGTGCAAACATAATCCAGCTGCAAGCGGAAGGTGGCCAACGCGGTCTGAGGGCTAAGGCGAGGGAGGCAAAACATTGGTGGGGGCTTACACGGGTGATGGGAGGCATGCAGGCGTTGACTGACAAACTATCGCTTGCAGACGCTGTGAATCCGTTGGTCGAAAAGGCAGGAGGCCTACTGGCATTGGAGTCTCTGGTATCCGAGGCACGCTTTCTGAGGTTCGCGGCGGCAGAGTATCAAGCTGTGAAGAATGAAGTGGAGAAGCCAGATGGGCTGAGGGAACAGGCTTCGAAGTACAAAGCTATGATACAATTCTTCATGGCCCTCGAAGAGGCACCTAGGGCTACGCTCAGCGGCCAGGTAGGTCTCTTCCACCCTTCTCACACACTTCGCGTGGAAATTGACACACTTTAACAGAACAGCACTTCCATGGCACCGGTCACAAAACGGAGCAGGGAACATGACTCTTTCGAGAACATACCCAAGCGTAGGCGACAAAGAAGAGGCCGTTATCGAGCGCGAACCGCTTTGTCAGACACAACAGCCTGCTCTTCCTCAGCGACTGTGGCGAGATATTCCAGTCCAGCTAGTGAAGCCGATCACCAGAAAGCCAGACAAGCCAGCGAGGCTGCTCCAAAACCGGCTGAAGTCCAAGTCCCACCACCCACCCAGGCGCCGCTGTCGAGAAAGGACGACATGTGCACACTCGCTATGTTGCATAGGAGTACTCCGGGAATGGACGCGGACGCGTCGATGGGCGGCCTCAAGGATCGATCTATTCGAAATTCGAGCCCCGATCCTCGTGCTCTCTTCGTTTCGCAACCGCAAGGCTTGGGGATTGGTGGACTCCCAATGCGTTATCCAGTCCTACTGGAAATACCAGGAGCTACGAAGAAAAGGGCCAACATGCCCAAGGACCTAGAGGACTTTCTGCTCGGTGAGCTTTACCGACATATTGATGCCTCGAACTTCGCGCGATGGTTTAGCATGGGGCCAAGTCAAAACACTTGCATCCTCACCGGGCTTCTCGACGATGCAAAGTTTTCGACTTTCAAACGACAACGGAGAGCTTGTGAAGGATGTTCCGGTGAAGGTTCTGAGCCTAAAGTGCCTTCACGACCTTGCGCACTGCTGGAAGAGCAAGACGGAGTTCTGTGCATTGTGTTCTTGCCGCTACTCGATGCCTGGAGGCAATGCATGAAGTGGAAGCAGAGCAGCTTCTGGGTCTTGAAGTGAAGGGTTCGATTGGTCTGCGACTCGGATATCCTTCAATGTCAGCATCTTTCTGAGGGACGAAGGAAGAGAGAGCATATTTTCATGTACATGGGTGGACGAGTATCGACTTTATTAGCATTTCCCCTCGTAGAATCAACGTAGCTAGGTGACTTCCGTATTTAAATATGCGTATCTGAATATGCGTATGGGGCTCTTAACTTGAGGTTCTGCAGGTATTCCAAAGGTTTGCTGAATGCACTAATCTCGATCGGGATAGCGCAACCACTGAATTTCTAGGACAACACACACAGACTGTTTCCGCAATACCACATCACCTAACATTCCGCAATGCTGGAAGTCGCCTGCTTCGACATCTCATCCGCCATAGTAGCTGCGGAAGCAGGGGCCGACCGAATCGAGCTTTGTGCGGACTACGTTGCCGGAGGTGTCACGCCTTCCCCCGATTGTGTCCAGAGCATACGCAAGGAGACCACGAAACCTATCAATGTCATGATACGGCCCAGGCCGGGCAACTTTACGTATTCAGAAATCGAGTACGAGCAGATGAAGGCGGATGTCCATCTCTTCAAGCCGGAAGCTAGCGGGTTCGTCTTCGGTATCTTGGATGAGCAGAATCGCGTGGACAAAGCTCGAAATCGAGAGCTGATCGAACTGGCAGCCCCCCTGCCTTGCACATTTCACCGGGCATTCGATCAAGTCCTGGATCTTTCCCAAGCCACACAACACCTTATCGAATGTGGCTTCACATCGGTCTTGACGAGTGGTGGTCAGCCTGATGCGGTTCGCGGAGCGGACAAAGTCGCCGGCCTACATAAAGAGTATGGGAACAGGATTTCATTCATACTTGGCGGAGGCATTCGATCGATGAATATCGACGCTCTGAGGGCGACGGCAAATGTCGAATGGTATCATTCAGCGGCCATTACCAAACCTGGCGAAGTCGTTGACGGAGACGAAGTCAGAACGATCCAAGCGATACTCGCGCATACTGCATGATGTCGACCGGAGCGTTTCAAATGCAAAGAATGCTTTCATTACACATCCATCGCATAGACGTCCACCAGACATTATGCTTTCACCGTAGCGAAACAGTCGAGCCACGGCGACCACAGCCTCCTGAGGGTATCTTCCTTGTGAGTATCTCCCGAGGAAAAAGTCCAAGAACGAACACTGATATGTACAAAACACACCCAGCCCATATACAAAAGAGCAATGGTCAAGAGTCATTCGCCGGACGCCTTTCTCCCGTGGACCAAATGACAAATTTCGACAGGACTCATCCGACATTACAAATCACTTTTACAGGGCGTAGATGGCGTACAACAATGCCGTGATTATCGACATCCCGAACGACCTGGTGGAGTCTGTGGAGAGTTGTGTTGCTGCTCCCTTGCTCGAAGACGAAGCGGCTGCGGTTTCCGACCCGTCCACTGTAGTCGTCACAACCGCAGTCATAGGGGCGATTGTTGTCGCCGCTGTAACGGTGCGTGCAGGAATCGTCGTGCCCAGCGTCGTCAACGCAGGCAAAGTCGTTGCACCGCTGACCGTGGTTCCTGGAATGGTAGTCGTTATGACAATAACCGAACCCAATCCGGTAGCAGGAATGGCGCTTCCTACACCAGTGCCAGTCCACTGAGGTGGGATCGACAGCGTGGCCGTATTCGGTTTCGCTGAAGGATCCTGCGCGTAGATGTTACCCGACTCGCTTCCCTTCGTGTAGTCGCCGCTGATCAGATTCGCTTTGGCGTCGCCTTGGGTATAGTCGCCTGTCGTCAGCGATCCGTAAGATCCGTCGCTGAAGGCAAAATTTGTGGTGAACTTGTCGTAACACATTGGGATATTCAGACTTTGTACGTTTACGCAGTCCAGGGTCTGGCGACAGCAGAAATCGCCGTCGCGCGCACTGAGAGGTTCTGCCCAACGCTTTCGGAAGTGGATGTCCTTAACGGATGCCAGCAAGTCGACGTACATGTCCTTCAGTTCGGGCCCTACGGAGGGCGGATTCGTTCCTGATGCCCCTTGAGGATTGCATGGGGTACAATCTTCGTCGCGAGCCACATTTTCGAGGGGAGAGGCCTGCGCAATGGCGAGAAGAGCTAGCGAGAAATATTTGAGCGACATGGCGGCGAATTGGGTTAAAACCGACCGGTGTTTAGAACGAGCGATGGAGGACCAGACGAGGCGCGTATGTTTGCTCAAAGGAACGATCGTTGGGTACGACTGAGAATTCCAAATAACGAACGGGAGCGCAAGCAACGTGTGTTACGGGTCGCGAAACGCTGTGAAAGTTCAAGGAGCAGGATTCCACTTTTAAAGATCTGGGCCGGGTATATGGAGAGCAAATAAAGACGCAGTGGCAAGGGACTTTGGGGATTTATTTACTTCAGGAAAAGAGGGCACCATCCGCCTCGCTCACTCCATCCGACCATCCACGAGACCGGTATTAGGCGATCAACCAGTTCCCTCTGCCGAGGCGGCACATCATTTTACAGTAAACGCCACAGTTTCTCCACGACGCCTGGCCCATGGGCCCCTTGGTTGCTGTAGGGCTTCTGCACTTCTCTATTCGCTGAAATTTCAACTTCCAACAGGGGTTGCCGTCCTTGTCAACATTTTACGGACCCCTTGGCAATCTCGCATCGTGGGTGAACCCCACGATCACACGTTGCGTGTTTCTCCGAAAGAGAGGGTTGGCTGGGTCAGGTCAGCAGGGCGGAAGGATTATTGCTTGCGGCTTTGCACAAAACATCGCCGTATCTTACTAGAGTACGTGTTGGATCATGTCACACGCAAACGCCGTTTGCATGCGACCGCACCACGAGCAGGGCGCAAAGGAAGACTTTTCGACTCGCAGCGATCCTCGCACCAGACTTCGGCAGCGGCTCGCCTGCGCAACCGAAGCGCTGCGCAACACGGCATCAAGGCACAGCAAGCCACATTCAACACCAACACCAAGCGTCCATCTAGGCAGCCAGCCTGACGAAGAGCTAATACCAACAAATCTGAGTCAACGCGCCTTTCAGCACGCCGGGAGCGACGCCGTTTTCGCAAGGCTGGCGCAGGTCCAGCACTGCCGCATGCAGGTGTCGCCCCAACGTCCAGCACGCGACAGCCCCGCCGGTCATTGCCCGATGGGGAGCTGCGACAGGCTGTCCAGTTCCTCTGCGCAGGCATCCGGTGGCTCGGCAATGCAGAATGCCAGCTCGAGCCATACCTTAATTCAGCTGCGCTTCTCTCGTGCTATGGATCCGGCCCCGGCAAATGCCATGGATCTTGGTGGTCTTGGATCTGTATTCAGTCGTCAAGGTTTTCTTCGCATGGCAAGTTCAACAACTCGGTCGCTCGGCACCGCCACTGCGCGCTATTGGATAGTGAATTCGAAGAATATCTTGGACTAAAAGTTCGATAGTCCACTGCCGGAAATGTCGGCAGTCAGCGAAATTGGCCTCCGTATCCAGCGATGATGACGAAGCTACGCCGTCAAGGCCTCTATACTTGTTCCTAGCTTCGGTCAATAGGTGCTGGATGGAGAAGTATTGTCTCGGTTCTGTTAGCATTACTGAGCTATATTTAGCGCATCCGGGCGAACAGGTCGTGTGAACTAGGACAAGTGGCACCTCAAGGTTGCACTCTTCGCCACAAATCCTTACACTCGAAAAGAAAATTGTTTCTGACTGCTCAATAGCTCCAAGGGCACAACAACACAGCCGACGGTCTCCAACTTCGAACATGAATTAGGACGTGTCGTGAAAAGAATAGCGAAACCCTTCCACGAAATCGGCCGCCTACTTGTCTCCGTGGGCGACAGGTCGACTGCTCACCACGCTCTTCCTCTCCAGATCTTTCATCTCGATGCCATTGACCAGCGCCCTTTTGCCCTTTCCCTCCCTTTCCTTCTCGAACTCGCCTTCTTCCCAGATCAGCTCTTCTATGAGACTGACCGGCCACAGAGCGACCGCTCCGAGCAGGCAAAAGAAGGTCGACCAGAATTGCCATAGCCAGACCAGTATCCAGCCCGGAGGCGCCACGAACTTGATAAACTCGTCTACCTGGTATAGGTCGTTCTGGCTGTCGATGTAGTATTTTCTGTCGCCGCGGTTGTGTTTGAGAGTGAGGACGCTAACGAGAGATACTGGCGCTTTGTAGAAGGGGATGACCCAGATGCGGAAGATCTGGTGAATGCTGACGTAGAGGATGAGGTTGGGTTCGTCGTAAGCTATCACAGATGGTCAGCTTTTCATTCAACTCCAACGAAAGCCCTCGGCAGGGCACGCCGGCGCGATTGATGAGGGGCCATTCTACTAGGTAAGCGTACCAACAGACTTGACCTCAAGATCGATTCGCGGACTCATGATCTTGTACCAGCGGTATATGGCCCGCACGAGGAACCGCGAGTTTTCCCAGCTTCCTGTCCGGCAGAACGGGTGCGTGAACGAGGCATTGGGCGTGAAGTGGGTTTCTATCGTGTCGCGCTGTATCGAGGGCGGCGATTGCGTGAGGAGGTGGATTACGCGGGTGATTTCTTTGGCTGCAGCGCGGTCAATTGCATAGAAAGGATGGAGAATGCGAGTGGTGACGAACCTGGGTTCTCCATCGTGAAGAGATGGAGGTTAGGGTGTTCCGGCTAGAGTACCGAGATAGTAAGATGTGAGGATGTTAATGTGTGGCTGCTGGGAGAACTGGCAGTTTGGGGTTCTGAAGCTTGAGCTTTTTCACATGCTTTCTGTTGACGTCATGTCGCGCACAGCTACTCTCGGAAAGCGGAAAGCACCATCCGTCATGGGCGCTCCTGAACACCATTGCGGCACGGTGGTTTGATCGCTCGAAAGTCTGCATCCTTCGCGATGGAGTCACTGAGTGTCTCGAGCTCACATGGTTGGAACGTCCAAGACCGTCCGCGGATTGCCCCGCGGTGGTGGCATTACCCCTGCATATACCGATTAGCGCTCTATCTTCGCCAGTAATTCAACACGCCATGCTGCACAGCAAGGGGATGCTTCGCGTGGATTTTCAAATGCGTAGGTATTCTCTTTCTTCATCTCGTCAATTATTATCCAGTCTTCGAGGCACTGGGATCCCACATCCTGCGCGATAGGACTATCGCGGGGCAGCAGGACGCGTACGCGTCACCCAGATGCGACGCGATAAGAATCCCACCTTTCTCGTGAAGGATACTTGAGGTCCTAGCTACCCAGGCCGCAGCAGCAAGCAAAGCTGCACCTTCCGTCTGTTTCATCCAACGGCCTGGATTATGCCCTATCGGGCATGGTTCCGGTAGTACGGTCAAGGCTTCCCGAGGTCTCCAGTCAACGACCCACACGTGAGTCTTTAGATGCAAGCACGGACGCATCTATACACCATTCTCCTGTGGTTCCGACTGCTGCAAACATCCATCTTCCTTATGCCGTCCTGAACTGCAGACGCAGCTATACCCGCCAAAATGTCTCATGCAGCTTCTTTCGTGCCGGTCCTCTTCTTCCTACTCCCACTTGTCCAGGCGGCATCGTTCCTCGAGTTCCTTGACTTCACGTCCCCGTCACCGCTCATCTTCCATTCGCTGGCTACTCTTCTCCAGGTCCAGCCGCAGACTCTGTTTCCCAATGGCCACACCATAGCCTCGGTCACCGTTCCCCGGCATACACTTCTCTACCATGGCCGTCACGATAACGACCCTGTCCCGAGCCCAGAATGGCTAGCTTTCGATATGGAGATGGCATACGGAATTATGGGAAATATGCCGGACTCTCGCCTCCTGACTTACAAGACTACGAGGAACGTTCGGGCTGTGTACTTCGACGGGACGAGCGCGAGCCTTATGGGGGACGGCACGTTTTCACAGATGGTCTTCCTCTACAATGGGACTGACGATGTACCTAAGCGAGGAGGACGGGGTCCGCCACCAGGACGAGGCCACCGCGACCACGGTCACCCAAAAGAGCCCGAGAACGAAAACACATCCCCACGGCCACCTTTGAGATTGTCATTTCCTCGCTGGAATCCCCTTCAAGACGAGTACTTTCGCGCCAGGGAACTCTGCAAGTGGCTCGAATCAAGCGGTCTTGGTGGTCAGGGATGGGGTTACGAAGGCATCGTACGCATGAACGCTGGTTTTGAGCTGATCTGGTGCGACTTCGATAGCCCATCACTCAAGCTGGTCTCAAATCTCAACGTATCTGCGCCCCGCAACTACGATCCTACAGCTGCGCTAGAGCGGGCTAAGGCGCGATGGCTTCGGATTCTCGAACTTGAGGAACCTTTATCTTCGGAGGATCAAGCGAAGTTAAACCAAGTGCTTGGTATTCAAGAACCAATTCGTACGAACCCTCAATTGACCTTGGGTCCGAGTGAAGATG
This sequence comes from Trematosphaeria pertusa, assembly GCF_010094035.1. NCBI lineage: Eukaryota > Fungi > Ascomycota > Dothideomycetes > Pleosporales > Trematosphaeriaceae > Trematosphaeria > Trematosphaeria pertusa. The sequence continues at coordinate 146,188 of NW_022987238.1, read as the reverse complement.
AAGGGCCTCATGGACCTGGGATGACCGATCCGCGAGAGCCATTCCGGAATACATCAAGTTGGTTCTGGTCCACGGCTGCAGCAAAGAGATATCATGGGGACTCGAGAATGAGGGTGGATCCGCGGGGAATATTTTCGTTCTACGAACCTGGCCTTCGTAATCAGTTTCGCTCCAGAATTGAAGACGATATCAGTCGGCTGAACCTGGAGACGAACGGAAGATGGCGAAGAGGAGGTAATGGAGAAAACTCTTTCTCTTCGTATGCAGAGCGCATAGCACGACGATCTGACGAATTGCGGGCGTTAATGGAGCGCCGGCGGCAACACCGCTTGACCAGCGTTGCGGGCAAAGATGGCGTCTATATGCGCGCCGCCGTAGAGAAGAGACTCAAGAACACTCTGGCAGCATCACGGAATGGTGACGATGTCGACTGGCATTACACAGCGGAGGAAATCATTACCAGGTACCACAACGAGCTGACTACCCTTCTGGACTACCTGGAAATGGCCCCAAAACCCCATGAGACCCACCTTCCTCTGGATGCATGGATATACCAAGTTCGGCAAGTAACCCACTGGTTTATGCTTCCCTCCCTCGAATACCCCCCTGATAGGCCGTACACACAGGAGCGACTGCAAGAGATATTCAACCTAGACTCCCGTCTCGCGCAGACAACCTTGGAGCGCTGCATTACTCAGTACGACCTAGACGAGCAACCAGTCGGCGACGAAGACTCAATTCTGGGCAATGCAATCAAAGAGACTCTGCACGGCATATGCTCTACAGTTATCAGGATAGGACTCGGCGTCGAATACTACTGGCTCATGTACTTCAACCCCGCACCAGAGCTAGGCAGTTCTCGCTTCCTAGCCGTGTCCCAGGAACTCAAGTATGCCGCCGAGCTCTGGGAACAGGACATGCAAGAGCTGCTGGCCTGGCTGGGCTGGGCTGAGCAGTGGTCAAGGTGTGAGAAGCAGTGTGACGTGGGCGAGATGTGCTACATGCCGATGTGGCCTGTTGCTGGGTGGGGTAGGGGTCGATGGGGAGAGGATCCCGAGTTCTTGTGGCAGCCAGTGTGTGTTGACATGATGGATTATCCGCCAGAGAATAGCGGGAGCATGTAGATAGATAGATACCCTGAGATGTATAGCGTATGAAGGAACGGCTGCGCAAAGTATGCTGAAGGGCTTCAGGTTTTGTAATACCAAAGTGATTCTATGTTGCAAAAATCCCTGAAGCCCATCAGCGTCCCTTATTCAAAGCCCGTAAAAGTGGCGGCGACGACAATACATGGAGGGAGTCGTAGGATTCCGGGGAGTGAAAACGAACACGAGGGTAATCCATGAGACGGAAACTACACAGCTGCATGCATGCTCATGATGCAACTCCTCTGCGTGACTTTCCCAAAACCACGCCGTAACGCCCACTCTGCCTACTAATCTCTGCTAAAAAAAACTTGTCTACAACAAGTATGCTGCCTCCCTCCGTCGGCCCGGCATCATACCTTTCAGCGGGCTTCCCACGAAAATCTCGATTTCGTACCACATCATGAGTGTGAGTTCCTAGTCGGCGCAGCAAGACTTCCTGCGCTTCTAAAATGCTTAGCGGGAAGTGAGACTGAGAAAGTGCTCCGAGCCAGATGAAACACCAAAGACCGGCATTTGCCCCTCATGGAGAGGGAGGGGAACTCTGGAGAAGCGGGGCATTAATAAGTTCGCGGAATAGTTCGCGGCATTTCTCTCGTGTTGAACTGGAGCGAGCATGCCAAAAAAAGGATGCCCGCAAACTTGGTAGAAACTCTCATGCGCACTAATTAAACACGCGGAACTACGAGGAGACATCAAAGAGAACAGAGCCGCCTTCGGTGCTGGACCCCTCTGGGGCTGCGCTGTATCCAAGAGCATTAAATCTCCTTTCTGGCCTTCCTTAAGCTCTTTACAGCGACTAAGATGCACCGCTCTCTACACAGCAAGAAAGGCGCTACATGGCGGGAGCATCGTGTTAGTTTACCACCTCAAAGTCGCCGGAAGATGATGTGTGCCGAAAAAGGCCCTTGCGCAAAAGGTGCGTGAGCGGCCCTGCCAACCCGTTTATAAACATCCGGGCAATGGCGCAAACCAGAGAGTCCTGCGGCGAGCAGGTTTAATGTGTATTCCAGTGGTTGTGAAGATATAAACCGAGGATGTGTGGTGAGTTTAGTCTCCGATAATGTTGGTCTATGGTTGGCGATCAACATGGAGGATGCCTCGGAAACGCTCTCGAACCTCCTCCCGCGGTTCTCTCTTGACAGCGACTATGGCGCTTCGAGTGCTGTTCGTGACGTTTCTCTCAGCATTGTGGACATGTCCAAGCTGAATAGCATCGGGTTCCAAAGTCCGGTGAAAGTCCCACTTCGGTTCTCCACGAGAGGAAGTTTCGCTGGCGCTTGTACTAGACCTTTCTCGATGGTGTTCCGGGGGCTGGCGGAGAAATTTTGAGGCGGTTCGGCGAGCTCCTGTGTCTTGAAAGCGGGTCCGCCATCATAGGATGTGCGTTCAGGTTGCCGCTGCTGTTGACGCTGTACCAGATCCTAGTAATCCTGCACTAGCCTCGTTCTCCAGCGAAATTTTCATATCGAGCCAAGAGTAGAAGTTCGGCGAATGACAGAAGCTCTCGTACAATCCGTCTCTAGCACGATGTCTCTGTATCGGGCTCTGCCCACGGAATTTCACGCTCGTTCCGTGCTTCGACAGATTATGTAGGAACTCTGGAACAGAAAAGCTCGCGTATCGGGAATTGCCGCCGGGCGAGACGACGTTTGTTGCGGTGAGATAACGTGTGATGGGTGCGATGAACTGAGCTGTTAGCTCAGCAAAGTGCCGTCGAATAAGAGGTCCAACTTCGTGAGTTTGATCACCAGGTTTGAGGAGGGTTTCGACTTGTGATAGGAGGGCAGACTCGGACTTCAGAAAGCGTTTCGAGGGCGCATGCGCGTCAATGCCGCCTCCAGGCAGATCCAGTAGAGCGTTCCGACTCAATTTACGGTGAAGTGAGTGGTGGCGCTTAGCTGGTACAGGTCCGTCAAAGTTCTGCAGATATAGTATATGCGGCCTTGAGCGCTGGTTGCCCTCTGTTGCGGAGAGTATGCGCTTTAACAGGAATGGATTCGTGATGCCGATGATGAACGAGCTTGGTGTGCCTCCGTCGATACCGATGCCGCGAAAGTCGGATTGCATGGTCATGTAGGGCTTGATGACTCCGGCGTACGGAACGGGGCGAACGAGATCCACCAGAGCGGAGACGGCCTCACTGGCCAGCTGCGGTGATTTGGCGATGACGATGATGCTCTCACAGAGAAGTAGCATTTCGTAGAGGACATACAGATCGGATATGCAGGGCATATAGTGCATGATAAGGTCCCATGAGCCCAGCGGTTCGTACGCATAGATGGAGGAAGGCTTGTCTGAAATCAACGGAGTAGGTCCGGCCAAGCCTTGGAGTGGGAAAGCATGGTGCGGCGCGATATCCAAAGCTATCATGGAGCCCATGAACGGAAGCTCCTGTCGTCCCAAGGCTGGCGCGGGCCAAGTGACCATCTGCGTATATGCTGATTCCAGCGTGGTAGGGTCGCTGATGAGGCCCGATTCTGTCATCTGATACAATAGGCGGTTGTAGAAAGCGAGAAAGTTGTGGTGAGAAACTAGAACGAGAGTGCGTTGATTGAAGCTTCTCTTCATGGTATGATCAAACTCTTGGCGGAAGACGCAGCAGCCATAGAAGGTGTTGGGATTCCCGTGAGGGGCTTGCGGTGAGCTCAGGTTGATGTCAGGCGAGTTGTTGGTAAGGGTGAAGTTGAAGGCAAGGTCCTCAGCGGTTTCGGTATTTTGCTGCTCAGGGAAGCTATATACGGATCAGAGTGGTGTTCCGCCAAAGGCCGACGATGCAGACCTGTTGAAGCAGATGGCGCTCAGATCTGTGGTCGAAAAGGGCACGTCTGGCGGGTAGATGATCTCAATCTCGGGCCCTGGATTGCACGACTTAACCCCTGAAGCCTCTTCGCACAAAAGGAAAGGTTCGGACCTACCTACGTCGACGTTGAAGTTACAGACGATGAATGCCACAGCCCAGTGCTGGAAGCCAGTCAGGGGGCTGCCGGAGTCCTGTTTCGTGTCTTCATTCGCCGCCTGCCGGGCGCGCCGGTGAGGGTGCAGGATCTTGGTCTTGAGCTTCTCCATCTCGAGCCGGTTGAGGCACCTGGCGGGTGCGGATGTGCGGGTGGAGCGTGGACGTTGGGATAGCTTCACCTGGGCAGGACGGATCGGTCAAGCGCGGCATAGCGTGCACAGGGATCAGCTGCGGCCGGCAGCGCTATGACGTGCCCTGCGAGGAAGCCCGTTGACTGCTGCAGCGCCGCCCACCACGCTGTGAATGATATTGCGTCTGGCTTCAATGCAATAGCCACACGCGCGCCCGCTCCGCCATGTGAGGCGCCGCCCCGCAGCAACACCAACATGGATCCCAACATCACCAAGGCGCTGAACGACAAGCTGTACGACCGGCGCAAGAGCGGCGCCCTCGAGCTCGAAGGCCTGATCCGCGAAGCGCTCGCCGCTGGCGACTATGACCGGATCCAGAAGATCGTGCACCAGCTCTGCCACGAGTACGCCTATGCCGTCCACCAGCCACACGCGAGAAACGGCGGGCTCATTGGGCTGGCCGCAGCCTCGATAGCCTTGGGACCGGTATGTCCTGCTCCTGTCGATGCTGGCGAAGGGATGGAGCTCACGGTGGCATAGGCAGTTGCCCGATACCTCGAAGAAATAGTCCCCCCGGTCCTCGCCTGCTTCTCCGACCAGGATGCCCGCGTCCGATACTACGCATGCGAGAGCATGTACAATATTGCCAAGGTTGCAAAGGGCGAGATTCTGGTCTACTTCAACCAGGTCTTTGACGCCCTGTGCAAGGTCGTAGGCCTTCTTCTTGCCCCCTTTCCTCTGGCCCGGGACATGGCTGACGGATCGTGCGCAGCTCGCGGCCGACTCAGAGCTCTCAGTCAAGAATGGGGCCGAGCTACTCGACCGGCTGGTCAAGGACATAGTGGCTGAATCGGCATCCTCCTATGTATCCGTCCTGCACGCTCCGGCGGAGAATACTGAGGAAGCTACCGATGGACAGGATCGACCCGCCCAAGACCTCCCCACCGCCTTCTCGCTCGAACGATTCCTACCCCTCCTCGAGGAGCGCATCAATGTCATAAACCCCTTTACTCGCACATTTCTCGTGGCCTGGATCACGTTGCTGGACTCCATACCTGACCTCGAGCTTGTCGCATACCTGCCCCGTTTCCTCGCCGGCCTCTTCAAGTTCCTTTCCGATCAGAATCAAGACGTACACACTGCTACTCAGGTGGCCTTGGACAGGTTTCTGAGCGAGATCGGCAAGATTGCACGCATAAAACGTGGCATAGCGGAGAGCAAGAAGAGTTTGCGGGAGGATGGCTTCAAGCACTCTACTTCCAGCATCCAAAGCAGGGCAGACGCCTCGAGCGACGCGGATGATAGCACCACCCCGGAACAAAGAGGCTCCATAGATGAGAAGGACGACTCAAGTGTAGAGAGCGGATCGATCGCCATCGAGGATGAAAAATCGGGCAATGGAGATGGTGACTGGGTTCCCGGACAAGACGTGCAAGTTGACCATTCGAGGATCCTTGAGATCCTGGTCATGTTCTTGGGGGCTCCTTTTGGGGACAAAGGTAGCTATCATCTGCCTTATGATGCCGTTCGTTCTGACAGCCTGCAGAGGAAGAGAATCACGAGATCCTGCTTACCACGCTGCGATGGATCGACAGCTTCTTCGAGATTTGCCCCGAGGACATCATGCCGTTTGTACCAAGCCTACTAACGCACGTTCTACCCAGAATGTCTCATGACCTGGATTCTGTCCGTCAAGCAGCAAACAAAGTTAACGCGTCGTTAATGGACTACATCATGTCCCTGTCCGACGACAGTCGCCGCTCGGATAGCACGGCAGCGGGCCAGATACAGCTTCCCAATTCCTTGTCCGCGCTTGGCAAAGAACTTACCGGCGTCGAGCGACGCGATTCGAACCTTTCAAGTCGGTTATTGAAAACTGTGATTCAGGACCGCGCAGAAGTTAAGTCCGAGTACAGTAAGGGTACGAGGACGCCGACGCCAGCGGAGGAGCGTGGACCATCACCGCGCCCCGTGCCGGAGCTGGACTACCAAGCAGCGGTCAACGCCCTCACACTACAATTTCTGAATGAGCATGAAGCAACCCGTGTTGCAGCGATCGCGTGGCTGATCATGCTCCACAGAATGGCGCCTGGAAAAGTAGGTTTCCCGCGGGTAGTAGAAGACGCAAGGAATACTGACTGTTCGCAGATACTCTCCGTCGAGGACGGAACATTCCCTGCGCTTCTCAAGACGTTGTCAGACCCCTCCGAGGCGGTGGTCACACGCGACCTTCTACTCCTATCTCAGATCTCCAAGAACAGCGATGACTCCTACTTCACTTCTTTCATGGTAAACCTCCTCAAGCTGTTCTGTACCGATCGCCGGCTCCTAGAGATGCGAGGCAATCTAATCATTCGGCAACTGTGTGTTACGCTTAGCGCAGAGAGGATATACCGGACCATGGCCGACTGCCTCGAGAAAGATGAGGTATGATTGCAACCGGCTTATCCTCCTATGTGCTGACAGAAACAGGACGTAGAATTCGCTAGCATCATGGTGCAGAATCTAAACAACAATCTCATCACCGCTCCAGAACTCGCGGATCTCCGAAGACGGCTCCGCAATCTGGATTCAAGGGACGGCCAGTCATTTTTCGTATCTCTCTTCAAGTCATGGTGCCACAATGCTGTCGCTACCTTCTCACTTTGCCTTTTAGCTCAAGCTTATGAGCAAGCATACCACCTCCTCCAGATATTGCAAGTTGCTCGCCTTCTGCTGCAACGAGATATACGCTAACAAGACTAGCGCGGACCTTGAGATGACAGTCAACATGCTCATCCAAATCGACAAGCTGGTCCAGCTACTTGAGTCCCCGGTCTTTACATGTAAGTCTCCCTCTTAATCTTGAGATGCCTCTGATATATTTCACAGACCTCCGAATGCAACTCCTCGAACCCGAAAAATACCCACACCTCTACAAGTGCCTTTATGGCCTACTCATGCTCCTGCCGCAATCCTCTGCATTCGCAGCATTAAAGAACCGCCTGAACAGTGTCTCCGCGATCGGGTATCTCCACATCGCGCCGCGCACGTATGTCCCCACCTCCAACTTTAACCATTTGAGACAGAAGAGCTCAGAGACCGGTCCTCCCAGTGCATCGCAGGGAACCCCTGTATCCAGCTTCGAGCGCCCGAACCGCCTCAAAGCCCGAGAAGACGGCGGCGTCAAGTGGGTCGAGCTTCTCGAGAAGTTCAAGAGCACGCAGGAGAGGGCGAGAAAAAGCCAGCGGATGGCGAGTATGGGTGAAGATATGGGTGTCAGCCCCGTACAAGAGAAAGAGAGGGGTCCGCCCGAGGTGCCGCCGAAGAGTGCGGGATTGAGGGGTGGGCAAGCGCCAGCGGGGATTAATAGGCCGTTGCCTGTGCCGGCAGGGGCGCAGCCTGCTGGGCACAAGTCCAGGAGTAGTTTAAGTAATCTGGGGAGGTTTGCGGGGGGTGTGGCCGGGAGGAAGAAGAAGTAGTTTTTTCGGGTTCGATGTGTTTAGTATTATTCCCGGTTTGACCGGAATTAGCGCTGGGACAGCCATAGATTGCATGGCGGGAGTTGAGTCTGGACTTTTGGTATCTTCATTGCCTTCTGCATAGCGTATGCGGCCGGGATTAATGGGTTTTTTTTTTAACGATGCTTCCCCTTCCTATACCTTATGCACTCTTCGGGCTTGCCTTTCAACCCTCCCGACACAGGGACTTCTTTGTTGCTGTCCCTATCAATCACCCAGCTCTGGACAATCTCCTTGATCTCAGGCTTCTTCTTCTCCCTCCTCTTCGCCTCCTTGACTCGCCGCACATACCCACTATACACCGCCACCTCCGCAATCGCAACAGCCCCGCTCCCACCCATACTCAAACCAAGCCTCTTCGCGACGCTCCAATGCCGCGCTGCCACCCATATAAACACCGCACACGCTACTATCGACACCAAAACATTGATGATAAGAATCATCTGGCGGTGCACCTCCTCGTAGCCGACGTCGTCTTCGTCAAGCGGGGCGTCGGTTCCGATGCTGAATTGGACGGGGGCAGAGGGAGGGCGACGGGCGGAAGTGAACGACGAGGTTGGGGGGTTAAGCATGCGGGTGTAGGCGCGGGCTTCTTCTTCGGCGCGGAGGCGGGCCATTAGGGCGACGTACGAGGGGCTTGGCTCGGGCTTTGGTGGGGGCGGGGGAATGTAGATTTTAGAGGAGCGGAGGAGGGTGTTGAGAGTGTAGACAACGGGCTCATTTTTCTGGTCTTCTTCGGCGGACCGGGGGTCCTCGGGGGCTTCCTCTTTCTCGGAGGATGCTGGCGCTTGCACTTCTCCTTCCTTAGCAGGAGCTGACTCTGCTTCTGCACCTTTCGTAGGAGACACTGGCTCCTCTTCTTGGTTTTCACCGGTAGAAGTGGCAGAGGCGTGCTTCTTGAGCAACTTCGAGAGGTCGATTAACTGGCTGTGCGAGATGGGGTTCCCCGGCTGGGGTCCTGCGAGCGAGGGCTCCGATGGAAGCTGAAGCTTTCCGAATTCCTCCGGCGAGATGTCTTCGGCTCTGGAAAGCGCCCGCACGATGGCGGGCGTCATCGTGAGAAGCACCATTGTGCGGTGGTTGAGTTGAAGCTGCACGGTCGCAGGCAGATCGGCGGCTGGAGCTCTGGCTCGGTTCGGGAGCCCGGGTTGTCTTGGCGGCATCTTAGCGTAACGATGTCCCAAAACTTTCCGATGGTTCACGTCGCAGCTGTCGAACCACCAAAACACCCCTATCGTACCCTCAAATCCGACTGCGGAGTTCCAATTGCACTTCCGCAGTTCCTTTTTGTGGACAGAATCCAATGTCGGGCCGATCTTCACGGCTCGCGACGACCTTGACGCGATGCTCCCCTCGCCTCCCGCAATGTACCTCTCGAAGAGAGTGTCTTCTTTCGAATCACGAAGTCGCAGCTTTCTACCACCCGTCCCGCCGGCGTAATCAGTCGTCATGGGCCGCCGCTGTCTCCGCTGCACAGCATGTTTTCAATCCACCTGCGCCCGATCCCAATGCTCCATTATCAATGGACCCGTTTCAGACGGTTGCGAAAGAGATGAAGTTTCTGACGAAGAACATACGGCAGTTGCTTGGTTCAGGGCATCCGACGCTAGATACGGTTTCGAAGTACTACACGCAGAGCGAAGGGAAATATGTGCGGCCGATGCTAGTGCTGCTCATGAGCAGAGCAACGGCCCTTACGCCGAAGATACCAAGGGACAGGAGTCCATATTCAGTCAATCGACCTATAACATCACCCAGCATACTTTCAGACGAGAACCCCTCCGCGCCAGATGCAGAGTATCCCAGCATATCTTCGACGATCCACGACACCTCTTACCGAAACGAAGACTCCGACATCCTTCCATCCCAGCGAAGATTAGCTGAGATTACCGAGCTGATACATACGGCGTCGCTCCTTCATGACGATGTAATAGACCACTCGATATCACGCCGCTCCGCGCCCTCTGCGAATATTGAATTTGGCAACAAAATGGCAGTTTTGGCAGGCGACTTCTTGCTCGGCCGTGCCTCCGTGGCGCTCGCTCGTTTACGAGACCCTGAAGTCACAGAGCTGCTCGCAACCGTTATCGCCAACCTCGTCGAGGGTGAATTCATGCAGCTAAAGAACACCGCGTCGGACGAGCGCAACCCCGCTTGGACGGAGAATACGCTGACGTACTACCTCCAAAAGACATACCTGAAGTCGGCGTCATTGATCTCGAAATCATGCAGAGCGGCAGCGATATTAGGGCAGTGTACTCCGGAAGTGGTGGAGGCGGCATATAGCTATGGCAAGAACCTAGGTCTTGCGTTTCAGCTGGTGGACGACATGCTTGATTACACTGTCAGCGGGGAAGAGCTAGGGAAGCCTGCGGGAGCGGACCTGGAGCTGGGACTGGCCACTGCACCGTTGTTGTTTGCATGGAAGGACAACAAGAGCCTCGGAAAGCTGGTAGGGAGGAAGTTCTCTGGGGATGGAGATGTGCAGAGGGTGGGTTCCCTCTCTCCTAAATGCTCTAGAAGGGAGGCATTAGCTAATTCGAAACCAGGCACGCGAAATCGTCTCCGAAAGCACGGGGCTTGAGCAAACGCGCGCTCTAGCACAAGAATACGTCGACAAGGCTATCCAATCTATTGCGTTCTTTCCCGAAAGCGATGCGAAGAAAGGGCTCATTGAAATGTGCACCAAGGTCATGAAGAGGCGGAAATAGACAGAAGCAAGTTTATTCGGCGGCCATCTGTACAAGTACGTATACACAAAAGGCGTTATGACGGAGCGTCCTATGGCCGTTATTTTGGAAGGACGAGGCCCCTTCGCGCAGGGAACACTGCGTCCGTTGTTATCCTACCACTCACATTACTCGCATTCTGTACATATACTGTAGTATCTACACTATTAAAAGGAGCATCGGACATGGTGAAACGGGGAGATCAAAGAAGCTCACGCAACCGGGAATGCTTTTCGTACGATGCTATGCTGTGCTAAACTTTCAGGGGTATCTACAAAACCACACGTCCGGGGTCCAATTATCTTAATCAACACACGGAGTTTAGCCATCCGCGAATGGATTCGGTGGCAGTATGTCAGGGTCGTACCCGTTGGTTGTCGGTTCTCCAGCAGGTTGCGGAGGTAGTGCTGATTCTTTCCACACCCGCACTGTCCTGTCCTGTCCTCCGCTGACGAAGACCTTTTCGGTCGGATGAGTGTCCACTGAAAGCACTGCGTCTCCGTGGCCTCCCTCTATTCGCTGCAAGACATTCTTTGTGCTGACGTCCCATAGCACGATGTCGCCGTTCTCGCTCCCTGAGGCAATGAATGCGTATTGGTAAGGTGGATCAGAACCATACGTCCCAAATGCTCCTGACAAGCTGTATTTCTTGTTGATGTGCCCCTGATACGTCTTTACGCACTTGCCCTTCCCTTCGATGTAGTTCCAGAGCCGGACACAGGAGTCGAGCGTCCATGCTAGGACGTACTTTCCGTTTGGGGAGAAGATGACTGATGTTACAGGCGCGTTATCCTCATGCACAAGTGTGCGTAAGCATTGGCCGGTTGCAGTGTCCCACACTCGGACCAGGCCGTCGTGCGAACAACTTGTAATGAGGGTGCCGTCTCGAACGAAATCTACCCCACCGACGGGATCCGAATGAGCTGGAAGCGAGCGCATGACACGAGCTGCGCGGACATCCCAAAGGAAGACAGCTTCATCGTAGGAACCGCTGACGAGCATGTTGCCTTTCGGCGAGAACGCGATGGAGTAGACATAGTTGTGGTGGCCGATGAACGGAGTCGGATGCGCCATGCCCGTCGCCACGTCCCACAATCGGATGGACTTGTCGTCCGAGCCTGACGCAAGGATCTTGGAGTCGGGAGACCAAGCGATGGTGGAAATGCCGGCGAGATGGCCTTCAAGTGTGTGCTCTAGCTTTCCCGTCTTCGCGTCCCAGATCTTGATCGTGCAGTCTGCGGAGCAGCTTGCTATCCAGCGGCCGTCAGGAGAAAACTTGACTGATGATATGCCTTTCTTGTGGCCGCGGAGGATCATGGCGGGTTTGTAGAAGAGCTCTGTGGGCTTTGGCGGGGGTGGGCTGGGGTGCGGGGACCGTGAGCGACGCTGGGATATGGACCTTGATCTTGATCTCGAGCGCGGTGTCCTTGACCGAGATCCTGAGCGTGGGCTCCTCCGATTTCTGTAGTATCTCCTGTCATCCTCGCTATCCTCCCTGCTATACCGTCGCGGCCGCTCCGCTAGCCTATACTGAGGAGAGCCATTGGGCGGCGTGCGCGATGCTGAGCGTTTTCGCGGCGGAGAATCATATTCATCATCATCCTCCCTTCGGCGCTTGGGGGACGTGTTGCGGTCGGCCATGGTCTTGTGGTGGTGTCGGAACGCAATCGCCAGGGACGAGGGGAATATTCTGCCCGCCTAGCGCGCCAATCACTTATGTCAGCAGGGCGGTGAACGCCTTATTACCCTGATCCCTGTCACAGGCCCACCATATTTCCCCAGCTCTCCACCAAACACTCAATCCTACCTTTATACATGTACCCTCCGGATTCTCCCTTCATGGCGGACGATTCGAGCCGGCCCCCGTCCAGCTTACGGATAGTGTCCCTCAATTGCTGGGGCCTGAAATACATTGCCAAGCTTCGCAATGAGCGCTTGACAGAAATCGGGAACCAGATCGCCGCGGCAGAGCATCCACCAGACATTGTCGGCCTCCAGGAGTGCTGGACGCAGCAGGATTACAGTACTATCCGAGACAAGACCCGCCATTTGCTTCCCTATGGGAAGTTCTACCACAGCGGCATATTCGGCGGCGGACTTGTGATTTTGTCAAGATGGCCTATTGAAGAGAGCAGCATGACGCAGTATCCGCTCAATGGACGACCTGCGGCCTTCTACCGCGGAGATTGGTTTGTGGGGAAAGGGGTGGCATATGCGCGGATACGTATGGGACCGACGCGAAGAGATATTGCGGAAGTTTTCTGCACGCATGTAACGAGACCGCGTCACCGTATGGAATCACTGATCTGAACTGACCTCCGCAGCTCCACGCCCCTTACGAATCCGAGCCTTTCGACTCCTATCTCTGCCACCGAACAGCCCAAGCATGGGAGATTACTAAACTTATGCGTGGAGCAGCCGAACGCGGTCACCTTGTCATCGGATTGGGCGACTTCAACATGATACCCCTCTCGCTCGCCCACCGTATAATAGAGACACATTCCCCGGTGCGGGATGTATGGCGAATACTTCATCCCGATTCATCGGTCGGTGCGGCAAGAGACAATGTGGAGCAGCTTCGCGACAAGCCGATGCCCAACGCGGAGTTTAACCTGACGAAGAATGGAGCCACATGCGATAGCGCGCTCAATACATGGCGGTGGAATAAAGCTCACAAACAGCGCCTTGATAAAGGGGAGAATGTGCAAATTCCGTCATCAGTAGACGATCCGAATGCGAAGAGGCTCGATTATATCTTCTTCAGTAGCGGAGAACACCACGATGCCACAACCGGAACGCGGACCGCCGAGTGGACGCTTAAGGAAGCCAATGTGGGCATGACTATGCGGCATCCCAAACTCTTCTGCTCCCTCAGCGACCATTTTGCTGTTGAAGCAACCTTAGTCAGGAGTGTGAAGGCGCCGTCATCTTCGAACGGCCCTTGGGCACTACCGGAGACTTATCTTCCAATCGAGGTTTACGACGAGATACTGGCGACAATAGTCAAATACCAAGGGCGAGAGTGCACTCAGCGAAGACTGCGGTTAGGCCACTTTGGCTTTCAGTTCCTCCTCACGGTTGGGTGCCTTATCGGCGTCTGGTGGTCTCCGCATAACTACGTTTCCTTTATCTTGATACTTGTCAGCTCGCTCAGTCTGAGCGTCGGCGTTATCGATGGTCTTATGGGAGGGCTATTTGTCTCGAGCGAGCTGAGAGCTCTAAAGGAGTTTGAGTGGGAGGTCAAGAACACGAGAGAAAGGGCGCTCGCAAAAGCAGAGAAACACAGTACAGCAGGGAATCCATGACGTTGAAAATCGTCCGGACAACTCTAGGACTGGTTATTCATAGGCATCTAATGTAATAATACCAAAGGACATGATCGGTCACTGACAGTGTATGCCTCGTCTGTGCACCATATGAACGCTAGGCGAAAAGCGGGAAAGGTCAAGGCAACAACCTTGGGAGACCTCGGGACGACCACAATATCCAGGAGTATCCAACCCCAGACCATTCCAAACAGCTCTGCGCAAACATCTGAATTCTTCTCACCTATACCATCATGGCCCTTGACGAGCTCCCCAAGGAACTTCTCCTCATGACTACCTCATACCTCCTTCCCCTCGACATCGAGTCTCTGGCCCTCACGATGAACAAGTTCCTCACCTTAACCTGCCTACCCCTCTTGGAGCCGCTCTTCGCCAGACGTCACCATGCAGAGCAAAGTATATCACGCTTTGGCCCTTTCGTATTCGACAACAACGTTCCAAACGAGGTCATCGAGCACCACCGTGAACTCTTCGGCATCCCTGCTTCAGCCGAACTTATTGATCCGCGAGACGTGGATCGCATGCATTCTCTAGACTACCTGCGGCTGAACGGTGATCTGCATTGGCTGGGGCCCCTAGATTCAGGAACGGATATGGAAATGCAACCGCACAAAACTTCGGAGGTGACAACATGGCAGCTCGAAGAACTGCAGCAAGCCGCGACCAAAGCAAATGTCAAGCTACCACCAGCCTTTGTCAAATTCATCTCAAACAAGTCACTCATGGACCGCATTCCGAGCTCCACGGCAAACTTCTTCGACATAACCGGCGGCCTACGCAAAGTGCCCGCAGCCATCGACGGCGGCACAGGCGGCTACAACGTATGTATGTACAGCGACCAGCAAGGCGGCGGGTACTGGAACCTCTACTTGGTGCCTGGAGAAGAGGGCGCGCATTGTGTGCTCGCTTCAGGATTAGATACTGGAGATGAGTGGGAGGATATGAGTGAGGATGAGCAGTTCGACGAGTTTCCGGTCACGGTGGATGAGAGGGTGCAGGCGGAGAGGGAGGGGTGCCAGATGGCGAGGATGATGAAGGACGATCTAACACTCGAAGGATGGGATTTTGAGAGTTGGCTGGCGGGAGTGTATTTTGAGCAATGGCTTTGGTTTATGGCTAGCAAGGAGAAGCCGCGTGACTACGAGGAGTTGGCGCCGCTGAAAGAGTATGTTCGGAATGTGTATGTGCGGGACCCTTCTTAGGTGCCGGGAAGCCTTGCGCGTCGACAGCCTGGGAAGCTTCACCTTCATGTGGGAAGAGACTGTATCAGGCTCATTCCATCCAGCCATGTCCATTTCCAATTCGTTGTCGACCCAGGCGACCAAGACAAAGAACGTGGGGACAGTTACTCGACTCCTAGATGCTCCAACGCGGACCCTCCTGGGACGGAATCCACCCCTCCACTTCCCGTCCTCGATATAAGCTACGTCGGCGACGCGAGTAAGGTTCAACTCGCCGTCTTCAGCTGCAACTAGAACAAGTCCACACAAGCCTCTGCAATGCCGCCTACAACAACCAGAATACGCTGCAGTGACACTTTAACGTTTTCGGCAACGTCAGAACTAAAGGAGTGTTCAGCCAAAGGCGTGCTTCTGGTGTCTTCCGTAGTTTCAGTCCGTTTAACAAAAGAGACAATCCAGACAGCGGGTCCCATCCAAACGGTGCAACCACGTACATGGACTGACAGTTCAAGCTCGACTGGGCTCCCAACGGGGGATATGACATCTGTTTGCTATCTCGCGTGCGAGGAAGCTTGTGTGGCACTGTTTCAAGTGACGTGTGGATAAAGGGCGGATGGCTAGAATGTGATATCTGTGTCGTTGTAGTTTATGAACTGGTGCGGAACGTACGGCTTCGCTATCCATAGTATTTCCGTTTTTGAGCTGACGGCATTTCTCGCCGCTTCGTAGGTCTCAGGTCCGGCGGTTCATGAGCAGCTCTGGAAGCTGCCGTTTTCATTTGGAGGGGAGGAACCAGGGGCCAGACTTTTGGATTTGGTATTTTCCGCTGTGCTTTTTGATTGAAGGGAAGAATGCGTCCATCCATATCGGACGGTCGCCGTTCTTTTCATTTCTTCGTCGGGCAAGCAATCTGGAGCGCACGGTGATCCCCTGCTGCCTTCTCATCCCAGCATTGAGTGCATGAGTTAGTCAGCCATGCTGCGAAGTTCTTCTACCTAGGTATCTTCGTTCCGATCACGTGCATACGTTGGAGAAGATTAGGTCGAGAAATGGGGCTTGTACCGACCAAATGCTCTGGATTAAGATTGACTCAAGTAGCGAGGCTACGCACACCAGAATGCTTCGTCCGGTCTAGGTTCAGATACTAAGCCGCGACCAAGTCAATCGCTCGATGTAGGGCGGGAGACGAGCAAGACGAAGGCTGAGTCGAGTCATGAGTAGTTCGCCAAGGCTGTCATGCATCATTCACGGGCGCGCTTCCGTCTCAAAGCCGCTCCGCACGCCTCCACGCTCGCTCAACGCCGCCGCCCTCCGAGTGTGCATCTCCATCCGTCTTTCCCGTCTTCGCACAGCGAAGGTCCACAGGCGTCCGCGCCGTTGCTCCTCCAGCATGAGCAACCCCCAGCCGCAAGGAGCCCAAGGCCCAGGGCAGGCACAGGGGCCGCAGCTGCTGAAAGCGGACGACGTGCCGAAGCTGCAATGCTTGACCGAAGACATGAAGCAGAAGTACCGGCCGGTGGTGCACAACCTATGGCAGATCATGCAAACAAAGCCGGCTGGTACCATCGAGCACAACCAGGCGCGCCAGAAACTGCAGGACTGGTCGTCCAAGCTCATTACACAAGAGCGGACATACCGCGCGAAGCTCAAAGCGCAGCAGCAGGCCAGCCAAGGCCAGCCAAACCAGCAAAACCAGCAGCCGGGCCAGGCAAGCCAGCAGGCCTCTCATCAACCCGCAAACGAGCAGCCGCAGCCGCAGCAGCAGCAGCAGCAGCCCGCCCCGCCGATGCAGCAGCCTCCGAACCCCGCCCAAGGACAGCGTCCGCCGCAGCAGAACCCGCAGAACCAGGTTGATCCCGAGATCATCAAGCATGTCCAGACCTTCAAGTACTACCTGCCGCTCGACGGCCCGCAGGAGGGAACGCAGGCGTACGACACGAAGATAAAGGAGATGCGGAATAGCTATCTCATGGCGCTGAACCGGCAGCACCGCGCGACGCAGCGCATCAAGATCCTGGGCAACATGATGGAGCAGCGGCAGAAGATGGGCCAGGAAGTCCCCGCGGAGCTGCTCAGCCAGAAAGCCAACCTGGAGAAAGAGTACGGCTCCGCAAAGGACTTTGTCGATAGATTCAGGGACAAGCAGAAGAACTACAAGGCCGAGCACGAGCAGCGACGCTCTGGTGGCTCCCAGGGCCAAGGGCAGGCACCCCAGCAGGCTCAACAACTGCCCGCGCAGCAGCAGCGTCAACCCTCTCAGCCGAACGTCAAAGAGGAGCCGCAGATTAAGATGGAGGCGGGCCAGATGTCGCTGCCGCCCCAGGCGCAGCACTTTGGCGCCATGCAGGGCGGCGCTGCACAGCAAACGCAACAACCGCCGCTGCAGAGCGCGCAGGTACCCGCACCTTCACTTTCTCAGCAACCCATGCGACAGCCGCCCGCACCTCATTCACAGCAGGCCCAGCCGCCAAACCAGCACCCGCAGTTCGCGCAGCCAGGCCAACCGCAGCCCCAGCAGCAACCGCCGCGACCTCAGATAAATCCTCAACAAGCGAACGCGCACCAGCACCAGGCGAGCAACTCACCGCACCCGCAATCCGCAAGCTCCAATCCCGCAGGCCCTCCCGTCCCGCTCTCTCACCAGGCTGCTATAAGCGCGGCGCAGAGATCGTACTCAAATCCCGACGCTCAGCGCACTACGACCCCAATGCAGCCCGGCGGACAAGGCAGCTTCCACGCCCCCGGCAGTCGTGAGCGCGAGCAGCTGAACAACCCCAAGATGCCGATACCACGCCAACTGACCGTCACTCAGCCCACACCTGTGGGTATGGGTCAGGCGCGTCCGACAATGAGTGGCCCCACCAACGGTGCTCCTGGCCAGATGGGCCAGCCCGTGCTCTCCAAGTTTCCCCAGTTCCAGCTCGAAGGCGAGGGCGATCGTGTGCTTAGCAAGCGCAAGCTCGACGAGCTCGTGCGCCAGGTCACCGGCGGTTCGGAGGAAGCGCTCACCCCGGAGGTCGAAGAGGTGAGTTCATCGAGATTCATCCGTTTGCAGCGAAATTCTTAACTTGTTGTCAGGCTGTCCTCCAGCTCGCGGACGACTTCGTCGACACCGTCATTAGCAACGCCTGCAAGCTCTCCAAGCTCCGCGAGTCTCCGCAGCTTGATGTTCGCGATATCCAGCTGGTGCTCGAACGCAACTACAACATCCGCATTCCGGGCTATGCTTCCGACGAGGTCCGAACGGTGCGCAGGCTGGTGCCCGCCCCTGGATGGACGCAGAAGATGAATGCAGTCCAGGCTGCCAAGGTCATGGGTGGAAAGACGGACATTTGATCATTTCCCTCGCCCTCTTATATTATGTTTCGGCTGTTTGCTTATGCGGTGCCGGTCATTTTGCGGTATAGATGACCAGACGAGGCTCAATCCCCCCAAAAAAAGGATGGCAAAATTCCTGAAGGTGGCTCTCGCCACTGAGACCCTCAGTTGGCCATCCTCAGTGTCAGCATCCAAAGGAGGTCCTTGCGGAGGTACAGAAACAAAAGCACGCTGGACCTGGAGGTGAGAAGGCGAAGAATAAGGCTGCGGCTAATGAACTATGGCAAGGCAGTTCTTCCCCGGTCGCTGTAATGATGGTTTGCCGTCCTATTTGGGATAGCCATCGCATGCGTTGAGATTCTGACCAACAGTTAGCACACCTGGGTCGTAACCAGGCTAGAGGCTGGCATTGGTATTTGAATAGAGATGTGAAGTTTATGATAGAGTTCTTGCACTCATTGGTGATGTGCAATTGGTCGCAGAATGTACAGCGCATGAACTGTCGATTTCATGAAAGCACGAGACAGTCCTACTAGCCAAGGGCACAGGCACGTAAGTGCAATCCAGCATAACTAGTTGCCCCTTCTACAATGCCGCAATACAACTACTACTTGTAAACTGCAGAAGCTTTGGAACTGTTTCGGGTGCCAGCGAGAACCTCGGAAAGAATACGTGGGCTTAGGAGCCAACCGCCTGCAACAATACGGTGGCACGGGACGGCGGTTGCCTGCTCGCGATCGGTGGGGACAGCACTTCTCCCACGCCTCCGTGCGACATGAGGCTCTGCCTTGCCTTATCTTTGCCACCATGCTGACCGGACGGTGTGTTTCTCATCTAACCTCCCTCTCACGGTGTGGAATTCTCCGGATAGAACGACGTGCGCAACAGCTACCCTGGAGGCCTTCGCGGGTGCGTACAATGGACGAACTAACCTTACTTACTTGTACGGCGAGCCCTTAGCCCCGGAGAATTCCCTACCGCAAGAGCCTCCCACTACCGACCGGGTTTTACCCGCACTTCTCACGTGTCGGGCCTCATTCCAAGGTTATTCCATCTGGGCCTCGCTAGAGACCACTCGCAGGATGCCCCATTCTCGACTGGATTTCGCTAGCACTTTCCACGACCTGGAGCTCGACCCGGCTGGACCTTCGTTAGAAAGTTTTTGCAGAATGGCCGATTCTTCCCTTTGCTCATCCCGATCTTCTTCTGGCTTTGAGAACTGCCGCGACTCAGCATCCCACCAGAGCAACGCTCCGGCGTCCCAAGAACCTATCGAGATGAAGGGGCGAAGCTTCACGCTGCGCGCTATTATGTCTGGACTCCTAATCGGTCTTCTAATCAACGTCTCTAATACATACTATGGACTTCGCGTTGGATCCGGTAGCGGAATGTCCATGGTTTCGGCGTTGATGGGTTTTACCGGTTTCAGACTATTCTCGAGGTACACGACGACCAGATTTGGCGCTGCGGAGAACGTTTTGCTCGTCAGCGTGGCCACGGCTACAGGATGTATGCCGTTCACAGCAGGATTGATCGGTGCAATTCCCGCCCTCGAATTCCTTATCGGTCCCGACGAAAACGGCCCGCTGCGCGAAGGCTTTGGAAGCCTTCTTGTCTGGACAGTCGGTCTTTGCTTCTTCGGGATCGTTTTCGCCGCCATGCTTCGGGGACATTTCATTGAACGGGAGCGACTACCATGGCCGGGCGCAAGTGCTACGGCCCATCTCATTAACACCCTTCATCACAGCGCTCCGAAGTCACAGTCAGCTTCTCGTAATGGTCTCTCTTCGAGGCGGGAGTCTCTTATAGGAGAACCGCCCCTTGCGTGTGTCCAGGGCGACGAGATTTCTGATGAGATCGAATGGAAATCTGCGATGAACAGCCTCCTACGGGGTGCAATAGTATCTGGAATCATTGTATGGCTCTATCTCTGGTCTCCGGGCTTTCTGATTCCACGTCATGCTGACCTCTTCCCTCAGTCTGTCACTCTGGATTTCATACCTATCCTCCACGAATTACCACTTTTTGGGCACCAAGCGGCCAGCACCTGGCTCTGGACTGTGGACCTTTCACCTGGTTTCTTCGGCCAGGGGATGATTATCGGCCCTTACATTTCGTTGCACATGCTGGCTGGTGCCATCATTGGATGGGGAATATTATCACCGCATGCAAAACGCCGAGGCTGGGCGCCCGGCCCAGTGGATGACTGGACTTCGGGATCAAGGGGATGGATTATATGGATCAGCATAGCCTCATTACTTGCTGATGCGTCGATCAAATTGGCCTGGCTTGTGGTGCGACCGTGTTGGAGGGAATACCGAGCTAACATACGCTCCGCAAGCCGATTGGCAGCCTTCTGGAGGAACCGCGCTCGACGTCGGTCGCCACCACCACCTTTCGAAAACCAGTACATGCCTATACCAAGTGAGCCACATTCTGATTCCGACCCTATACCCACTCAAAGGATGCAATGGACCACGCTCGTTCGGAAAAGATGGGAAAGTATTCCCTCGTCTGGCGGCCTCAGCGCCCTACCAGTCCTTAGCTTGGGCTTCCTGGTCTCCCTCCTCATTTGCATATTGACAGTACAACTCGTCTTTGGGAAGCTTACCCCCTGGTATTATACTCCGCTCGCCATAGCTCTGTCGCTTCCGATGGCAGCTGTGGGGATACGATCTCTTGCAAAGACGGATGTCAATCCAGAAAGCGCTATAGGTATGCATATTTGTGCTAGGAGACACGACTATGCTTACCTTGCCATATAGTCTCCCAGTTTGTATTTGCAGCATTGATTTCGCATTCCGATCCAAATGCCGTAATTATCAACCTCATATCTGCAGCCATCGCCGTAGCAGGTGCGGTCCAGTCAGGAGACCTTGCGTACGATCTCAAAGTCGGAAGCATCGTTGGCGCACGCCCAGAAGCACAAATGCATGGACAAATCATTGGCTCACTCTTCGGTGCTTTCGTATCATGCGGGGTATACAAGCTCTATGCGTCTCAGTATCCCATACCGGGCCGCTTCTTCAGGGTCCCGTCCGCATATCTCGTTCTCAGCACCTCCAGATTGCTTTTGGGCCAGGGCCTCCCAGAGGGTGTTTGGCCCTTTGCCGTGGCAGCCGCCGCCCTCTCCGCTCTGGCCACAATATTGAAAATGCGATATGAATCTCGTTGGTGGCAAAAGCTGATTCCCAGTGGAGTATCGTTCGCAATTGGTATGGATATGCTCAGGCCCAAGCGTATGATATGAGAGCCACTAACTCCTTTCAGGCATATATCTTTTGCCCTCGTTCAGCATCACCCGCGCACTTGGAGGACTGTTCTACAGCGCATATACGCAGCGTAGGAAAGACAGGGAGGGCAATCTCATCATCCTTGCTAGTGGTCTTGTGTTGGGAGAATCTATCGCGAGCCTTGTCAACCTTGGTCTTAGCGCTCTTAATGTGCCGAAGCTCTGGGTGTAATAAGGATCCTTTAGCGAGAAGCCGCTTTTACCTCTTCGTGCACATCTCTATAATGTCGAGACTTCTACATCATGTAGCAATAACGCAATCGCAGTAGAGCGGCATGCAACAATCTTATCTTCTATCCCTACTCACTAAATTTCTCGAATTGTCATTGCCGATTTCATGTCGAAACAAGGGTTCTGGTTGTCACACATTTTTCTCCAACCGCGGAACATTTGGTGGTGGAAAAAGTTTATAAGAATAGGACGACAGCACTAAAGAATTCGAGGTCATCGCGACAAATTCGTAGTGTATCCTTTTGCCTCTATCTAATAAGTGAACGAAGGCACCTAGGACCATTACGCCTGGTGTTAGGAGTGACTTGTAAGGTAAGGAGGACGAACAGCTTAGCAAATGCCCTTTGGGTCAGAGCTCAAATTGACCAAAAACAGACCAAGTCATCGAAATCCATAGTCTCGAGCTCCCTTTCTTCTTCGTCCGGTCAGATCTCTCGTCGAAGTAGTTTCGCCCGTTCGACCCAACGATTTCCCATCTCGACGTTCTGCTCGCCACCCAGAGACAGCAAGTGAACACCACGCAAGAATGATGAGCGCGCGGACTCGTTTTTATACCATTGACGGTCTCCCCAGATACTTAGGGCGCGGTCGAAGTAGGTCCTTTTTCGTGCGTGAGCATGGTATCCTCCAAAGTTGGAGGGGGTCTTACTTACTGGGCCAAGGTATGTTCCTTCCTCCGGATATAGTGCTCAGCTAGCTTATGACAAGCATCGGCCGTGCGGTGGTTGAACCGGTCCAATGTCGATTCATACTGCTTGAGGCAGTCCTTATGTATGGCGAAGGCTTCATCCCAGAATTTGCTTGCAGACTCATGATCCCCCTCGGCCTCCAGACGCATTGCTTTGCTAGATCTTACATTCCCAAGAGCATGGAGGACCCTTCCCGTTCTGGGTTGTAGTTAGTAAGATAGCTAACGCATGTCGGTTTCAGAACAAGGGTCCTTCAACTTACTTGTAAGACACTCTGTCCAACTTTCCATGAAGTTTCTCTCGCTGTATGAGCAGGTCTGTCAAGGTTTTGTCCGCAGCATCAAGCTCCCCTTGAACCCAATATGCCAACCCTAGATTGCAGACCGGGAAGCCAAACTCATCTGGATCCACTGCGATTGACTTGAGCATCTCCACGCTTTGCTTAAAGTATTCGGTCGCCAGGGCAAACTTCCTAACCATCATATAGGCAATTCCCATCTAACTGTGAGCAAAAGCGAGTCTCAAGTCGGGTTCATTGCCCTTTGCGGCTTCAGCTTTCCGTATCGAGAGACACAAAATGTTGTGCTCTAGACACGTTTGAGCATCGTTCGTCTCATTTGCTAATGCACCCATAGTAAGGTGCATATCGCTAACCAAAGGCTCCTTGGTAATGTTGAACTGCTCGCACAATGAGAGCACCAATCTCAAATAAGGTTTTCCCTCGTGCGAGACGCCTCGTTCGTGAAGATATCTAGCATGTATTTAGCTCGGTCTGCTGGCCACCTTATCCTCCGAGTAGAATCTGCACTTACACTGCTGCTTCGTTCAGAAGCATAGGAAACGTTGGGTCCACTTCATGGAGGTCCCAAGAATCGGCGTACTCGAGGTAGAGCTGGTAAGATCGCTCTAGGCGGGGTAGTAAATGCTCACATACCGCCCACCTCTTGATTTGCTGGCTGCAGTGATCTCCAGGTGCCCAGACTATAGCGAGTAGAGATACTGCATCCTTGAATGTTGGGTAGCGATGGCTCTCGTCAATGCGAGTTCGGACCTCTGCTTGTATCACGCGATGAATCCACAGTTCTTTTTTGTGAATATTACGCTTGATAATAGAGGACGCAAGAAGCTCGTATCGGGCGCTCTCGAAAACCGAATTGGTCCAGTAGAGATTACCTTTCTCTTTAGACGTCTGAGTGTTCAGGAATATGTACTCTTGTATTCGATCAGGGTTCATGAAGGCAAGCAACTGGAGGAGCCTGGTCGCATGTGGACTGAGCCCCTGGAAGTTGTACGCGGTGGCAAGAGTGTAACCGTATCGATATTCCTGGAGAGGGTTGCCAACGTTGTGGATCTCCGCATAGCGAGCGTCTGTGGCGTACAGGCTCACGAATTCTCGAATTGAAAGGTTTCTGCGCCGAATGAACCCCGCCATCTGAGCCATGGCTAAAGGCAACCCTGCCAGATGATTTGCCAACTCAATCGACGCAGTTTGTTCATCCATGTTTCGATCTTGCTCTGATTTCGTGATCAATTTCCGGAGAAGCGTTGCGGAGTCGGTTGTTGATAAAGGCTCCATGTCGATCCCAGATCCATTGGAGAAGAAGTGTTCCTTTGCAAAGGGATCCCGACTAGTTACAAGCACCGAGCCATTTCCGTGGTACGGGACGTAGTCAGTGATAACATCCAGGTTGTCAGCGCTGTCGAAGATGAGCAACCAGTTCTCATTCTCGCTGTCGTTGCTACTCCTCGGTTTGGTAAGCCAGGCCTTGGCTATCTCTATGCTTGATTCGAGGCTTTTATTCTCTTCAGCGGTCTGAAGCCTTAAATGAGATGCGATGCGGCCGAAATCCGAAGCAAGTTGCGACACACCGCCTG
Source organism: Trematosphaeria pertusa (assembly GCF_010094035.1). Lineage (NCBI taxonomy): Eukaryota > Fungi > Ascomycota > Dothideomycetes > Pleosporales > Trematosphaeriaceae > Trematosphaeria > Trematosphaeria pertusa. The sequence goes on along the minus strand of NW_022987238.1, from coordinate 121,812 downwards.
CTTCCAGCCAAAAGATGGCCGCAAACTTGTCTCTCCTGGAGTGCGCATACTCTACTGCGAGGTCAGTCTTCCCGATTCCACCCATACCGCAAAGAGCAAAGAGACGTGTGCTCTGTGCGTTCCCCCAATCCTGAGTCCCTCTCGGAAGAAGGTGCTCATCCATGATCTCCAATATATCCTTTCGGCCGATGAAATCCGGGTTTGGATACTGCGAAATCGTGAAGCAGGGGAGATGGCATTTCTTGGTCTCCAGGAGATGCTCCGTGCTAGTGTTTGAGATTAAATGCAAACGCAGTGGAGGCCTGAGCGTCGTCGACACTTGGGGGTTGTCTTCGTGCTTTTTTTTTGTGGAGCTGGAGTTCGTTGCTTTGCCCGACCTGATCGGTTCGATAGGGGCGAGGTTCAGTGGATTCAAGGGATTTGAGATTGGAGGTTGTCGCACTGTCGAACTGCCGACCTCACCGATCCATCTCTTGCTCTTTACAGTAGCGTCAGCATGCAGTTTGCTTCATTCCTCGCATCTTACTTACCGTCAAGATCCTGAAGCAATGAACGAAGAAATTCTCTCGCTGAATACGTATCGTTCTTCAGCATCGGTAGCTTGCAGAGCTCATTATGGCTGAGATGCACACCGAGTAAACGCTCTGCGTCCGATGATACTGTAGCAAATTGGTCATCGACAAGTACCTTTGAGAATTGAGATGAGTTATCAATACTCCAAAGGAGGTCCACTTACCCTACTTCTTTTGCTGAAGAGCCTAACTCCAGAGCGGGGGCCTGCACATTCGAACACAGATAGGAGAGGAACCGTGGCAATTTGTTCGAACGCTGCGGCGGGATTTGCTAGTTGGAAGACATCTTGAAGCCCCCTTCTGAACCGCAATCTTAGCGCAGCTATACAGAACTTGGTTGTGTCGAAGTAGGGTTTCTTCGTCTGGTCCACTAGCGTGAGGCGTTCCCATGAACAAGATGCCAGAAAGGCACTCCACGACCAGCTTGAATCTTGGGTCTTGGACATTCTGATGCGCTAGAAGTAGTGCCTCCAAAAATTAGTCTTGCGAAAAAGTACCGACCACATAATGGCCACAGGGCGTATATACCTTCTTTAGGAGCACACCTCCAAGAGAATGAGCGACAAAGATGATCGGTCTATTTGGAAACTGTGCAAAGTCAGTTTCATGGGCTAGCGCTTAATTTGAGTGGCGTCTGGCGACCACATACCTCAGTGGCGAGGCGCGCCAGCTCCTCAGCCAAGTCAATTCCAGCCTTGAGGAATTTCTCCCATGTAAAATCCTCCGCGAGTTCGAAGGACGGATCGTAGATATACATGTGTAACTGCGAGACAGGCTTCACTGAGACAGCTGCTTGTTCGAGCTCGGTTCTCAAACCCCAAGTGTGGACCAGAGGCGCAAAATAACCGGGGACAGCAATGACGAGGGCATGTGATGATAACGTTGCACTCACTTTGGCTCGACACCGGTCTCGTTGCTATCGCGCAGTCGCACGACGCCGCTCAGGCTAAGGGAAGATTGGCTAGAACCTATTTGCACAGACGTGCCGCTGTGATGACTAGTAGAGCGTTCAGAAGCTTGCCGCTTGAGGCTATCTCGATGGCGATGCATTGGCAAGGAGATGATGTGAAAGAGTAGTACTAGCAAGTAGACCAAGCACCGCACATACACCTCACTTATGTTTAACCGATGAAAGGGGTCCCTTACGGGCTGGTGGAACGATTCCGGGGGAGCAAAAGCCTTGAGTTGTTACTCGTAGTGGCTACTGCGCAAGGCTGTAGCCCGAACACTCCAAGATGGTAAACCGTAACAAACTCATCCCTGACCCTAGAAGCTGGCTTTTGGGGTTACATGAGCACCATAGGCGTGTCTCCCTCGTGGAGGCAGGTTGAGAGACCAAGTAGCACTCGAGCCTCATTCAAGCCTAGGTACTTAGAAGTGCAACAGCAGTGCCACCCTATCATTAGTAAGTACTAGACATGGTCGATCATGTACTCCGATGAACCTTTAGTTTGTAAGACATTTAGCAATCGTTGTTGCTGGCGTGATCGCCGATAAAATGGCTGCACACCCCACGCACCGGCACGCAAAGCTGGGAGTGATCATCAAACAGGGCGCTGTTGGTCCGTCATGGCCCGTGTGCCACACCTCCCTCATGCGTGGTACGAAACCGGCAAATTCTGATTCACGCTGGACCAGAGAGCGTGAACGTCAGTATGAACCACTCACATTTATACCTCGACTTTTCCAATAAGTTTCAAAGCCCTGCACTAGGTACCCCCGCGAATTGTCCATACCAGTCATTGCCAAAATCCAAATTCTTCGTCCGCCAATATGGCCAGCAGCTCAGCTTCCAAGATTCAGCCATGGAAGGCCATGAAGACCATGGAGGAGAACCCAAATCCCGACCTCACCAAATTGAAGAAAATCCAGGCGGCCGAACCCTCCATGGGCAGCTCTCGGGGGTCCTCCGTCAGCAAGCCCATGGACCGCAGGACGGAATATGGGAGCTCGGCTAAGGAAGCGGCCTCAGATGATAGGGCTCTTCAGAATTAGAAGCCAGCGACTGTAAGTCCAAGAAAATCTTGGTTACACCTGACGAAGATTAGACTTTGACTAATGTATATAAGTCGTTGAAGCTGACGCGTGAATGATGGCGAACGGAGACGGCGAAGAGCTGGTCTAAGGTGCAGCGATAGTACACCAGTATGGAGCAATACTACAGAGTTACCTGCCACTACAAATGGAGCCACCCGCGTCGGTTGCGACAATGAATTCAGGTCTGCTCTTGTTTACATAGCCTATCGTATGAATTGAAAGTGATGTATGTGCAGGCCGAACTGCTTGATGATGAAGCTACCTAGGTACGTGAGTGAAACAAGATGGTCGACGTGCGGATCAGCATGTTTGCGTTGTCAGTGACCAACTAGGACTAAATGTATTAGAGCAGGGGCGGCACGGTAATACTGCTGTGTGCACTGATAGAGGGAGGACATGAAGCTCCTATGCTCGTTCAAAAGCATCAGGAAGCTCCTGAGGAGCCTTTATAAGAGTCTCTCTCAACTATCACGTACCGACATAGGCGTTTGACAGGAGCTTCTATGCTCACACTCCTTCGTGCACAAAGGGCTCAAGGAGGCCGACTGTGTTGGAGTAATTCCATATTTGAACCCACAGGTCAGATGGACGCATGGGCGAGGAAGCAACTCCGTGTGCGAGGCGCCGTTTGGGACCGCGAGCGCTCCGTAGCTCTGTATTTCAACCTTGGAATGGAGCTTTCATGGTCTCCTAGAGGCCGCAAGACAGCCAGACGGAGTGGTTCTCTTGGCTGCGAGCGTACAAATGGTGGCGAATGTAATGGTGACCGAAGACCTAAAACAAAAATAATTCGCATTATAGCCGTAGCTTTAGAATTCCGGATCTTGTTGCGCATCACAGGTATGATAAAGCGAAAGAATGCTGCGATGTAGGCAGTCGACAATTCCAAACAGTGGGTCCAATATAAGACCCTAAACGGAGTTCACTTGCATCATTACGTCTTATGCATCTTCCAGGGCATGCTTGATACCAAATCCTTGATCAATCCGACCAAGGCTCGGACGCTGGGTAGTTCATATCTGCATACATAACCAACAGTCGCACCTCGATGCTTTCCCTTAGTGGAACCGTGTCGTCTTGTTCTGGGAGAGGAAACGCACCGTGAGGACACGCTACATGTGGTCAGCCTCATAATAGTAGGCGCTGAAAGGAAACGGGAGCGGAGCGGGCCCTAAAAGTGAGACTCACGCCAGGACGTAGAACCAACAGAGTCGACAGCCTTGAAGACAAGTATTTCATCGTCCTTGTGGTCAGGAAGTCAGAACCACTTCTGCTCCTCGTTGAAATGAACCATGCAATTCTCTGCTTGATACTTGGGGTAGAGTATATCCTAGGTGTTACCGGATATATAAGGCGTCATAACTGAAAGAGCAGAAGGATTGGATCCTTTTGCTCCGGATACTAGGGTACCAGGTCAGCCTGGTCAACGCTAGCGGCATCGCAAACGGCCAGAGGCCAGTCTCCGATGGGAAGTCGACACGGTTTCCAGACGCTATGTGGTGATTTGTATCTTTGGTCATTCTTGGGTTCGCATAAGATAGGCTTACGTGATGATTTGCCATCGGGACTGAAGGATTTGCGCAGCAACATCTCCGTATACCTCGTGAACGATCGACTTCGCGGCACCGGGCGTTACATCTAGATATCATATGAGAAGGTGGAATAGGTATCTCGATTTGAGAACTTGGGAGATGTACCAACATGTGTCAGAAGACTCGGCTGCGGTCTGGGTGGAAGTCTGCCATTGAAGTAGGGGAATTGGGGAACTTTTCGCCTGAGCTGAAGCCTCGTCAGCCTGTGTGTGCGCATCATTCGCAACGAACCGACCTGATTAAGCGCCTGTGTTGTGCGGGCGCTATTGGTGGCTGTTGTTTTGTGTTGACGCGGGGTTTCTTCGGTCACATTCCCGGCCTTGTGCAACGACTCCCCTACTCCCCAAGGCAGCAGGCATGGCAGACTTGTCAACCACAATCACGAGAGATTGTGCACTGCACAAAGCCGAGGAAATTCTATATTGCACCTTGATGCTCACATATCTTTGCATACGTGTTTGGCACGCGCCAATGCAACAAAAGCAAACCCCAACAAACTTCAATGTCGTCAACCAGGCCGCCACAATCCGCCACGAGCATCGACGACGACGTCGAAATCACCGTGGGGGATGTCAGATACCTCTTGATCCCGAACAGTGAGGTTGTATTCCATCGCCGGGGCCCCTTGCCTCCCCGCCACCACTTTCCCCTCCACCCCTCCCTCTTCCCTTCGGGTATTGCGCTAACTTGTCCAGAATTTTCTCCATGGCGCCAGTTTCGGGGGCGACGCTGTTGCCTTGGTGCTTGTGTATGTTGTTGCTGCGGGCCACAAGATCTCCATGTCCGCTCTGCGCGACTTCCGTGCCAACATACTGGAGCGTGACGACGTGTTTCGACCCGACTTCTATCACAATCTTGTCTTCTATGGAAGCAAGAAGGAGGATGTCCACATCGACCCCGACGCCCTAGACGAGCTGGCCGTGTGGAATGTGAAGACCCAGACGTTCGTCGCGGGTAATCCGGGAGCCAAAGTTGCTCCTGGTCCATATGCATTCCTGAGAGGGAAGACCTGGCAGCCATGGAGGATCTACTACGACTTCAATGCATGCTTCATGACCTCATTCAAGCCTTCGTCAGATGCTCCTGGAAGATGAGTGTCCTTACTCCCTACGCTTTCGAGTGCGAGAGGACTGACTTCTGTATACTTTAGCTGTAGTCGACAGTCCCCGAGCCGGCATCGACGGGAGGGTCGTTGTACCATCTCGGTGCTACTTTAAACCATCCAAGTTGCGTCCTCTTGACGGTGCTAGGATCAGTGTCAAAGACAGCATTGACATCGCAGGACACAAGACCACTCTCTGCAACCGATCATGGATCGAGCTTTACCCGCCCAAGGCCGAGCATGCAGCCTGCATTCAAGTCCTCCTGGACGCTGGCGCTGTGATCGTGGGCAAAGTAAAGCTGCAGGCAATGATCATGCGAGAGGAGCCTCTGGAATGCGTCGAGTTCACCGCTCCTTTCAATCCTCGTGCTGATGGATATCAAAATCCCTCTGGAAGCAGTCATGCGAGTGCAGCGGGCATTGGTTCATATGACTGGCTTGACTTCTCAGTCGGGTCTGATAGTTTGTATCCTCGATGTCTCGACTGATCGAGAGCTACTGATAGGGTACCAGCGAACGGCAGTGGTCGCAAGCCTGCTTCCTATAATGGATGCTTCTCAATTCGTCCCTCTACAGGCATCATGGACAGGCAGGGTGTCGTAGGCTATTTCCCGTAAGCTTGACCCGAACCACGATGACCAAAATATTGACTTTGTGGCGCCTATCTCAGGCAGTTTGACATGCCAGTCTTCTACGGTAGAGATATCTCCAGATTCTCCGAATTCATATCTGTGTGGTATGGAGACTCACCAACGCTTCGTGCTCCCTCGGAGGTTCGTCATATTTGGGCCCCCCACCCCTACTATTTCATCGAACTCACTTTAGCCCAGATGCCGGTCGAAATCCTATATCCCTCGGACTATCTTCCAACTTCGAACGCCGCGCAGACTCGCTTGATTGACAAACTAGTCTCAGGCATGGAGTCTGCCCTGCAGGTCAAGAGAACACATATATCTCTGGCCGAGCTGTGGAAAAGGGATTGTCCTGATGGCACGGAGCATCGCAATATCGCAGACTACCTTGATACGGTATGCTTGAGGTCAAAAGGCCATGTGAAGCTTTTGCTGACTTTTGTGGGCCGGTATCTATCCTTTCTATCATGATCAATACCACAACCTCGCTCCGTTCAGAGAAGAATATGCAAAGAAGTATGGGAAACCCCCATTCGTCCACAGAGCTTTGCATTGGCAATGGCAAGTGAACTATCTACTGTTCAGTGTTAGGAGCCACTGCTGACGTGCTGGCTTCAGGGACGTCGGCAAGTCGATTTCGCAGGAGGAACGCGACGAATGCTGGCGCCGTTCCGAGGTCTATCGGCACTGGCTTCTTGGGAAGGTCTTCAAAGCGGACTCGAAAGATTCCATCACCATTATGGTCCTTCCCATTGAAGCTGGAGAGCCGAACTACCGCGACGCTGAGCTCCCGTGAGTGCTCATACGTCTTGGGCTGTTATGAAATACTCACAACACTGCGTAGGCCGTATGGGTTGCTGAGTGGCTATGCTGCGTTGAATATGTCCCCGATGATGCGAGCACCCGAGGTCACCGCACCAGGCAAGTTCTCTCTCTTGTTAATCCCCTGCATTCGTACTGACGAGCGCGGCAAGTTGGTGATATTCCATACAACTCCATAGTCACCCAGAGGGAAGAGCTCCCAATCGCAGCCTCAGTCATCGGAGCCCCAGGTATGACTCCCCTCTGGTCAATGCTCTTGCTCCTGGCTGACATTACTTGCCGTAGGCATGGACCTCATCCTCGTGGATCTGGTAGAGAAGGGTATGAATGCTGTAGGGGTGCCGACAAAGGTCAAAACTGGGCGGTCAATGTATTGAGAGGTTACACGACGCAGTCTAGCTTCCTCCCGTAGAGTTCTACAAAGCCTCTTTGGCGCCACCAAGCGGACTATCGCATCCCACTATAAAGAAATGCGCACACAAACCTTTAGAATGAACTTTACCGTGTGGTGCGTCACATGTGAACTATTGACAATCGAAAATACTATCATTAGATAAAATGTGGGCCGCGAAACCTAAAGCTCCACCAAGATGTGGCGTAGGGTCTTGTTCGGTTAGCCTTATAGGACCAGTTCCAGTCAATGGTTTGAGTTAACCGCTCAGCCTTCTCATTACGGCTACTAGTCACCTATGCTGCGGCTACTAGTCACCTGTACTTCTGCCTGTAGGTCTCAAAGCCACGTTACCTTGGCCGACTGCCAAAAGCGCGGCTGAAGATGCCTATAACTATGAGCAGTACCCTGCTGCAGCTCTTCCTCTCGCGTAAGAGGAATCTTACACGGCCCAACCATATCTGAGTACTGATGAAGGGCAACTCATTGCTTCATTTGTTAAAAGACCCATCTTAGGCATTCTTCATACGTCACAATGTCTCATGACCAGGGTAATGATCTCCTCTCTGGCCGGCTTGTTCCAGGCTAATCAAAGTGACAGAGAGGACCTTCAAGGAAATCGAAATATATTCCAAGAGATCGAACAAAGGCCATCTTTATCCCAGACCAGATCTCATCATTCTAAACCGCTACCTGAACGATACCGCCATACATAGATCGGTCGCCGAGTCTCCGAGTGCTATTCCTGCGAACTCGGGCGAGAGTGTGACGGACAATTTCGCTGTGATCCATGATATCAGGGCTGGTGACGGTATTTGTTTTGAAGGATCACTGAAAGAGTTAGTAGACTTCGGGGCCTACGACAGCCCCTCTACGTCATTGCTCCTCTTCCTGCGCGGCTCCGCCTCGCCTCAGTGGCTGGCGGCTGTTGAAGGACTATATAGAGCCAGCCCCGAGCTCTATTGGCGCCATTTGGATTTCCAAACATTCGCATCTGGGGCTAGAGACTTGTATACTCCACCGGTGCTACCCGGGGCCTGAGGCTGCGAACCAGAGGATCTTCAACAACCTCGTTCTCTCGAGTCGGAAGCCATGTCCAAATATTTCCAGCAACTGCGCAACAAAGCTAGAACAGCCGACTCAGTGGTTTACAAATGCCTGCTGCTGAGCAAGCAGGAATATGTCCTGGAACAAACTGTTTCCATCGACGGAGATCTTCCCCAGAGTGCCACGACCTGGTACAAGATCCTGGGATACGTACTTCTTTCTAGTGATTGTGCACCAGCCGTTTGATATTCAGTCGCAGTAACGCGACAGCGCTGCACAGCAACGAAATCCCATTGTCCATGCTATCTCGAATGGAGCCAACCGTATCAACGCCAAGTCGGAAGAGTGGTGGAGGGTAGCGTAGAATATTCGTCTACTTCCCTTTTAATATGGATGATGTCTCGATATAGACCTTGCTAGTCGGGACGCGCTATAAGCCCTGAGCGAACTCTTCCGCTTCGCTGCTTTCGCTGAGGTACAACTCCTTAATCTTCTCTACGGGCGTATCGAGTTTGAGCTCTCTTTTGTCGGGAACGACTGCGTCGGACAGTACCACTCCGTGTCATTGCTGAATTTGAGGTATATCAAGACACTGCTGGCATCGCATCTATAGCGCCTCAATGAGACTATTAGTATCCTGCGGAACCGTCACTCACTCGGCTGGCCACGTGTTAATAATGCCGCGACGGCCAAAAAAGAGGCTGTTCTGTTGTTGCTCGCTGACTTTGAGCATCTACTCCGGCGCGCGGAGACCCAAACCAGCGAATGTGAGTAGGGCATGGTCACGCTAGCCAATGGCTCGGTGCTGGAGGAGTCGAGGCGCTCCGTAAACACGGGGTTACAGGTGCAGAGACTCACGGCAATCGGTGCCATCTTCATTCCTTTGTCATTCGTTTGCTCGATATGGGGGCAAAACTTCAAAGAGATTGTACCAGGAACGAAGCCTATATGGTTGCTCTTTGCCTCGGCTGCACCGCTCGTCTTGTTCTCTCTATAATTGGGATGGCATCACTAAAGTGCGTCGCAGGGTTGCGTCAAGGCGGACGGTGAAGCCCCAGACAGACACTGAGCCGCCCAGATTGAAGCAAAATCCTACTTCGCCTACCACCAAATGTAGTACGTAGTAGATCTAGAGAGGAGATCAAGCACCAAACAAAATTGGGTTTACGGGTGGCAGTTCTCGCCTTTCCTTTTCGTAAAGGGTGCAAGATGTTCCCTTGCACCCTTAGAAAGATGCCGCCTGTCACTGCTGCCCAGTCGGTCCTCGACACGGACAGGTAAAAAAAAAGAAAATCCTCCCCCGCGTGGGCTCGAACCACGAACCTCCTGATCGCTCAGTCCTTGGACCTAACAGTCAGACGCGCTAGCCAATTGCGCCACGGAGGATTTTTTGATATCCAGGCATTGCTCCACGGAATTTTATGCGGCATTTTGAAATTAGCCAATACATAACTTATGAGCTCTGCTGCTCAAGGCTGGACGAATAACGTGGGGGAAAATTTGTTGGCTTTGTGCGGGCTGTGTGACATCTGGCGTGCCGGTATCGGAAGATGGCTGCGTCAGCGTGCTTACCTGATACTTGGTGGGGTGGGACATTCGCAACCGTTTCCCCCTTCTAACGGAGAGAACATACCCAACTAAAATGAGTGCCGTTTCAACGAAACATACGCCCACGGAGAGAAATGCTGCAGCATGTTGACTGCCTGGCAAGTCTGTGGGCTTGACTTCTGATCTCTGTGCTTGCAGCATTGCTCCCCGACCCGCTTTAGGAATCCACGTTGTGAATCAGCACAAGCCTATCCAGGAGCAAGCCCTCCTTCAATTCTCCAAAGGTGGTTTAGGCGAGTAGTTCGGGTCCTCGAAATCTCTGAGGGCTTGATGTTCGCATGCCGGTACCGAACCCGCACGAATCCAGGATGATTCTCGAAGTTGTTCCGTCGCGAGTCTCAGCGAAAGCGGCCTTTCGAGAGCCTGCGCTTTGTTAGCAAACATACTTTGACAAAAAGCCTGATAATTGTTCGAACTACTTCAGGTGAGGGCCTGCTTCGAAGCATCTCGAGATCTCCGTCATTGCCCTGCTCGCTTGCGAACGTCGTGATACACTTCAGTACACATTCCTAAGAGCCAGGGCTTCATTTGGGGAAGAGGCACGTCTTGGAAATTTCCGCCTGCAAGCCTCCCACGGAAGGAGACCTAGGCTGAATGTTTCGTGTGCCCTGACCTACGCATCCTTCACTCTAATGCCGAGTCGACACGCGGGATTCGTTACTAGGAGATGGGGCTTGATGGGGAAGAGGTAGAAGGTGGAAAAATCCATCTCTAGACCTTCAGCAACTAACAGGGACCAAAGCACGGTGGGCCTCTCAGCAGTGTGGATGGCGGATGTTGCGATGGACATAAAGGGAACGAGATGTTAATTGTGAAGCCAAGACTATGAAGAACGATGCCGATTTCGGGATAAGGAATGCTCTTGTTTACAGGTACCCACAGAGATGATCACGTGCCTTCCCTGTCCTCTCCGTCAATAGGGAAGGAGCGCCTCGTTCACTCTCGGACAATATCACGGCCGCCAGACGGCTGTCAGGCTGCTTTGGTAGCTAAGTAAACAATTAGAAATGCATTTAGACGTAAGAATGGCGCTGTGTAAGGCGTCGTGAGCGCATAATACATAGGTAGGTTGACTAGTATTAGTGTGGAGTATCGATGTGGCGAACATCGCTGGGAAGCTTAGGATGCACCGAGCCCGTTGGTCGCCCCAACAGTTGGAGGGAAGTTTACAGCGGTGATTCGAAGCAGGATTTTGGTGAGGTTGATAACACAGTCGTGTATCCAGGCAGCATCTCTCATGGACAAAATCTCATTTACCCTCTATCGTTGGTATCACGCCGCTTCCTTCCTCCTCACTTCCTGCCCCATATTCCATCTCAGGTTTTAGAATAACAATGCCATATGGATCTCTATCCACCTCACTGACCAGCACCTCAAAGTCCTCCTCGTCCAACGCCTCCTTAATGCCCTCATCCTCGACTCCACTGTTCTCCTCCCTCACCGCCTTCTCCTCCCTCACCGCCGCCCACTCCTCCTCCACCGCATCCTCCAACTGCTCTCTCAGAACCTCGGCCAAGAACCCGCGTTCTGAATTGCTATGAAACAAGTTAATCACCACCTGCCCCTTCTCGATCGCCGCCAGAGCCTCGTGATGGCTCATCTCGCCCGTGAAGAGTAGGTCGACGTCGAGATTTAAGAGGAGGGAGGCACCACTGCCGGCGCAGATGCCAACGCTCGAGATACTTAGATCTGAGATGGACGTGTTTTGCGGAATGGCGATGGGGAAGCCTTTGGGGTTGTTGAGGCCGCGGCCTATGCGGTCGAGAAGAGCTGTGAGGGGTTGGGGCTGTGTGAAGTGGACGATGCGGCCCATGCCTGCGCCGGGATGAGATTCTAGCTCTGGCGACTGCGGAACGATTGGGCGGCGGGTGTGGGGTACCGCGGTTGTTGTGGGAGGGTCCTGTTTCGAGAGATGCAGTGTGGTTTGGCTGGGATGGTGCGAGAGGGTATACACAGCCGGCTTCTTGTCGACGAACGGATCATCTTCGTCTTCCCGTCTCTTTTTCACCGCCTCATCCGCGTCCTGCCCAAAGCTCGTCTTCGTTCCCGTCACAATATCTGCCAACCAGTCTCCCAGCCCTCCTGGCGCAGCATCAACAGCCGTATGCGGACTATACACGCTAATGCCATGACTAGCCAACCGTAGCAGTGTCTGCTGCTGCGAGTTTGCGAACGTAAGGGACTTTAGTCCCCGGAATATGATCGGATGGTACGCGATGATGATAGAGGAGTTGAGTGCGATAGCTTCGTCCGCGACGGCTTTTGTGAGGTCGATGGTAAGGAGGACTATGTTGGATGGGCGGCGCGAGGGGATGAAGGCGGCTTCGAGGAGGAGGCCGGTGTTGTCCCAAGAGCTGTCTGCTAGGGCGGGGGGGTAGCTGTTGTTTGTGAGTTCCGTACTTGATTGATAGAGATGGAACTTACAGCCTGCGCATAGCTCTCACGACCGCTTTCGAAAACGGTGCAAAGCCGGTAGCTATACTCATGATGCAGGCGCGTCTGAAGGTCGAAGAAAACATTCAGTGTCCTCCCCGAACCACCTTGCAGCGTCAACACAGACCTCGGGAGGAGCTCTCATTCTCAAGCTCCCAGCTGGAGTACCTCCGCTAATCCCTGCGCATGCCGCACAGACCCCATCACGTCATCTCTCGCCAAACTCACAGCGCGGTCCCGCCATCTGATAAACTCCTTATCAGATCCGAGGATTCGGCTCCCATAAAAGTAATTACCAAGGAAGCACGCAATGGACCCACGCCACAAACTCTACAAACAACTCGGCCAGCTTACCGTTGACCCCGAAGCTTCCAAGATGACTGCTGCAAGGACGGACGCAGAGGCGGAGCAGGCGGCCGCTAGCTCGGGAGTTACGCCGGAGGCGATTAAGAGGAAGTTGGAGCAGGGTCTGGGCGCGACGTATGTGGAGATTGAGGATATGAGCGGTATGTTCTGAATTCTGGCATCGATTTTTAGGAGTGCTATGGGTATCGAGAATTGTTTGGAAGCCTGCATTTGGAGATTTAAGTATTTGTTGTCGTGATGTGTTGGCTGATATCGTGTGCAGGTGGATGTGGGCAAATGTTCGAAGCCATCATTGTATCCCCGCAGTTTGCAAAGAAGACAACATTGGCAAGACACCGACTAGTCAATGGAGTCCTGAAAGAGGAGATCGCGGCGATACATGCGTGGACGCCAAAGTGTCATACGCCTGAAGAGTGGGAGAAGAAGAAGCCTCAGACTTGAGTGCTCGACTTCCGACTTGCTATGTTCGACCTTGACGTCCTACATGTGGGAATGCATCACGGTATGCTCGAAGCAGTTGCAAATCATTGAAGACAAGGGTATGCACGGAAGTGCATAGAGTGGGTGTCGTGGACTTTCTATTTTGCGAGGCCAGCATGAGATGGGTGGCAGTCTTCCGGCTTCACTTTAGCTCAATAGCACACGAATCTCTCCACTGGTGCGCGGGAACAGGTCCCTCAGTCCCGGCGCCGGTTCCTCCTCCTCCGGCTCATCGTTATAGAGCAAGTTATCTGCCGCAAGTATCTTGCTCTCCACGAATTCAAAATCTTCACAAAACCTTCCCGCTGCTTCTTCGGTGATATCTTGTACCATCTTTCTGTTTCGCAACCGCTTGAGATTCTCCGCGGCATCGATGAGCGCTGAAGGTAGGAACTCGTCCAGCTGCTGGCTTGCCGCTATCAACGCTTCAGGTTTGAAAGTGTCTAGCTCCGGGATCGTCTTCAGACTCTCTGAAGAATCCGTGATGACCGAAAGAGCTTCAAGGAGGTTGTTCAACCCGGAAGTACGAGTGAAGTACTGGTGCTGATACTCGATCAGCTTTGCGGCATGTTCGCCTATCGTGTCGCCCATCTCGATGATACGGTCGCTTGCGAATGAATATGGCGACAGCACTGCTTTCGCTGCCAGGAGACAGTTGATGGCAAAGACATCACTGTTGGGTGCCTGCAGCCCTTTGTATAGGTTTTCGCAACCGCCAAGGAAAGGATCTAGGGTCTCTGCGAGGACTGACTGAAAGCCGTCCTCCTGGCTATCCACCGTTGCTATAGACGTGTCGTAACTCTTCGCAAGTGCCTCCAACATTTGGAGCGCTTCCTCTAAGAAGTCCGGTGGTGACAGGTCTGTGGGCGCCACGGCTAAGTCGCTCTGAGCGGCTGCCACATAATCTCTCATGTTGGCGCGGAATTGTCTCATAGCTGAGCCTTCTAGTGTGCTGAAAAGCTCCAGCACTTCCGAGTCAGCTCCGAGCAGCTTGACAAACGTGTTCTTGTAAAAGCCAATGAGGTTCGCAATCTTATAGGCTAGCGTCGCATCGTCGTGGCTCTGGATGACCTGCTCCGTGCGCTGCCGGAGTAACCGAGCCACGCCTGTGAGGTCCCGACTGACGAGCTGATTCAAAGCCTTCTTTCCGTCAAACACCTCCTCGTCTCCCTCAGTGCGCAGCCACGGTTCGCTCTCTAAGCCAGCCTGGATAGATCGTTTGATTTCATCGCCGTCGGATATGAATAGCACTTCTAGAGCCTCCCGTTCTGATACCGTGGCCGAGTGAGCCCAAGCAAGCATATCGCCAACGTAACGCAGGGGATCATGGGCGTGGAACTCGATGGGTTTCGTCGCCAAATTCTGTGTCTCCGAGGTTGATCCCGTCAGGGCTGCATAGAATGCATCTGATAGAATGTTCTCCCGTGCCTCCGCGAAAAAGTCAAGGCAGTTCTGGAATAAGGCAGGGCGCTCAGCGAGAACGCGCAAGGAACGCCTGATTGATGCATTGATCTGAGGATTCTCGAGATCCAACGTCTTGAATTCTCGCTGTATCCACCGGTAGAGCTTCTGATAAGCAGCATTGATTTGCTTCGAGCTTTTCTCAAGCACTTCGAGGCCCAGACGTTGATCTTCCGTCCCTAGCAGCACCTGACAATCGTGATGGATCTTCTTGGCTCGCGTGAGTGTCTGGAAGAACTCCTCGTCTACAGGCTCAGCGGTCGACGTCAAAATCGTAGACTCCTCGTCTGAAATGAGGAAGTGCGAATTGAAAGCACTCAGGATCTGCTGCTTAGTCTCCACCTGTTTCCTCTGGTTTATGAGGCCAGTTGCCTCTTCTAAGACGGGCGCCGTCTCGCGGGTTGCAGCCGCAATGTGGCTACGCATCTCAGCGCAGTACTGGTTTAGGCTGGTGATCGCGGTGCCTATGCGTGTCAATTGCTGTCCCCTTTAGTACAGACTCGTGTTCGGCAGCTGTGCACAAACCTCCGCAATTGCGCCAAAGTCCTTAACAATCCCGCCGTTGCACTGGATCACTTCCCTTTGGACGTCCAACCGAAGCTGACGCCTGGTCTCCGCTACGTTCCGCACCCCACGAGCATCAAGCGTCTCCAAGGCATCGCGAATCTCGAGGTCAGCATAGGACGCCGAAAGAACGCTGGTAATTCTGCTGGACAGGGCATTTGCACCCCGCGACGGAGTGCCCAGCGCCGGGGAAGCTGGCGTAAATCCATCCTGGGAGACTGGCGTAGGGCGCTCTGAAAAGTAGCTGGCAGACATTGTTTGCGGCCGGCCCTCTTGTTTCGCGGCGCTGGCGAGGTGTGGTGGTCGGCAACACCTTCCTCCGATTGCCGAAAGCCTAGTCTAGCTCTTTGAATGGACGAGTGACGCCAGAGCACATGACAGCCGCGTTCACTACCCCAACGAAGCGTGACGCCAACATGGTCACAGTCTGACGCTGTCTCAGCTTCCATGGCGCTGAGTGACTGTTCCGAGGATCCCCAATCCGATCCGCTGTCCACGTTGTACCTCCAAACGCGCAGACACGCTCCTGCACGGCCGCCCCCCCCCGCCGCTGCCTGAGCTAGGCTTAGAGATCCCCAAACATGATGGCTTCCAACCTCCTCTCCAAGCTTCTTCCCTCTGCATCCGACGATCCCTACGAAACGCATCCTCTTAACCCCCAGAATCGCCGCCATTCTTCTTCGACCGACGAGCGCCACGATATGGACATAGACGAGGAGAACCTGGAGGCGCGCTTTGAAGCCCAGGACTTGGAGCACTTGCTCGCAGATGCATCTGCAAGCCAGATGACAACAGAAAGCACCGCGTTTCTTCCTCAGAACACCGAGCGTGCTCCGCCTGGCATCAACACTGCGAACAGGACCGCTGCATGGAGACAGCCGCCTCCCCCTCGAGCTTCCCCTCTAGACGACGACGATGATGTGCCGCAGTCGCTTCTGCTGGAGGGTGGACGCGATACGCCGAATATGAAGAGGAACGAGCGCATTGAAGGACTTCCCCCTCCCGTACCGGGCCCCTCGACACGTCAAACTCGAGCACAATGGGAAACCACAAGGCGACAACAGCGTCTGCATGACGAGGGGCAAGATGCTGCACAAGCGCGGACTTGGGGCCATTCTGGAAGAACAGGGCAGCTTGCGGCCGATCCTAAAGAGAAGGCACTCTGGCTCTGGGTCAACCAGACCGATCTGGATAGCTTCCTCGCCGAAGTATACGAGTATTATATCGGATGCGGCATCTACTCGATTCTACTGCGGACCTTTTTGATGCTCCTGCAAACCGGCTTCGTAGTCGGCTTCTTGACATTCCTCGGCTGGTGCATTGACTACTCTAAGATATCAAATAGTCACAAGATGAGCGAGGTGCTCGTCGAGAAGTGCACGAAGAAGTAGGTCAATCCAACGCCTAGTTAAATACTCACGCTGACCTTGAATAGAATGCATGGCTTCTGGATCTTCGCGCTCTGGCTGTTCATCATCTACTGTCTGTATTCGCTCTATCGACTGGTCACAGATATACCCAGGCTTCGAGCGATGCACGACTTCTACCACTATCTCCTCGATATCCCCGACCGCGACGTCCAGACCGTACAATGGCAGCAGGTTGTCAGTCGGATCATGGCGCTGAGAGACCTAAACCTTACCACGGCATCGAATCTGTCGCCCGAAGTTCGAAAGCTGCTGGACTCCAAGAGCCGGCAACGGCTCGACGCAGTTGATATCGCCAGCCGGCTAATGCGGCGCGATAACTATCTGATCGCGCTCTTTAACAAAGAGATTCTAGACGTGAGCATTCCCATACCGTTCCTTGGGAACAGGTACATCTTCTCGGAGACGACAAGGTGGCACGTCAATCTCGCTATCATGGACTTCGTGTTCAGTAGCCCCAATGGCCAGTTCAATCAAGACTTCTTAAGGGAGAAAAACCGACGAGATCTTGTCGCCAAGATGAAGAATCGGTTCTTTTGGACTGGCATCATCAGTATTATCTGTGCGCCCTTCGCAGTGTGTTTCGTTCTTGCATCGTACTTATTCAAATATTTTACCGTACGTCTTCCTGCTCCAATGACTCATCATTTGGCTGACATACCCAGGAATATCACAAAGACCCATCGCAGCTTGGCGATCGCGACTTCACGACCTTCGCCCAATGGAAATTCCGTGAATTTAACGAACTACCACACCTGTTCACTCGTCGAAGGAACATGGCATATCCTTACGCAAACCTCTATCTCGCACAATTCCCAAAAGACAAGACGGAGCAAATCTCGTCTTTTGTCGCTTTCGTTGCAGGGGCCTTTGCTTTTGTGCTAGTCGCATTCACGTTACTCGATTCGGAGCTATTCCTCACTTTCGAGATTACTCCTGGGAAGACAGCAATTTTCTGGATCGGCGTGCTCACCACGATCTACCGAGTTGCTCGAGGGAGCAGCCCCCAAGATGATCAGGTAGCGGATCCAGCGTACTATCTGAGTCATGTCATCTATCATACGCGGTATGAGCCAGCTTCATGGCAGGATAGACTCCATACCGACGAAGTGCGAGCCGAATTCTCCAAGCTATACCAGCCCAAGATCCTCATCTTCGCCGAGGAAATCTTGAGCATGGTCATCACCCCGTTCTTGCTCATCTTCCGCCTACCGGGGTGCAGCGAGCGTATCGTCGACTTCTTCCGCGAGTTCTCCATTGTCGTGGATGGCTTGGGAGTCGTGTGTTCATATTCTATGTTCCCCTTTAAGAAGGGCGAGAACAACATTCCCGCGAATAGGACCGCTGGGCCTCGGGAAGATGCAGAGCTGCGTGAAGACTACTTCATGGCGAAGGACAATAAGATGCTCGCATCCTATTACGGCTTTCTCGATACGTACGCCACATCCGGCCGCGGCTACAACGGACGCTTGCAGGGTAGAGGAAGCTTCCATCCTCCGCCGGCATTCCCGAATACTTTCGGGAACATGTCGCAGACCGCGCAGCCTATGGAGGTGGGCGCTCGTGGGTCGAGCAGAGGTCCAGCGGGACGACAGCCCTTGCCTCGCCGGACACCTAGACATGGGCCCACCTCTGGACCGAGTGAACCAATCAACTCCATCCTTCTGGATCCCCATCATCAACCCTCTGCCTCTGCGCTTCGGGCTTCACCACATCATGGCCCGCAAGGTAGATACAGACCGATGTCCGACCCTCAGGGGCCGACTCGCATCGAGGAGGAGAGTACGATTGGTGATTCGTGGCGGACGAGTCGGCTCGCACAGGACGATGACGAAGAGGAGGAGGTGCCGGGTGCCAACCGTGGTGGCGTGCTGCAGTTGCTGCAGCAGTTTTCTAGGGCCCAGACTGAGGGTCGTGGGGCTGGTGGCGTCGGCATATGATATTCTAGCATGAGCATTGGGTTTCGGCGTTTGTTTTGGAATTGGAACAGGTATTACCCAGGGCGGTTCGTCGGGTTTACGTAGCTCAGGCACACATGTGCTCAGAATAAAGACAGTGTCTTTAGGACTCGTAGAGTATCCGGTGCATCGTACCATCATCAGTATCCAATTTTCTACTTTCAATCAACCGTACACGATACCGATGCTTTTCGTATCCCAAGCCAATCTCTAACGTGAGCAAAGCGGCTACTATTCAGATAGTACCCGTTGGTACCTTTAATACCCACTCTGCTCTCTCCTACTATCACCCTCAGCCCCATCGTCTCCATCCCCATCCTCCCGGCTCACCTTCGCACCCCCAGCAGCCTCCTTAATCCCCTCTGCATCACCCCTCAACTTCTCAAAATAAGCCTTAATATCCTCCGCGCCCACCGCCTGTCCACTCTCTGCATACGGCTTCAAAAACGCTTTCAATCCATCCTTCAAATGCGCATACGCCATAGCGCCTTGAATAGCACGTACGCGGTCCATATTATTAAAGGCGGCTTCTCCGCGGTCGAGGAGAGAACCCGTGCCCACCGAGCCCGCGGCGTCGTTACCGTCTTCGGACATCGGCGGCTCGTAGACGTCTTCTTCTTCGAGGAGTTGGGGGTGGGGACGTAGGAGGGGGAAGCAGACGCTACAGTGGCAGAGAGTAGTGCGGAAGGAGGGCGGGAGGAAGAGGGAGAAAGGAGTCCCTATGGCTGCGGGTGGAAGAGAAGGTAGGGAGGGGAGTTTGCAGGCGTTGGGGTCGGGCTTTTTGGGTGTGAGGGGGAGGGTTGTGGTAGTTGTGGAGTCTTCGGGTATAGCGGATAGAGTTATGGTTGGGTCTTCGGACTTTTGGCGTTTGGGAGGGGCCATGATTTCTGGGGTTGCTAAGTCTTCGTCGTCGTCGGCTTTGCGTTTCTTGGACTCGCCATTTGTGGTTTCGCTGGCGGCAGCTGGTGCTTCCTTCGCTTGAGCGGCGTTGAGACTGGAGTTGAGACTGGCGTCGAAGTAGACGGGTGGAAGGAATCCTGGCGCGCCAGCGTACTTCTTGATCCAGGGGAACGCCTCGACGCATTTGTAGCAGAGAAAGTACTCAAAGTCCTCTTCTAGAGGAAAACTAGGAGGAAGTGGCGGATTATCATCGTCTTGCTCCTCCGCTTGCGCTGCGATGTCGTTTCCGTCCACACCGTTGCCGTTCGCTATGCCAGCAGCGATAGCCGTCACAATGGAAGGCCTCCGTGCATCAGGGTGTTCGTTGACATCTTCCTCCTCTCGTGTCACGCTAACCTCCTTCATGATGCCATTCGTCTTGGGAGACCCTTCTTTCTCATCCTTCGGTTTCTCGATACTCTTCTTGAATTCCTCCCTTGTGAGTCCAACTACGCACTCGGGATGCCACCAGTCCTCACCGCATCCGCCGTCTTCCACAGTTCCGAGCCCAAGGCACTGGAACATGGTTCCTTTCTCTTGATGCGGATCGTAGTTCTCGCTGCAGCCGCAGAACCTGTTCCGGAAGTTCTGGTTGTACTTGTTGCTCTTCGCCGGCTCCTCTCCGGTCACACCTCCTTTCTGGCCAGTCGCGGGGTTCATGCGCAGGGTGCATGGTGCGGTTTCGGGGAGGCGCGTGGTTCCGCAGTCGCAGACGAAGTTGCGCTTGTTGAAGAGCTCGACGAGGGTGTGTTCGCCGTGGCAGGAGATGGAGCAGGCGTAGCAGACGGCGGCGGGGACATATGGATCGGAGGAGTTGACAGGCGGAGGATTGCAATCCAGACATGAGTAGAGGCCCTGGCGGAGAGGCCCGAGGTCGCGCGTGCAGGTGTCGAATTGCTGTACGTGGTCAGACACGGCCGGCTTCGAGGCAGGTTGGTGGGACTCACATAAGGGAGGGCCTCGCGAGCTTCAGCCTCGAGATTGAGCTGCTCCTTGATGAACCTGTTGTGATCTTAATTAGTGTCGTTACCACATGGCATATATCGGTGTCCATTACTCACTCCGCTGCTGTTTGCGAATTCTCAGATGCTTGCGATACAGAGCTGGAGCGCGGCTTGGACTCGGGGATAGCGGGGGACTGTGACTCGGCCATGGTGGTGAGAGCGCGTCGACTTGATGCGCAAGCTTCTTTAGGTACGAGAGAGGGGTGAAGAGAATCGCAGGTTCCCAAAGAGGACAGGCAGAGTGATATGACGGAGCGGTGGTCGCGGAGGGGCCTCCGGTGGAGAGTGATATTGGCGCGTTACCGAGTTGGGGTCAAATTGGAACGCGCCAAGAGCAGAACGCGTCGAAACGCGCCAACGTGCTATCCAGCCGCCCCTCGCCTCAATTCTCGTCGTCAACACTCCTTTTCACCTCACCGTCCACACACTGCTTTGTGACCGCACATTGACCCAACATGAGGTAGGTCTCCTCCCCTAGTGACAGCGACGACCAGCCCTCTGGGACCCAGCCTCTCATTTACAGCCAGTCCATCCTTCTGACAGACCTCAGTTCTCCTCTCCGACCGAACATGTCTTCCGCAAATCGAGGGCCGCAGCCCGGCAGCAGGAGTAACAAGCGCGCCAGAGATGACGATGACCTCCCTTCCTCTGCGGCGCATCCGCCATCGAGCCGTAAGTTGGACGACGTCCCAGGGGCCGGAAAAGATACTGACAGAATCTAGCAATGGCTTCGTCTCCGCCTTTGATTCCCCAAGACGACGACTTGCTTGACGATGACGACATGATGCGTGACGTTGACGATTTGGAAGAAGATGTCGAAGAAGCTGAAGGAATCGACCTGTTTGCCGACGACTTCGAGCGAGACTACCGGGCACGAGAGAACGATGCCTACGAAGGTGCCGACATCGATGACCAAGAATACGAGGAGCTAGACCTGGCGGCGAGGCGAGATCTCGAACGACGCCTGAATGCCCGAGACCGCGAAGCCAGGCGCCAGTTACCACCTGCTTTTTTGCCTGGCGAAGACGAGGAGGGTGGGTTGGCCGATCTCATTGCGCGGCGGCCTCGACGACGAAGAGGATACGATGAGGAACAAGATGAGGACATGGACGAAGACATCATGAACCAGGAGCTGTCCCTTGAAGCGCTCTCGGACGTGAAAGCCAACACATTGACCGACTGGGTTGCTCAGCCAGCAGTTGCGAGGACGATTGCACGCGAATTCAAGTCTTTCTTGATGGAATACGTCGATGAGCACGGCATTTCGGTCTACGGAAACCGCATTCGGACGCTAGGTGAAGTGAACGCTGAGTCGCTAGAGGTCTCTTTTGATCACCTCTCGGAGTCGAAAGCTACTCTGGCATACATGCTCGCCAACACGCCGACCGAAATCCTGAAGATCTTCGATCAAGTAGCCATGGAGGTTGTGCTCCTGCAGTATCCGGACTACGAACGTATCCACTCTGAGATCCACGTCCGAGTGTCAGATGTACCCGTCCAGTACACTCTTCGCCAGCTCCGTCAGTCCCATCTGAACTGCTTGGTCCGCGTCAGCGGAGTTGTCACTCGCCGCAGCGGCGTCTTCCCGCAGCTTAAGTACGTCAAGTTCGACTGCGCCAAATGCGGTGTTACTCTAGGCCCCTTCCACCAGGACGCGAACGTGGAGGTAAAGATATCCTTCTGCCAAAACTGCCAGTCTCGTGGTCCGTTCACTGTGAACTCGGAGAGGACAGTGTACCGCAACTACCAGAAGCTCACCCTCCAAGAGTCTCCTGGGACCGTGCCCGCAGGTCGTCTGCCGCGTCACCGCGAAGTCATTCTTCTTTGGGATCTGATCGATTCAGCTAAGCCTGGAGAGGAGGTTGAAGTGACGGGCATCTACCGCAACAACTACGACGCTGCTCTAAACAACAAGAACGGCTTCCCAGTTTTTGCTACGATCATCGAGGCCAACTACGTCGTCAAATCTCACGACCAGCTTGCAGGTTTCCGCCTTACCGAAGAAGACGAGCTGGCCATTCGCAACCTCTCCAAGGACCCCAAGATCGTCGACAAGATCATTAATTCTATCGCGCCAAGCATCTACGGCCACACGGATATCAAGACAGCTGTTGCTCTTTCGCTCTTTGGCGGTGTAAGCAAGGAGGCTTCAGGACGTCACGCAATCCGTGGTGATATCAACGTACTTTTACTTGGTGATCCCGGTACGGCGAAGTCTCAGATCCTAAAGTATGTTGAGAAGACCGCGCACCGAGCCGTTTTCGCCACCGGTCAGGGTGCGTCTGCCGTAGGTCTCACTGCTTCGGTCCGCCGTGACCCAATGACCAGTGAATGGACCCTGGAGGGCGGGGCGCTTGTGCTTGCTGATAAAGGCACTTGCTTGATTGATGAGTTCGACAAAATGAACGACCAGGATCGGACATCCATTCACGAAGCTATGGAGCAGCAGACGATTTCCATCTCCAAGGCCGGTATTGTCACTACACTTCAGGCGCGATGTGCCATCGTTGCAGCCGCCAATCCGATTGGTGGACGGTATAACTCGACGATCCCCTTCTCTCAGAATGTCGAACTCACAGAGCCCATTCTGTCTCGTTTCGACATCCTCTGCGTTGTACGCGACACCGTGGATCCGAGCGAGGACGAGCGTTTGGCCAAATTCGTCGTGAACTCGCACGGCCGCGCCCATCCACTTGTTAACTCTGCGTACTACTATCCAGAGAAGAAGGATGGAAAGAATGGGCAGAATCAGGAGAGTATGGAAGTCGACGGTCACGGCGAGCCAACCAAGGAAGGAGAGATTCCGCAAGAGTTGCTGAGGAAGTATATCCTGTACGCGAGGGAGAAGTGTAGGCCCAAGCTGTACCAGATCGACCAGGATAAGGTAGCGCGTCTATTTGCGGACATGAGGAGAGAGTCTCTAGCGACTGGCGCTTATCCCATCACTGTAAGTTAATCTTAGCTTTTATGCGGAGTAATTACTAACGAGTTCAGGTCCGTCATCTTGAAGCCATCTTGCGTATGTCTGAAGCTTTCTGTAAGATGCGCCTGTCGGAGTACTGCTCCGCGCAGGATATCGACCGTGCCATCGCTGTCGCTGTTGACTCGTTTGTTGCCTCGCAGAAGGTTAGCTGCAAGAAGGCGCTGGCGAGGGCTTTTGCCAAATACACGCTCAATAGGCCTGGTGCCGTTCGTGGTCCTGCGAGGACAGGTCGACAAGGTCAGAGGGTGGCAGCGTAGACCGTGTAGATACGTGCACGCGGGAATGATGGGATGAGCTAGACGGCTATGGTGTTCACGGTGTCGGCGGACTGGGAAAGGCTTTCAAGTGCGGAGTGGAAATATCATGGTGCACAGCATAGTTGGAGTCGCGACATGGTCATTGATCGTTTAGACAGATAGTGGCTTTCTGGAATTCGTGTATTAGCAGGCTTCATTGATTGTTCCGAATAAGAATAATTTGTCTCATTCCCCATGATCCATCTGGCTACGGTTGAGGCTCAGTCTGTACCTGAGTAGCGATTAAGAGCTGTCTCGTCGCGAGCTCTGAAAGACAAGCCAAAGACTTCGACCCTCTCTCAAGTCTCCTCCACAGACTACATTGTAATGTAGAGCGTAAGAAGTTTTCGCATTGTAGGGAGAACGAAGCTGACCAAGCCAGAGCAATTCAAGTCACCTGGGCACACTCCGCGGTCTAAGCGCATTCGGCCTAGCGCCTCGCCTAACGCGCCAAGATTTCAGAAATCGCCCACATCAACTTCCGCCCAAGGACTTCACGAACCTAACCAGCAACAAGCCGGAGCTTACAACACCCCCTTCAGGAACACCACAGACAGACTTCCTGCAGCAACGATGGCACCCAAGAAGGCCAAGAAGACAGCCGACTCCATCAACTCGCGCCTAGCGCTTGTGATGAAGTCCGGAAAGTGAGTTCGCCCTGCCTCTAACTACACGGCGAGTTTAGATCGTGGAGACTTCGCGACATTGATGGAGCAATTACTGACAAGATGCGAATAGGGTGACATTGGGATAGTGAGTTTCCTAATGAGAGCGAATGACTTCGTCTTTGCTTGCGCTCTGGCGCCAAAGTTTGTGAATGTTGACGAGGTGCAGCAAGTCGACCTTGAAGAGTCTCCGCTCCGGCAAGGCTAAGCTCGTTATCATCGCCGGCAACACTCCGCCGCTGCGCAAGTCTGAGCTCGAGTACTATGCCATGGTACGTTTCCGTCGCGGGTGAATCGCGGTCCATAAGTCAGAGGAAATTTGGTGGGAGGCATCCGAGGGCCTCAGAGAGGACGCAGACATGGTCAACTTTATGCTACGGGCTTTCCACAGTTGACTGAAGCTGGACTCTTTGGTTTGAAACCAAATGCCTAGCCGTGGCATCACACGACGCCCTCCAAGCACTCTCCGGGCGCCGAAACCTCCTCAAGCTCCCCATCATAAGCACTTGGCTAACTCAAGCATCAGCTGTCAAAGACCTCCGTCCACCACTTCTCCGGAAACAACGTACGTACCAGGTCCCGATCCCTCTCAAGGCCTAACGACGAGATACAATGGATATTCTCTGAGGGCTGGCCCTGAGAAGAGGTCTTACATGACTTCGGAGGGCGATTGACTAACGTGACTGTAATACAGATTGAGCTGGGCACTGCGTGCGGTAAGCTCTTCCGCTGCTCCACCATGGCCATCCTCGATGCCGGTATGTATTACTGTTATGTCTGCCTCAAAGTCCTTCTCTGACACTTCAATAGGTGACTCCGACATTCTGAGCACCAACCCTGCGTAAACGGGCGAGGATATGGCTGTGGGCGGCGTTGAGCGGGTAGATCAATGGATATGATAGCACCTCTCATACGAGTTCCAATCCAATAAAAATGGAAATGCCACAGCAGAACGCGTGGATGTCCCTTTCATTCTTGTAGCTTTAAGACATCGTCTGTGACACGAGTCTCGCACCATTCGTACAGCAGGTTACAACCACTAGTATGGAGATAACCCCACCCTGCAACTACAAAGTGGGCGCGGTTGGCAACTTGATTGAAGAAGTGGAAATACTCGCGGAGTAAAATGCCTTGCCGTATTGAGACACAGCGAAATGACTCCTTCCCTGCGCCATGTTGCTGTGCAATTGCTGAGAAATCCAACTCGGACAAATGCTCGCGATGTCGCCGCGGGCTAGCGCCAAATCAGGACTAGCGCTTCCCACACCGATTTCAAACCAACGCTGCCTCTGAGCGAACGACAATCTTGAGACCTCTCCACTCCTTCACCGACGCATACAACTCAAGGTACGAGACGTCGCTACTTCTTCTGTAACCTCACCAGTGTTCACGTATTCCCGCGAAACGCTCGCTGCCCTCACGCCCTCGTCCTTGCGCTCGAACGACCGCTCATTGTTGATTTGAAATACAGACAACCGACAAGATGGCACGACGACCGGCTCGCTGCTACCGCTACTGCAAGAACAAGCCGGTATGTGGATATCAGGGAGGAGATTAGAGGATGTACAGGGCTGATATAGGCTGTAGTACCCCAAGTCGCGCTTCAACCGCGGTGTGCCAGACCCCAAGATCCGCATCTTCGACCTGGGCAGGAAGAGGGCCAATGCCGGTATGTTATGTTATGGTGGAACCCCGTCGCAGCTGAAATCGCCTGCTGTTCCCGCCTAGAACCTCTCGTGGGTGATTTCGCAGAGGAGGAATCGCTGGCGGCTGGCATATGAGTCCCCATTTCAGCCTTCAGGGCGTGTACTGACGTTATTACCTACTAGATGAGTTCCCGCTGTGCGTCCACCTCGTCTCCAACGAGTACGAGCAGCTATCCTCCGAAGCTCTTGAAGCTGCCCGTATCTGCGCCAACAAGTACCTCGTAAAGGTTGCCGGCAAGGAAGGTTTCCATCTGCGTGTCCGCGCCCACCCCTACCACGTCATCCGCATCAACAAGATGTTGTCGTGCGCAGGCGCTGATCGTCTTCAAACCGGCATGCGTGGTGCTTTCGGCAAGCCTAACGGTACCGTCGCTCGTGTCAACATCGGCCAAATCATTCTCTCTGTTCGAACGAGGGATACCCACCGCGCCACCGCTATCGAGGCTCTGAGGCGATCGCAGTACAAGGTGCGTTGGAACGGCAGGATTGCATGCGAAGAATGTACTAACGGTGCGTAGTTTCCCGGCCGCCAGAAGATCATCGTCAGCAAGAACTGGGGCTTCACCAGCCTTCGCCGCGACGACTACGTCGCGAAGCGCCAGGAAGGCAGGATCAAGATTGACGGCGCCTATGTCCAGTTCCTCCGCAACAAGGGCAACCTCCAGACCAACATGCAGCGTTTCCCCGACGCTTTCGAGCAGGAGGCGTAGGTTGCTGGGTGAAGAATGGGTCGTGGCGATATTATGTGCATGGGATGAAGTGAGATACCGGTCATGGCGTGTCTTGCTTCCGTTTCCTTTCCTCTGGTCATGGATGAGGGTTTGCAGGTGGAATTTCTACGGGTGCATTCGCAGAGATAACCAAAATCTGACCTGACAATGGCAACGAATGGTACATCAATGATGAACTTCTTCCCGTGATGATGTAATGTCCGTAATAATCGCGCTTTAAGCATTATAAGGTATTGTCTAGAGGAATGGACTTGATATTAAGTATTATCTGCATCTATCCAGATGGATATCTAGGTACAGTAAAAGCACAAGATTCGCGGGACTAGCCCCAATGAATCAATCCAGTAATAAGGCTGCAATTGCTTTTGCAGTGAATCTTACATTTTCTTAGGCACAGTCGCACTTCGCTTATGCCGTCACCGTAGTAGTCACTGTGACCGTCTCCTTTTCAGTCGTCGTAACTGTTACGGTGAAGATCTGACTCGGCGGAATTGGCGTGACGATCAACGGCGCGTCTGAAGTTGAAGAAGGCACTGATTCGGGCGATGATGACAGCACAGCAGAGGAACGAGACGGCTCCTGAGGCGTAAGCGTAGGTATAGGATCTGAGGAGTAGGCGCCTGATAGCGTTGCCGATGCCGATGCCGCAGCGGTGGTGGTGGAAGACTCAGGTGGTGAAGGAGGAGGCGTGGTTGATGACGGCTCGGGCGTCGGAGTATTTTGCGTGGACGCCGCAGAGGAGGATTCTGGTGGCGCGGTCGGGGGCGAGTCGCTGCTGACTACTGTTGTGGCTGCTGACGTTTGAGCGGCAGTGGAAGAAGGCACGGGTGTTACGGTTGTGTACAGCGTTACGATTACGACCGGTGGGGGTGAGAGCGGAGTTGTGGGGAGTCCGGCGGCGGTTGTAGAGGATGACGGGACGGGTTCCTGGCCGCCTGCTGCTGACGAGGACGCGTATGTTGGACTCGGCTGCTCAGATGTGGCGGTGGGGAAGATGGTTGTGAAGATGGTTTGAGTTACTATTACGAGGGTTGGGGATTCGTCGGCGCTTGATGGAGCTGGTGAGATGATTTGGGATGAGGATAGAGCGCTTAACGACGGTGTCGGCGGGAAATCTGGGGTAGTAGATAGTGTGGTGGAGGCTTGCGCAGTAGTCGATGCGATGATGCCGGTCAGGGACGTGTTAGTCGCTTGTCGCAGGTTTGTTGTTAAGCTTGGGTTTGTCGCTGTGGCCGGACTGATCGACGAAGAAGACGCTGCTGTCCCGCTTTCGTCTAGAGAGTACGTGAACATCGGGCCATTGTATCCCGTCCCGCTCGCTGTGGTGCTTGTACCGTGTTTCAGTTTTCTGCTGAATGATGTGCCGGAAGGCTCATCTGACTGATCCCCAGAAGTGACGAGAGGAGTCGAAGAGTCGCCGCCCGTCGGTTCACCCGAAGGCGTGGTAGTCGGAGGGCTTGGGGTATCCGTGGGGGTCGGTATTGGGGATGGCGTTGGCTTAGTTACGAATGACGTTGAAAGGACGGTCTGCTCTGGCTGCGTGACAAGCGGTTGGCCATGCGGATCAACGAAGGTAATTGCCGGCTGGAGCGAGGTGAAGATGGTCTTTTCGATGGGGCTTACGACGACAGCAGTGTCTGCATCGACTGGCTGCGCAGTTGAGGGTGAAGCACCGTGTGCTGTTGACAATTCCACAGCTGTACCGGATCCTTCGAAGGATCCCGCAGCAATAGTGGATGCTATTGACGAGGTGTTCGCATATCTCGGAGGCCTTGTATATGTTAGTTTTGGGCCTTTCTAATCGATAGGTTGTTCTTACGGCAGTCTTCGAAAATGCTGTGGTACCGGTCCTGGCATTACAGTCGTTGAACAAGCTGCCAGCAGCCATATAACAGAAAGAAAAATCATCTTCTAGACGACTATCGCGATCAGTAAAAAGAAGCTCTCTCGGAAAGGTAGAAGACTTCAAGGAAAGAGACGCGCGCGCTTGCACGGAAACGAGAGAAGTAACAGGCAGACAGGAAGGAAGAGACTGGGAAACTTCAGAATTATGAGAGAAACGATCGACGGGCACGAGAGAGGCGACTAAGAGAAGCCCGAAAGGAAAGACTTCGTCTGCGTCAAACAAAGGACGAGACAGACGTTCGTGTGAGGCTACGGTGCTCCCTCGGGGAGCTCATTGCTGCCGGGGACACGATCTGGTTTTGAGGCTCTACTAGCCGCTGTTTGACGTCAAAATAGAAGGCGAGGCGGCACTGGCCCAGCGTGGCCGCTGAGACCCTTCATTTGGCTGCGTTACTAGAGTTCGCCGCGTGCTGGCCAGAGGAGTGGTGGTGGTTGCTCGAAGACGAGGCGTGAGGTTTCAGGTACCGCCCAATGGGAAGCGGGGCACGCGAACAAGAGCTTGGGCGGCTCGCCGGACATGCACTGCCTCCAGCAATAGGCACTTTGACCGGGAACTTGATGGAGCGGTAGCCATCTGTTCGCCCGAGAATTGAACATGTACGCACGACCGTGGGGTGAGCTTCGGAGAAGCGGCGTGCCCATTGAGCTCCGTCGTCCCCCACCAAGACGTGTCCATGACGGACTCGAAGCTTCAAGAGCACTCCGACTATTCTGCCCGGCGAGCTGGCACAATGCGCTGCCCGAAGATGATGTCTGCATAGGCGGATGGAGCAGTTCAGACTCACGTGCGCCCGATTGTGCCCAGCCCTGGCGGTGTCGCCTAGGCAACGGGCCCCTGGAGCTGCAATCAAACGCGGCCCATCCGGATGTACCTCTGCAATTGCGAGCTTCGACGTCAGCGTAGCCCGGACATTCTTTTCTCTGTAGACTTAGACATTGTTCTGTTCTACGTTTCCTCATTTCCTCTTGCAGACCCTCACAATGAGCGTCAGGGTCGTTACCCGCATCCGGCCGCTGCTCAAACACGAGCTCGACAAGGACATTATCGTCACTGCAGAGTCCCACGAAAACGAAAGCGGAACGAAAGGGCGGCCGACAGTCGTGCGGATACCGAATCCCAAGAACGATGCGGAGTCGTTCAGCTTCCAATTCAGCTCTGTTTACGAGCAGGATGCGACGCAACAGGAGCTTTTCGAAGCAGAGAGTGGGTAGCATGCTGGAACGCGCGATACTATTTCAGCTCACACTCCTTAGTATCGCCGACCGTCAAGCAGCTGTTCAACGGCGTGTAAGCTCACATATACCGTCTCCGCTAACTACCTCGCTAACAACTTCGAGCGACCTATCTATCTTTGCTCATGGTTGTACCGGGACCGGAAAGACTCATACCATGCGTGGCGGAAAGTCGTTAGCAGATCGTGGCGTTATACCCAGGTTGCTCAGCGCGATATATCGCCGGTGTAAGAAGATTGAGAAAGATTCGGGCGGGTCCACACAGGTCGAGGTTGTGTTGGAATACTACGAGATATACTGCGACCGCGTATACGACCTGTTCGAGCCCCCGGAGAAGCGGACACCCTCTGGATTGCCCATTAGGGACAACAATGGAAAGACTGTAGTGGTGGGTTTGACGGAGAAGCCATGCGCAACATTGAAGGAATTCGAACAACTCTACGACCAGGCAAACACCAACAGATCCACTTCGGCGACGAAGGTAAGTATGGAACCACCCAAACTCCCTCAAGCACCGCTCATAAAGCCAGCTCAACGCGCATTCGTCTCGATCGCACGCTGTGCTTTGTGTGAAAATCACCCAAACTACGGAAACCACAATACGCATCAGCAGAGCATCCTGCATTGATCTGGCAGGATCAGAAGATAATCGAAGGACGGACAACAACAAAGAGCGGTTGGTGGAAAGCTCTGCCATCAACAAGTCACTCTTCGTTCTTGCCCAATGTGTCGATGCCATCAATAAGAAGCAGAGCCGAATACCGTACCGTGAGTCTAAGATGACTAGGATATTACGGCTAGGCCAGAACAACGGTCTCACGGTCATGATTCTCAACCTCGCTCCAACCCGGGCTTACCACCTCGACACGGTCAGCTCCCTCAATTTTGCCAGTCGGACGAAAAAGATTGAAGTATGTGAAGTGGAGAATGACCCGGTTCTAAGGACGATGGTAAAGCCTCTTGTGGCTATGAGTAGCATCGGGGGAGCAAATATAAGCCGACAACCTCTGCGACCGCTCACAGCAGCCCACAATGCGAATATGCAAGAGACGGACAAGAGGAAGCAGGGGCTGAAGCCTGTTAAGGCATTCTCAGTATATTCTGATGCCCGTAAATCTCCTTCCCGCGCTTCTAGCCGTCCCGCTCAGAATCAAGGCATTCGACGAGCAGAGGCCCATAAACGGCCGGCTGAATCAATGGCTTCACGGCCGTCCAAGATGTACAGAGCAGCCGACAACACATCGAAATTCCGTGCAACAGAGCCCGCGATGACGAAAGCATCCATCGAAGCTCTCATTGCTCAGCGCATAGACGAGAAGCTCGCCGAAAAGGCTCTCGAGGACCCTACGGTTGCCGCCCCCGCCCTGTCTACAGAGCTCCAAAAGCGTCTCGATGAGCTTGAACAGCGGATCAACGCCCATGAAGACGATGAGAGAGCAGAAGGCTACCAGTTTTTGCACATGGGGAAGCAGCACATTGCACGGGGGGAGGACACTAGCGCATTACGAATGTATCGTTTAGCCGTGCCATACTTTCCCGATAACGAGAAGCTCAAAGCGAAGATCCATCGGCTGGAAGACCGCATACGCGCAAAGAAGGAGGCAGAGGTGAGCGAGCACCCCACGGCGCCGTTGCCTGTGCCGCCCGTTCCCTCGTCGAATCTCATGGCGCCTTTGAGAGCAGATAAGAGGTCTGCAAAACCAAGAGCAACGCGCAAGGACGAGTCCGAGGATGAGGACTTTGCGCCCGTTCACGACTCGGAACCTGACGAAGCGTACGCGTCCGATTCTAGCTTCAAGTACAAGAAGGCGGTCCGGAAAGCGAAGAAGATTACCAAGAAGCTCCCCATCTTCCGCGACTTGGACGAAGCGCCCCAATTCTCCGGACCCACCTCACAACCCGGCGAGCAAACCCCGAGGACGGCTCATCTGCTAAAGATTATCAATTCGCGGGATGTCAGTCGGATTAAGGCACTGAAAGGAGTAGGGGCGAAGAAGGCAGATGCCATCGTCAACTGTCTAATTGAGATGGACGATGAAGAGGTCTATGACTTGGAGAGCCTCGCTATGCTGAAAGGCGTTGGCGGAAAGACTGTGGAAAATATGCGCGTTGGACTGAGCGTTGGCGTATAGGCCAATACATGAAGCTTCGATGACTCCCGTCCTGAAGCGTTCTGTCTGCAAGCACGGTTTGGCGTTTGGGGCATTTGGTCGGTAACGCGGGCACCTAGCATTTGCATGCATAGCATGGCGTTTTCGGTGCCTTTCCCTCTCTAAAGCACATGCTCTTTCTAATCGATCCCTTGCTCGTCAGAGATGGTCTCTTTTCTGCCTTGCCAAACCTCATCTTCAAACGCCTAGACTACCCCATCATACTCAGAGAATCCTCAGCACTACCATCTCCGTTAGACTGGCCGCTAATCACGCCAGGTCACGGTTCCTGCCCAAGACGCAGGGCCCGAGCAAAGGTCCAGCCCGAAGCATACCACGCCACGCTAACAGCGCGAATAATGCTCGCGAAGTAGTGTATCCTGGCGTGGCCAAGCGTTCAGACGATGGACAGCGATGATGGGTTCGGCCCCTGATTAAGGGCACGGCCGGATGCGGCAAGGTGATGTAATCCATCAGGCCTAGCGCCCAACCGAGCCCCTCAACACCATGCGCCATCGCCACCGCGGACTCCCGAGGTCACTCCGCTATTCACCATCCGTCTTGCCGCCATTTGCGAGATATCAGCCAGCCAGCACGACCATTCAAGCTGTTGGCGCCTCTTAACATTGCGGCCATCGTTATAAGCACGGTTCAGATGTCCAGTACATGAGCGGGTTCATCCACAAGGCGCGGATATAGCGGGCTGTCCTGTCGTGCGGCATCGATCAATATTCGACTTCTTATCTAAATCTAGATTAACGTGTCCTTTCCAAAGCGACACTCCAAGGCCGGCTGCACGACGGTATTGTTGGGAGAAAACTTAGAATACGGACCTTCTCCCACAAAGGAATCATCAGATGACCATGGGAGTCAGCCATGCACAGCTTAGGATCCGCCCTGTTCACTCTCGACTCGCTCAATCTGCTACGGCCGCTTCTCGCCGCCGTAGGCTTGCGCCCTATCGGCGCGAGAGGCAGCGGTATCAGCGGGCTGGTGACTGAAGCGTCGGATGCCTAGTCGTTCGCTTCGGCAAGGTACAGAGGGACAGTATTCTGGTGTGGATCACGTTTCCAGGCACCCCTTGCAGCCGCGCTTGTCTGCGGGTTTAGCCTACTGCACGCCGCAACGCCTGGTGGAAAGTCGGCCAGCCAATGGCCAAAAGGGGAGGCGGTGGCCTTTGCAATCCTCGACGGCGAACAGGCCACTGCAGCCTTTTGACGCTGACGGCGATTTAGACCGGCCGCTCGCGCAAGCTGCAGGACGAGAGTTCAACAACAGCGCAGCCCTTCAGCCTCACACGGCGCTGTGAAACGGGGCCCTGAAACTCGCCTCGGCGTAAAGAGCTGGATAGATGCTCGGCCATATTATTAATATGCCGGATACAAAAGGGAGGCCTGTCTGGAGACGCCGACGCACGGCCGGCCGCGAAGGATCTGCGCGCTTCGTCGCGACTCGCAGGGCGGATCGGATTCTGACCCCAGCCCCAGCCCCAGCCCCAGCCTTCGCCAGCCCGGGCCCAGGGCCGCACGACAAAGGCGCTGCCGCAGTGGGAGCTGCTTACATCCCACCCGCCGGCCCCCCCCAGCCCCTCGCATGCGCTTGCGACGCAATTTGACCTCGATGACCGCCCCCAGTCCTGCTGTCTGCACCTCTTCCTGCTGCTCGGTCGCTCGGCCGTCTTGACTCTGGCTCTGTGCGTCCGTGAGGAGCCGCACGCTGTCCGCGCCCGCTCGTGCCTTTGTGCATCGGCCTGCATCGCTGAGCATCTGCCTCAGGTGGCCGGGATCCGCCCCTCCAGCGTCTTATCGCAGCGTCACTGGCCTTAACACCAAACTCCGCGTATCCGCCTCTATCCTGCATCACCACCCTCTCGCCGTCGACGCTTCGAGCCTCTAACGACTAGCGAGGCCACGACACCTATTGGTTCCCTCTTCGCTCTGCGCATTTTCGTCCCAAGCGC
The DNA here is from genome assembly GCF_010094035.1 of Trematosphaeria pertusa. Classification (NCBI taxonomy): domain Eukaryota; kingdom Fungi; phylum Ascomycota; class Dothideomycetes; order Pleosporales; family Trematosphaeriaceae; genus Trematosphaeria; species Trematosphaeria pertusa. The sequence goes on along the minus strand of NW_022987238.1, from coordinate 87,748 downwards.
AAGGCTCGGATGTTGCTTCAGCGCCGCTCTCTACCCACCATCAGCTTCGCCGTCTCAGCCTTCCCGCCCGCTTCTCGAGCCCTGCGCGACACTCATCTCCCGAGTAATTGCGACTTGACCAAGTAGCCCCCCGTCGGGCCTTGTGTCCGCAACCCCGCCAGACACCGCTCGAGCGGCTCCGTTGAACGCTCTGCGTTCCCGGTCGAGGCCGTCGCAAGCCTCGACGTCTCCAGGGTTGGCACTCACTCCGGCGAACGCGCAACCACACCCACAAAACTTAGCAGCTGCGCATTTCCACAGTCCACGCCATGTCTACCTTCCAAGCGGTCAACACCACGCTTATGGTGCCAGAACCGCCGCCAGGGCGCGCGGGAGAAGAGACCACGCCAACAACCCCTCGACCGAACAGCAAGTTCTTTACCGAATCGAAGGCCTCCGCACCAGAAGACGTGCGCGCCGAGGACCCGTCTGCAAAGACACCAACGCGCAACAGCTTCGGAGGGCTGGCTGGCCAGCGCCCGCTACCGACTTCGCCATTCACCCCTTCGCGCGAGCTTAGCACAACACCCAGTAGAAACGGACTGTTGAGCAGGGAGAACTCGCATAGGTCTACACAATCAGTGGGCTCACAGGACGTGGAGATGGGTGGTGATGAAGAAGGCCACGACGTTTCAGACGATGAGAGTGTGAACAGTGAGGCGAAACAGGCTTCGAAAAAGAAAAAGGGACAGCGGTTCTTCTGTACTGATTTTCCGCCTTGTCACCTCAGCTTCACGAGGAGCGAGCATTTGGCCAGGCACATTCGGTACGTCGTGGCATCATCCTAGATATTGTTCGGGCTAACACTCTCCAAAGCAAGCACACAGGCGAACGACCCTTCCAGTGCCATTGCTCCCGACGTTTCTCGCGGCTCGATAATCTCCGACAGCACGCGCAGACGGTTCATGTCAATGAAGATATTCCCGGAGATTCTTTGGCCGCCACCGGCACTAGGTTTCAAAGACAAATCCGAACCGACCGCGTGCGACCTCCTGGGAACCGCTCCAGGTCCAACACATTAGGCAGCACAGGAGGACACAGTAGGGGCCACAGTAGGAATTTGTCGGCGTCTAGCATTACATCCACTGCCTCAAGCATAAGCGTAAGCCAACCTCCGGATGTGCGGCGTCGGCCCCCGCCACTTGCCATGGCGAATGATGGAACGGCAAGAGCTCGCCTATCACTCAACACGCTAGACACCTACAATCCTCCGCTCATGGGTAGCCCCGGACCACAGATCGTCGAGTATGGAACGCAATCCAACGGACCCACCACACCCACCTCAGCCACCTTCTCCACCGCCGCTGGGAGCCCAAGTCAGTTTGGCTCTACCATGCAGTCTCCGGTATCCTCAGCGTCAAGGCCAGTCTCATGGGGTGGCGCAGCACCTACTGGACGACGATTGTCAGTGCCTTCTAATGGCAATCCATTCTCGGGTCCGCCCGGACAGTTCCCTCCGCCTTTCATCACTCCTTTGCCGTCAGCCACCTCGTCTACCTTTTCCGGACAAAGTAGCTTGTATGCTAGCCCTACGGCATCAAACTTCCCGGACTCTAGGAGAGAGTCGAATGCAGAAGCAGACTGGAGAAGACGCACCTGGCACCCTGGAACTTATAGTGGACCTCGTCCTGCTACCAGCGGGTTGGGATACTACCAAACACCAGATGCACCGCGTCCATCATTTACCTCCCAGCCTGCGGCATCCCAGACTACAAGACTCCCTGGCATCGAGAGTTTCGACCATGCGCCGCCCTTGCCATCGCTACCCCGCCGTCAACCGAGCCCCATGCAGATCGATACGCCGACTCGTCCGATTACTTACCATGCGCTGACTGACCTTCCCCCGACTATCAGGCACGAGAAGCGTCCAAGTATATCTTGGGATACGACGCTACAAAGAGGAATAAACAATCTTGAGATCGCGAGCCCAAACCCACCGCGCGAGCCATGGTCACAATACCAAGGTAGCCCAGGGCAACCCTCGAATGCTCGACCAACTACAGCACCGCACCCAAGCTACTTTAGCCAACAGCAACCCCGTGGTTCTCCCCAGCCAATACAGGTGTCTTCAGCAGAGCCCGCCAGGACTTCGCAAGAGCCACCTGTGACTCCTCGGAAGAACAAACGGCAGGCATGGTATAACGGGCCGCTAATGCAACAAGGCCCGGGTCAACCTCCTAGGGCAGTACAGCGGACGTCTCCTGAGGACTCAAGTAGCAGTGAGGGCGTTCCCACTCCCTCCAATTCGTCCATGGCCGAGTATCACCCGGCTATTCTTCACAGCAATGGCTACGTCGAAGCGCATCCTCCTGGAGTCCCTGTTGAGGAACAGAAGCCACAAGCATCGATCATGGACAGGCCGCATCCGATTCACTCTCAATATCAGCAATATCATAGCCACAGCCTGTCCCAACCTGCTTATCGACCCCAACGAGAGCCTGAAAGGGGTCCGATTACCTTTGGGCAACCGCTCCCGCAACCACCCGCGAACGATATGAGGCGACTGGAGGCGCTCGTAGCCGTGGCTACTGGCGAGCAACAAGCTGTTGGGAATCGATCATGAATTGAGGAAGGGTGATCAAGAAGCGGGGCATCGCGTCTAAGGATCTCGTGTTGTCTTCGGCTGACACACATACATTTCTTTCTAGTCCACACGGTAGGACCATCTCACATCGTTTCGCTTCAACGTATGGGCGCGAATCGGCACGACCTAACGACCATCCATATCACTCACGAATCTCCTTGCCTCACGCTATACCTTTCGGTTCTCGTTTGTCTTTGCAGCATGCACGCACGCACGACGCCGATGGAACGGGATTCGGTCTCCTATTATCGGTGCGATGATACCCATCCTCGGTCGGCATCTTTTTATCGTTTTTGATTCTGTTTTGCACACGCCTTTCTCGGTCGCTTCACGCTCACACGCCACGCCACGCCACGCCACGCCACGCCACGCACGTCATGACAGCTTTCCTTTGTGTTTTGGAGGTATACCTGAGGCTAGGCTGGGGAATGGGATATACCAGATGGGATGGAATTGGATCGATCACAGCGGGCGTTTATGGGGCTTTCAGGCCTTGGTACCTCTTTGCGTTGGCCTTTTGCTACTCGCTGTTTTTATCCTTTCCGCTTCTTCTTCGTCATGTCGGTTTGGCTTGCGTTTTCGGAGGTAGCGGTAGGATAGAAGATTGAGATTCCGTGGGTGGCTAGCGCTTTGCAGCTAATGGGTGGAGGGAAGATTTGGATGGCTACTACTATAACTTGCGTGTATATGTTTTATGATACTCCTTCGCTTCGAATCTTCACTCTTACCCACGGTAACTTATCCACCTCCATTATGACACATTACGAGCCGAATTACGTGTGGTTTCTCTAACGCCCCCTGACACCCCTCCGAAGTCTGATAGTGAAGCGCCTAGCCCTTTGCCGGGCATATGTGCAAGGCACAGCACAAACCATTGCCTTGAGGAAACCCGGCCCATGTAGCAACGATCGAGGTATTGGTTCTTTATCATCTTTGTCCGCCATTCAATAACCCTTCTAGAGCTCGTGAACATCTCTACCCCTCGTTTCGTACCACTATCCTCGTCCTTCGCCGATATAGCCCGGAGCAACCCTTTGATCTTCCTCCAACAAAGACCCCACAGTCGTCAAAGTATCTTTTAGAATACCCCGTCTTATGGACTTACTTTTCAGCCCGCTATGCAAATGGAGAAGCACATATTTCGTTCGATATATCTACTCTGAATCAGAGGCGCATATGACCGGCACAACTCTTTCTCAGCTCTCTCAAGGCCACACCCCTCTCCCCGTACTACATCGATGCACAGCCCTCAGCCGCGAGCAGCACAACATGTACGCACCCGACGTTCGTAGCACCTCCACTCCACCCATTCGCCCAGCCGAGTCGCACAGGCACGCATTCCAATGCCGTGCAGCCATGACGGGTTCTAGGCAAGCGGCGCCGTCCTAGCATCACCATGAGCTACAGACTTTCACCGCCTTCTCCGGCTCCAAGTCACACGAGGCTAGGTAGATTTGGAAACTGCGAGCGTTTTAAGGCTGGCTGCGATAAGTCGAGCAGATAGTCTTGGGCGCACGAAGTAGGCAGCAAAAGCTCCAAGTATGACGGTCAAGTAGCACCACGGGCTCGTTATAAGTCCAGACGAATTGAATTGAGCTTCCTAGCCTAGCGATGGCTGTAAACAATGCCCCCCCTGGGTTCCCTTGACTCATTCAACCCACAGATCAATGATCCCTCGTCGCTCATGAAACACAGAGCATTCCGCCGGTAGGCCTACAAATCTTGCTTGCTCCCCCCTTATTGCACGACCTATCCCGTCAAAGTCAGTTGCGATCAATCAGGCCAGGTAGAAGGCAGCCAATGCACATCCTCAGTGTTCAAACGTACCTTCTCCCTGAGCATTCCTAACCACTGTTGCAAGCTGACTCCCTGGTCTGCCCTGTCCTCGACGAGCAGTGTCTGCGCCCAGAGCTTCAGGCTTGGGTCGCCGTCCTCCTTGACCACGTACAGTGTCGGTACGGTGATGCTACCAACGCCCTTCGACCTGTGATCCCGCGACTTCTCTAGGACGGCATTGATACGCTCGCTGAAATCGTTGTCGAGACGAGGCAATGTTGTCTTGCCCTGCTTGACCATCGTACGATCTTCTACGCCGAAGACGTCTTGAAGGAGGGCTGGCACGGAGTCGCGTCCTACCCACAGGAATTGATTCACTCCGTCATCCAGAAGATACAATCCGTAAGGGACTATGCGCTCAGAGGAGAGGTTCAGCAGCGGCGGCATGATGATACCTCCCGTCTGAGGGTCCGGAACACCGGCATCATCCGGCATATCATGCAGCGAGTAGAATGCGGGGTAAATGTATCTTAGGAGCAAAGCGGTCGGTAACGTAGAAAGGAGACATAGCGCAGCCGCGCGTAAATCCTGGATTTGTTAGCTGCAAGTATGGCAAGATCAAGGGCGCGGGCACCTACGGATGGGATCTGCGCGCTCTTCCTTAGACCGACGTTCTTGATCAAGCCAAGGAAGAGGACCGGCAGCGTGCGAAGATTAGCGGGTAATGCTGGAATGCGTCAGCGTATGTAAATGTAAGCTCAAAGGCGTTGACTTACTGAGTCCGCCTGAACTACCACCAGCGAGGTTAGTCCTGTAGGTGCTAAGGATCTCAACGATCTTCGACTGCAGAGCGTCTCGAGCAGCATCGAGACCACTTGATAGTGCACGCTCAACTGCTTTGTGGCTGAAATACGTCGTGATAGCTTGAGCATCCGCCGAGGCATAGACGTTCGCTAGATTGTCGGTGGTCGGGAGCCCAAGGGTCATTACCCGGATCCTCCGAGAACCGTTACAGCTCGTGTGCAGCACGGCAGCTTGTAGGAAGATGGTCGGGCGAGTTAACGTCTCGTCAATAGCGACTTCAACGTTGTACTGTTGATCCCTTGGGAATGAAGGAAAAGCGCATAGGTCAGAGGAGCGGTTGAAGAAATTGCCGTAGAAAGCGGACATCCGCAATCCGGTGCTGGCGCGGACACGGAGGACAGCTTCCAAGCCGATCTCAGCGCTGAGATAGTTTGTAAACTCATGAGCCAGCTTTATCGCGTCCTCTGGTCTCGCCGCATTCCATCCTGGGTAGAAGTACGTTTGCCCGCCGGTGTATCTCGGGAGATTGCTCAGCGTCGCCACATCCTGGTACGCGCTGGAGAACAGGAACATATCAATCGACACCTGGTTCTTCGAGCATTCCACGGCGAAACTCTTGTAGAACGAGTTCTGCGTCTGAAGAAGGCTTCCCTCCTTGCTTGTACCCAAAATATCTTTCCTTTCGCGACTCTCCAGTTTGCCGTACCCGGTGTTCGGAAGGGAAGAAGAGAGGACAGTTATCTTAGCGCCAATCGCCGCAGTCATCCGATGTCCGGCGCGAAGTGCGGATCCCATACAGGACCCTGCTTGCGGGTTCTCCTGGAACATGGTCGGAAGCTTCTCCAGAAAGTTCTGCACGTTTTGCATGGACTCGGATAGCGTCACGAGCAGATTATCGGGAGTGGGGAGGAATGGCTCGTCCAGGTCGGACACAACGAGCATGGACGGCTCGCTATTCTCGCTTCCATCGCGCGGGATCGAAAAGTAGTATAAGCTCGAGTCAAAGCCAATGAATCCAACCCTCGTCCTGTACATGCGTCAGAGTGTGCCAATTAGGGAATGCGGCAAGATGCGTACCTGCCGTCTGCGTTGGGTATCCGCGGGAGAGCTTCTGAAATGATCCTAGAGATAGTTGCACAGAGTCCGTTTACTAGCGATGGATGCCCGACTTCAATCAAGAAGAGATAGACTAGGGGCTGCAGGTGATCAGCCCGTGTTGTATCGTGCATCCGAGATGTGAACGTACCTGTGGAGGTCGAACCATGTATTCCTGCGGCGCCACAAACTCGCAAACAGCGTAGTTGAGCTCGCTTCTCTGCCAACGATCAACGCTCTTTTGCTGAGCTGCATCCCAATCGAAGGCCTACACTCCTGTCAATGCCTGTGTACTGATGGAGCGAAAAGTGGGTACGGACCTGCGGCACGTCGTTTGTTAGGTTGCACATATTGCATCGCCATCTGTGTCCGTGGTCTAGAAAGGTCACGAAGGGGTTGATGTATGCCCTGCAGCCAGTCAGTCCAGGAGCAATTGGACACAGCGCTTCCCGGTAGTACGTGCCTACAACGCCTACACCTGCTAATGACCTGATCATCGACAACTGGAACGGGCGCGTCTGCATCGTGGAGCGAGGTGTATGGCTGCACAATCAAAGAGAACGGCAGCTTCGACTTCTTCAACAGGCTGTGGGTGGTAGGCACACACGCCAGCGTCGAGCGAATGTACGGCGGCGGGCAATTCGAGTGCGGGGAGGGCGTAGCAGCGAGATTCGGAGGCAGGTTTATGGGCGGAGGTGGCGAGTCGATTTCCGAGGCATGGACGGGTTGGGCGATCAAGTCGGACGGGTAGAGCTGGTTCTGCTGCATCTGGGCCGTCGGCTGCATTTGCGGCGTGACCTGGACAGGCTGAGGCCCCAGAGTCATCTGTCCGAACTGCTGGCCCAGCGCATTTGGGTCCTGGCCCGGAGGAGACATTGGAATCCCCGGCGAGTAGCCCTGCGCCGGCACGCCGTACTGCGGAGCAGCTGGAGAAGCAGCCGCGCCCATGCCAGCGCCGCTCAACCCAGCATTTGCGCCGAACTCGTAGGCCGCTCCGGCATACCGGTCCCTCTTCTTCTTGTGTTCCGCCATGGTGGAGGCCGCAAGCAGGCGTCCTCGGGGGCGTGCAGGTAGGCGAGTGTGGGCTGGCCGGGGACGGGGACGGGAATTTAGAGGAGAGGTCGATCGATGTGCACTGTGTTCTTACGGCATTCGCCGCTAAACAGCCCCGCCAAGCTGCGAACGCACGGACCAATGAGGCGCCGTCTGAGGAGTGTACACCTCGCCAGAGCACCCACCAGGCATCCAGCAATGACCCCGACCCGACCCGTTACTCACATGCGATGGCTCTCAATCTAGCACTTGACTGGTACCATATATCAACGGTAGGCATCAGAGTTTCTCAGACATGACTTAGTGCCGCCCTCCAGCAAAACCTGCCCAAGCCTATCCAGGATGAGCGAAAGGTGTCCTCTGGTCGGTAACCCTAAGCGATCCGTCATAATACATATAGTCGTAACAAGCATCCTATCGATACCGCCCGCCAGGTCCACGCCCGCGGCCGCGGGAAAGGCCACCTTTAGATGACGCCCGCATGTTCCACTTCCCTCCTCTCCGCCTCGGTCATAGGATAAGGAGGATGTTGAACCTCGCCGCCCTCATGTGAGCCCAACGACCCGCCACTAACGAATCGCCTTTCGCCACTGCCGCTCCTGCTCCTGGCCGTCTTCTCGCGGAATGCCGGATGCTCTGGAGAGCCGTCCTGGCCCGCTTCGCTTCCATACGCACTGGTTCCGTTGCCTACCATTCCGCCTCCAGGCATCGCCCCCACCCCGAGAGCCCCAGCAGAGGAGTGGATTGGCTCAACATTAGGTTGCCAATTGCGAAGCTCGTCTTCGGCATCATTGAGAACTTGGCGAGCGGCCTCGACGCCTTCAAAGGATGGATGCGTGTCGCCTGGCACGATGGGGGTATCGTCAAGCAAGTTCAGAATGCGGCGAGCCTGCTTGGCCAAGATGATCTGCTTCTCAGCCCGCTCGATAGTGGCGGCGAAGTGGATGTCGAAGGCTTCCTTGAACTTCTGGCGCGTCTAGGTTGGTCAGCACCTGGCCAGGGCTAAATACGTGGCGTGCGGGACATACGATATTGGTAAGTTGCGCCTCCGCGACCAAGCTCTGGGCCTCCGCGCGGACAAGCTCCTGTTCAAGCTGGACAATCTTAGTGCTCTGTGGCTCCTTGTACTTCAGCTTGGCAATCTCGTCCGACACCTGTTACATCATCAGCCTCGTTCGTAGGATGGCCAAGGATCCTCATACACACCTTTGCTTTGTGGTCTCGGCTGGGCTGCACAGACGCCTCCGTATTCCGAATCTGCTTCAGGACCCCTCTGTACTCCTCCAGCGACTGTGCGAAAACATCCTCTTGCTCCGCGATCTCCGCCATCAAGACGCCCAGCTTGTCCGAGATCTCCGAGAGAGAATCATCGTTAGTAGCTTCACCCCACTCGGAGAGCTGCTGAGCAATAGCGACGCGCTCGCGTCCGGCGGTCTCGTAAGCGCCGATGGCGTGGTTCTCCGACTTGATGAGCTTGTACAGCTTCTTCGACAGGTCTGGCTGCTGCATGCCTCGGAGGGATGCCATTGTGAAGCGGTGCTTGGGCACAGACTTCTCGCCGCTGCCGGAGCCATCCTTCTTGGATCGAACAGAAAGCGATCGATTCCTAACGCGCGTAGGCATGATGGTAAGTGAACGTGCTCGCGACGGGGTGCGCGACGGAAGACCCGGATATGCTGGAGGAGGTGGAGGAGGCGGAGGGTTGGTAGGATAAGCGAAGACGGCCATTTTGACGTCGGATGAATCGAAACTGATACAGCGGATGGAAGGAGTAGCGGGAATTAAGGCAAAATAACGAGGCGACACAGGGCAGCAGAGCTTTTGAGAGGAAATAAAGGAAACGAAGACCAGCTTACATTTCGAATACGCTCTTCGAGGCCGTCGTCGAGGGTTTTATTGCGTTCTGCCCATGGCTATTGTTAGCAGTCTGTTGTGCGCGGGACGCAGCGGTTAGGAGCTCGCGTAGCCTCACATGGCGGTTCCGTAAATTGGACACCACTTAATGCCAGGTGCGAGTCCAGTGCTCTCGAGCGTGTTTGGAACCGTTGGCGCTCTGGTGCTGCGATGCTGGAGCGGGGGACGGCGAGGGTGTTTGAGGTTGAAGGCAAAGGCGACATCAACTGGATCAGATGGCCTCGTGCAAGCGCGCGCTGTGATGTCATTCAAGCCACACCCAGTGGTTGTGACGGCAGCCACGCCAAGTCCGCAACACCAGAAGCGGGCATCGCGACCTCATCCACCTCCGGACGGGTCTGCGGATGCACGCGTCCAACGATCTTTTGCATATCGAGCAAATTCGCGCCGCCCACTTCTTTCTCTGCGTCTTTGTCGATGCTGACTGCCTAGGTAAGAGTACATACACGTGACAGCCAAGGCCCGAAGAGGCACGGTTTCTAGGTGCTTGCATCCCACGCTACGTGCCACAAAGTCGCTGTGGCTTTCGAGGGAGATCCCTCCCCGGTGCCTGGAATATCAGGCAAAGGAAATGCGGAATGTGAGCTTACCCGCACGCTTACGCCAGCGGAGAGGAGTCCGCGAGACGAGGTCCCGGACGGCGACGTTTTCAGTAATCGCACTTGTGCACGAGAGACCCCGTTCGACTACCATCTACTCAAAGGAGCCACTGCGTCGACGCCGCGTCGGAGCACCTCCTCTTTGACTTGGTGGTGGTCAGTCGTCAAGATAAGCCAAGGCATTGCTGACACAGAGCAGTGTCTAGAACACCACCCTTCGAGAACTCGCGTACCTAAATTAAGCAGGACGGAGGGGTCTCTAATCGAGACCAGCATGCCGCGGATCGGACATGCGTCGCACGATTCACCGCCCATTGAGCGTGAGAAGGACGGCTCGGGCCTGTCTCCGCGTTACCGGGCGGCTACCAGCGACTGCATCAGTGATGCCGAGGGAATCGAACATGGCCAAGCAGCAGGTCCATATGCAGGATTGTGCACATCGTTCCACCTTAATGATCTCCACGTTGCGCATCGCAGATGTCGACAGGGAAGGTCGAGGTAGACGTGCCTGCACTATGAGCGCTCGGCCCCAGTAATCGAGATGCACGGATGGCCCACGGACTTTGGCCATTCTCGCATAGTCGCAAAGAGAGCAGGTGATAGCATTGCTGCATGTCAAGGTCTACACGCTGATGTGTGTTCACGCTCTCGGTGGACGTTGGTTACGAGCGGTGGAAATTCTCCGACTAGCTTGATGCGCATTAGCCTCTACGCGGCATTCAACGTCTTCCAAGCCCCATCATCCCAGCCTCCCCCCGTCTTGGACTCCCGCACACCATTCCCGCCGCTGTCTCCTGATCGGCACAACAAAATTTCTACGTCCCCATAAAAATTTCTGGTCAGAGGTCCTTGGCAATGAAAGCCAGTCCCTCGTCCTGTTTCCAAAGTTTTTCGATTCTGTCAGAAACTCTCCCTTCTGCAACTTTTCAAATCAGGAACCTCGACTTTGGAGGGTCGCACGGGCACGGTTGGCAGTCGGGAATTACTGCGCGCTTCTGCTTTATACAGGCTACCCATGAAGGAGTACATCGTCTTCTTGGCGAAATGGACCTTTACGGATCGTCCAATTACTAACACCCGTGCATCTGGGCCAACGCGATTCCATAAGCAGCCCTTACCAAGGACCCCATTCCCAACTTGCCTCTACTCCTTCACTGCCAAGGCGGATAGCCGCGTCAGGGTTGAGTCCATCACACTGTCCTACTGTCCAACGGTTATCACACCAGCTCCCGCACCTTGTCATAATACGAGCGGACAGAGCGAATTGACACACGGGAAGGCGCTTTGCGAGCACCAGACGTCATTTAGCTCCAGTCCTAAATTTCTGGGCTCTCATAGCACGGCCTTTGTCGAGCTCGCACCTTGCCTCCCACAACGCAAGATCCTGGGTCACGTCAGTATACATCCCGCAAGTCAGGTTGTCTCGACGTGACAATGCTAAACCCCGCCGACATAGCTTCCCTGCTCACTACTTGTCAACCCAGGCCATCGGCCCTGGTGTACCGCCATCTGAGGAAGATTCAAGCTCCTTTGTACTCCACGTTAGGTGAGAGGGAAATGTAAGCTTACCGAACTCTGGGTCTGCCGTGCTGCACTGTGGCATAAGCTTTCTTCAGTCCTACAACCGTCGTTCCTATTCCCACTTCAAGTTCTACGATGGCAAGCATGTCATGGGCCCCTTGAACACCGACACCTCGCCTAGACGCTGTGCTCCGTACCACGCCCACAGATCCACGCACGACATCCTGGCCTCGCCATCATATCAATGGCCATTTTCGGGACACTTACCCATTCATCACAAGCGTGTCCAATTGATTGGTGCGCCAGCTGATCAAATTCCAAGGCGCTCATTTGGTCGCTGATGTACGTTCGGGCTATGAACGCCTGGGACTTGACGGAGTGTTGGGCATAGTGGGCCTGCCAGAGCACGTTGCTCTGTTGTGCTCAACTTAAAAGAACGTCATTTCCACCCTCTGACCGACACCTTGTCCTTCATTGAACTCACAACAACATGGTCGCCTCTCGATTCTTCGCAGCGCTTGCCGCCTGTAGTCACCTCGCCTATGGAGCTTGCCCGTACATGGAGGATGACGCTCGAGACCTTCCGGCCAATCACCGTCTAGTTCGACGAGACGACCCCACGGCTATGCCTACTGACGAGTTCATGTCACAGTGGGAAATCAACGACGACGACTCCTACATGACAAGCGATGTCGGTGGGCCCTTTGAGGACCAGGAAAGCCTCAGTGCAGGGGAACGAGGTCCAACGCTCTTGGAGGACTTCATCTTCCGTCAGAAGGTTAGTGTTTCCGTGAAAAAGGCCTTACATTCATTAACGACGTTAGATAACGCACTTTGATCATGAGCGCGTCCCCGAGAGAGGTACGCTAAAGCTATTCGTTCCTAGTCACACTCGTTAACTTCTCCAAGCCGTCCATGCCAGAGGTGCTGGTGCGCACGGCGTTTTCACCTCTTATGCGGACTGGTCTAATATCACCGATGCGTCCTTCTTAAAGCACGCGGGCAAGGAAACGCCTGTCTTCGTTCGCTTCTCTACCGTCGCCGGCAGCCGTGGGTCCGTCGAGACGGCCCGCGATGTACATGGATTTGCCGTCCGATTCTACACAGATGAAGGCAACTTCGGTGAGTGCTTCGCTTGCTATGGTATCTCCAACCTTTGCCCGTCTGTCAACGAACATCGTCAGCCTACCGTTGCACAAGCCACGACGCTCAAGAAGACGGTGCCTGCAACAATACCGCCAACTAGCGCCCCGTACAAACGCGTCGCAGCTGGAGCGCCTAGCAGCGCTCCATCCAAGCGTCAGCGCTCGTGTTTCCAAAGTCATGTCCGTGGCCATTGGCCCCCCCCATCGAGCCGGAACTGCGCATCATTACATTTGCACATATTCTTCAAAAATGTGGTTGCCTATTACGCTACTAACATCATGCTTCAGACATCGTTGGAAACAATATTCCGGTCTTCTTCATCCAGGACGCCATCAAGTTCCCCGACCTTATCCACTCTGTAAAACCAATGCCGGACCGCGAGATTCCTCAAGCCGCAACCGCCCATGACACCGCGTGGGACTTCTTCAGCCAACAGCCCTCTACACTTCACACTCTCTTTTGGGCTATGAGCGGGCATGGCATTGTACGCTCTTACAGGCATATGGACGGATGGGGTGTACATACATTCCGCCTCGTTACTGGCGAAGGCAAGACGAAGCTCGTCAAATTCCGATTCAAGACTCTACAAGGAAAAGCATCACTGCTTTGGGAAGAGGCGCAGGCCACTTCGGGCAAGAATGGTGACTTCCATCGCGCAGACTTGTGGGACAGCATCGACAAGGGTCTGTATCCGGAATGGGAGGTACGTCAAGCTTGTATTTTGGCAAGTACATTGCCTATCTCTGACCCTTCTTCCAGTTTGCGGCGCAAATCATGGAGGAGGAAGACCAACTGCGCTTTGGTTTTGACCTTCTTGACCCTACAAAGATCGTGCCCGAGGACCAGGTACCTTTTACGCCTCTCGGGAAAATGACTTTGAACCGGAACCCTCGAAACTATTTCGCAGAGACCGAACAAGTAATGGCATGTAGTGCGGCGTCCGTTTGCCAAGCCTAATGCTGATACGCATCACTAGTATCAACCTGGTCATATCGTGAGAGGAGTCGACTTCACGGATGATCCGCTCCTCCAGGGTCGCTTATTCTCCTATCTGGATACACAGATCAATCGTCATGGAGGCCCGAACTTTGAACAGCTTCCGATCAATCAGCCCCGCGTGCCTTGGCACAACAACAATCGGGACGGTGCTGGTGAGTATCAGCGATATAATGTAAATACCTCGCAGCCTTGCTGACTCCATGCAGCCCAAATGTTCATCCCATTGAACGTTGCGCCGTACACCCCAAACACGCTGAACAACGGCTTCCCGCTTCAGGCGAACCAAACAACAGGCAGAGGTTTCTTCACCGCGCCGAACCGTTCCACCGGCGGTAAACTCGTCCGCTCCGTCTCGTCCACGTTTGCCGACGTGTGGTCTCAGCCGCGCCTCTTCTTCAACTCCTTGCTCCCTGCGGAACAACAGATCATGATCAACGCCCTGCGCTTCGAGATTTCCATGGTCAAGAGCGACATCGTCAAGAACAACGTGCTTATCCAGCTCAATCGCGTAAGCCACGACATCGCCTCCCGCGTGGCTCAAGCGCTTGGCAAGACTGCCCCTGACGCTGACCCAACCTACTACCATGACAACACCACTATCGGGGTCTCAGTAGCCAAGGATCCGCTCTTGAAGGTTGACGGGTTCAAGGTTGGCTACCTGACGTCGACTTCCGCGTCAGGCAACTCAAGCGCATCGTCTCTCCGAACCGCGCTGGCTGCTATGAACGTGGACCTGATTGTCGTTGCCGAGGTGCTCGGCGGCGGCATCAACCAGACCTACTCTGGGTCTGACGCCTCAAACTTCGACGCCATCGTTGTTGGTGAAGGCACCGAAGCACTGTTTGCTGCGCCCTCTAGCCTCGCAAACCTGAACACTACTTCCGGCAACGGCACCACGAGCACGCAATCAACGCTATACCCCGCGGGTCGTCCGCTTCAGATTCTGCAAGACGGGTACCGTTGGGGCAAGCCCGTCGCTCTGCTTGGATCCAATAGTCAGACATTTAGTGTCGCCGGCATTGAGGCCGGCACTCCAGGTGTCTACTCTGGTAGTGATATGGCTTCGCTAGCAAGCGATCTGGTCGAGGGACTGAAGACGTTTAAGTTCTTGGATCGGTATCCGCTAGATCGGTAGAGGGATATGACGGTCTTCAGGTGTTCCATTACTGTAGATGAAATTGCTAATATGATATGTTGCATTCCCACCGATGAGTGTCGGATTTAGTCCCGTGATATGTCCTTCCTTGCACACGATGTCTATTCGAGAATGGCAACTTCAGATGACTTTGCAATCGTTTCAAACACAGAAAATCGATCTGTCGAAAAGATCACAATTTAGACTTTTCCCAACCCACACGGCGGTCGCGTTACACATTAGCAGATATCTCAGACTAACGACAAACGTTAACACCCAAGCACGTCTTAGCTTTATCGACTGCGGAAGGTTACTCCTGAAGACCTCCAGCAGGCAAAAGCCTGAGACGGATAGAGAGATCGAGGATCCAGTTCACTGTCAGGCGAGTAGGCTGGAGGGTGCCCCTAGACTCCTCATCGGGTCGGGTCCGCGAATGGGGTCGTTCTACGAAGTTGGGTATCGGTCAAGGAATGAGTCCCTCATGGTTTACATAGACCGGTTAGATCGGAATTCTATGTACCGCCCACGACCAAAAGCAGTGATATACTTCTGCCTTTCGTGTGACGTCAACAGCAGCCGAGGTCTACCGCTGTGGTATCTGCGGGGTCGTTAGGCCACCACCACACCATACGCCTGAATCGCGATTAACTCCGCAGCATGTGTTACAATACGGCAAGAGACTCGTTTTAGTGCGATAGGATGAGGTCAGCTTCTACTGACAAACCACGCAATTGATACAGTCACAGAGCTGCAAATGCTGCTGATCGCCAGCACTGACTCCGCTACACTAGCATGCATGCCCGGCCACAGTCCTACATCCCGTTGGCGGAGGCCTGACCGAGAGGTATTTCAATCGTGCTCGTCTTCGTTTACCAGGACAACACTACGATAGCCAGAAGGCTTCCTCCAGCAATGCATCTTGAGATCCACACAGCTGTCGTCCTTCTCCCCTTCGCCCTCCTAATCCTGCGTCTCCTCACCGCGCTCTACAACGCCCTGGTATCCCCCCTCCGCGGTATTCCGGGCCCCTTTTCCGCGCGCTTCACCAAGCTCTGGTACTTCCACCGCGTCCTCCGCGGCTCCTTCCACCACGACAACATCGCCCTGCACCAGTGCTACGGACCCATTGTGCGCATCGCACCCAACCTTTACTCCATCTCCACCGCAGACCCCAAAACCATACAAACCGTCTACGGCATCGGCAGCAAGTTCCCCAAGTCAGACTGGTACGATGGCTGGGCGAATCCCAAGTCCGACAAATACTCTCTGTTCCCGGATCGCCATATCCGGAGGCATGCGGAGGCGCGGAAGAGGTTCCAGCGAATGTATAGTATGAGCGAGATGGTGAACTACGAGGGGTTTGTCAACGCTTGCGCTCGCATTTTCGATCAGCGGCTGCGCGAGTTTACTTCTACAAGAGACGGGGTAGATATGGCGCATTGGTTCCAGTGCTACGCGTTTGATGTTATTGGCGACGTTACGTACTCAGCGCGCTTTGGGTTTTTAGATGACGGCAAGGACAAGAGTGATTTGCTGACGGCGCTGCATCGGACGCAGGTGTATAGTACGCTGATTGGGATATATGCAGAGTGGCATAGAGCGGTTTGGGATCTGGCTGTTAGGATTCCTTGGACGGGTGCTAGCGCGCGGGGCTATTTGATGCAGTATGTTTCCGAACAGATCGAGAGGAGGCAGAGAGAAAGAAGGAAGAAAGATGCGGTTGAAGAAGGCAAGAAAGAGGATAACGAGGGCATGCCAAAAGACTTCCTGGACAAGCTCATGGACGGACACGACGAGGATCCGGACAAAGTAACCGCCTACCACATCTTCATGATGGGCCTCAGCAATATTATAGCAGGCTCTGACACCACCGCTGTGACCCTCTCTGCCATCTTCTACTACCTGCTCCGCAACCCTCCTACACTCGCCACGCTCCGGGCGGAAATTGCCGACTTCGATCGCCGCGGCGAGTGCAGTCATCCTGACCTCTCCTTCAAGGAAAGCCAGGCGATGCCATACCTACAGGCCGTCATTAAAGAAGCATTGCGTTTGCATCCTGCGACGGGCCTACCTATGTGGAGAGTCGTGCCTGAGGGTGGAGCCGAGCTATGTGGGCAATACATGCCTGGCGGCACAGTGGTCGGACTGAACTGCTGGGTTGCGCATTACGATAAACAAGTGTTTGGTCCTGATGTCAAAGAGTTCCGACCAGAACGCTGGATCGAGGCAGAGAATGATGCGGCGAGGCTGAAAGAGATGAATGCGGCATGGATACCGTTTGGCATGGGGTCCCGCACATGCCTAGGCAGGCATGTGTCGATGCTAGAAATGTCGAAACTAGTGCCTCGCTTGGTGCGCGATTATGACTTCGAGCTTGAGGGAGATGAGAAGGAGTGGGATACGGCGAACTTCTGGTTTGTTAAGCCTGTCGACTTTAGGGTCACAGTCAAAGCGAGGAAGGAGGATAGTTAACAGGGGTGATTAGTTAAGGCATATGCGGGTAGTCATTTGTAATGAGCACCCAGCTTGACGCTAGGAATGATCAACCTCGAGATACTTGGCGCTTTCCGTTAGGTGTGTTGTGGAAGAGAGTACCCCTCGCCGCCATGATCTGCCCTTGGACATGAGAGCGCGGTGGTAACACTTTACATAGCCAAAGTCGGGTCCAATCAATCCCTCTATGCGCTCATACATGGAATCGCCCGTCCGCAGTAGCCGAATCAGTGTGGAGGAAGTGGACCCCGTCGGTCTTTAGTTGTGGATATAGGATCGCGTCAGCCTCGGCACAGCTCCAGCGGCCCCAGAGCGACATGGGCACGACAACGTGGCTGCAGATTAAGCGGGCCCAGGAAGCTGCTCTCCCCCTTGTGGTCGCCTGTGGGCAATCCGGGGTAGAGTGCCTTTCCCAGGGACAAGGGGAGCAGTTCCCTTGGGCCTGGAAACGCTCTTGTGGGCCGTAAACGAGAGACGCGGGCCTACGACTGGCTGGCAGAAGATTGATCTAGCCACGGGGGCAGTCAGTTCGGTAGTAGTTCGGACGAGTGGAGCTGCTCCAATGTTACGGCGCCTTCAATCTAATTCGTCCACTTCCTCCCCGGATCCCACTATGCTACGTACCTTGTAGGATCAACGGGAAGCTAGACTGAGAAGGGAGAGCGGGTATAGAGATCAGATACACGAGGCGTTCATCTGGAGACAGCGGCGACGGTACTCCATGGAGCCACTGCCCAGACGCGCGAGGTCCATGAGCCGGGCAATTCTTCGAGCGCGGGAATATGATGGGAGACAATGACGGCAGTTATTAGCAACTACATAGAACAAGTATAGGGTTGGAGAGTGGAAAAGGGGAATATGGGAGGACGAGGTATCGAACTTGGCGCCGATTGGGGGATTGTGCAGACGGACGCTCGAAGGGTACCATTACCACTAACCGAGATGTGCTGATAATCTGTCTGCAAGGTGTCATGAATACATGATGCCCTGGGGGAGGAAGAAATCCCTATCGTCGGCTGCCTTGCTACCGCATACAGTCCGATCAGGCCAGAC
The DNA here is from genome assembly GCF_010094035.1 of Trematosphaeria pertusa. NCBI lineage: Eukaryota > Fungi > Ascomycota > Dothideomycetes > Pleosporales > Trematosphaeriaceae > Trematosphaeria > Trematosphaeria pertusa. The sequence continues at coordinate 69,537 of NW_022987238.1, read as the reverse complement.
AGTCCTCGACCCGACGGCTGAGATATGGCTGAGATTGATGAAGGCTGACGTACATGGAAGTCGTCGAGCGACAGGAGCCGGCCTATCGCCTTCGGCCCACGTTGCAATGGCTGGTAGAATCATACGAAGGCTTACCGATGGATGGAGGAGCTGCATTCTGGAATGCCACCATGGATTCGGACGCGGAGCCCGGCTGCGCGCCAAGCTGGGCGGTCCAGGCCGCACAAGGCCAGCACCAAGCGCGGTAACGGTCGGCCAGCGCCGGCCTGCCTACTAGGCGCATAAGGCGTCGGAACTGTCGGAAAGCAGCGCCAGGCACCTCCAGGGCTGTCGGTAGGGCAGCCAGCTGGGGAATCTCGGGCTCAGGAACGACTTCCAGGACGAGGCTAGAGTATGGCCGCGTATGGCCGCGGACGTCAAGTCTGCAGGAATTTTCGACACGGAGCTTCGAGAAGAAGAAGCGGCTGGGTCCACGGGTGGGCGGCAATCAGGTGCTCTGGTGAGGCGATGGACGAGCTCCATGGTCTGGTAGCTCTGGTTGCAGCTCTCGCGTCCGGATGGGGCCTAGCGGGTGGGGTTACTACGCCGGATCCATGCATGTCACTCCACCATAATTCCTTCGCAATCAATCGGAACGCGCTCGACTGCAGCGCTCACCCCATGATGAAGGCTGCCCTGCCGGCTCCCATCGATCCATTGCAACATGTGCCATCAGGAGAGCTTTTCCACCGTCGACCGCGCCAGCACCCTCGCCCTCACCGCACAGCTCCCCTGCCCTTTAAAACGCTGGCGGCCCGTCGCAAGAGCTCATTCCTGCCCGCACCACACCAATTGCCCGCAGCAAGCCTCACTAAAGCTTTCTAAGCACGCTTGCGCTCTTTGTTCCGCCGATTCCCGACAACGACATCATCGGCGCGTCCTCTGACCCTCACAGCTACCCCTCCTCTTCCAAGCCCGCAACTCCGGACAGCCTCCCATCAGATACACGTCCACCATGTCGTCCGACGTCGTAAAGACCGCCAAGCAGCTCGACACCATGAGCATTTCTCCATACGGGCCCGCGAGGGCAACCGTCAACGAGAAAACGCTCAGCGACGACGAGGTCCGCAAGATGTCCGACTATTTCTACGCGACAATGTACCTCTGCTTGGGAATGATCTATCTGAAGGAGAACCCGCTTCTGCGCGAGCCTCTCTCGACCGACCACATCAAGCGACGACTGCTCGGTCACTGGGGTTCCGACGCCGGCCAGAGCTTCACCTACATTCACATGAACCGCCTGATCAAGAAGTACGACCTGGATGCCATCTTCATTTCCGGTCCCGGCCACGGTGCTCCCGCCGTCCTCTCGAACTCGTATCTTGAGGGCGTGTACTCCGAAATCTATCCCGACAAGAGCGAAGATGTGGACGGAATGAGGCGCTTCTTCAAGCAATTCTCTTTCCCAGGCGGTATCGGATCACATGCAACGCCCGAGACCCCCGGCAGTATCCACGAGGGTGGTGAGCTTGGCTACTCAGTATCGCACGCCTTCGGCACCGTCTTTGATCATCCCGACCTGATCGCTCTCACAATGGTAGGCGACGGTGAGGCAGAAACCGGCCCGCTCGCTGCCAGCTGGCATTCAACCAAGTTCCTCAACCCCATCACCGACGGAGCTGTTCTTCCAGTCCTCCACCTCAATGGCTACAAGGTACGAGAGTTGACCATGGCCATTGTATGAGCAAACTAATGGATCGCTAGATCAACAACCCCACTGTGCTCGCCCGAATCACCCACAGGGAGCTCGAAGCTCTCTTCATCGGTTACGGATGGACGCCTTTCTTCGTCGAGGGCAGTGACCTTCCAACTATGCACCAGGCCATGGCAAGCACGCTAGAGAAATGTGTGACGGAGATCAAAGCCATCCAGAAGCAGGCTCGAGAATCTGGCAAGGCTTTCAGGCCTCTCTGGCCCATGATTGTCCTGCGTACGCCAAAGGGCTGGACAGGCCCACGGAAGATCGATGGCCACTTCTTGGAAGGCTTCTGGCGCTCCCACCAGGTTCCCATCACCGGTATCGTTGGCAATAAGCCGAAGCTGCTGCAGCTCGAGGACTGGATGAAGAGCTACAAGCCCGAGAAGCTCTTTGACGAGTCTGGCACGCTCATTCCAGAACTCAAGGAGCTCGCGCCTACCGGCAACAGGAGAATGAGCGCAAACCCGGTCGCCAATGGTGGTATTCTTCGCCGCAAGCTGCATCTGCCTGATTGGCGTGACTATTGCGTGGATGTGAAGAAGAATGGCACCCAGATGTGGGGCAGTATGAATCAGTTCGCTACATACCTCAGGGATATCGTCAAGAAGAACCCGACCCATTTCCGCGTTTTTGGCCCGGATGAGACTGAGTCGAACAAGATGGGTGTCATCTACGAAGCAGGCAAGAAGGTCTGGATGGGCGATTACTTCGACGAGGATGCGGATGGTGGTAATCTCGCCTATGCAGGCAGGGTGATGGAAATCCTTTCCGAACACACTTGCGAGGTAAGTTTCCTAGTGCCCTCCGCTTCATAACTAACATTCCATAGGGCTGGCTCGAAGGCTACGTCCTCTCCGGCCGACACGGTATGCTCAACAGCTACGAGCCGTTCATCCACGTCATCGATTCCATGGTCAACCAGCACTGTAAGTGGTTGGAGAAGTGCCTCGAGGTTGACTGGAGGGTGAAGGTCGCTTCGCTGAACATCCTCCTTACTGCGACCGTCTGGCGACAGGACCATAATGGCTTCACGCACCAGGATCCCGGCTTCCTCGACGTGGTTGCCAACAAGAGTCCCGAGGTCGTCCGTATCTATCTGCCACCTGATGCGAACTGCTTCCTATCAACGATGGACCACTGCTTCCGCAGTGCCAACTACGTCAACGTCATCGTGGCCGACAAGCAAGAACATCTTCAATTTCTGGACAAGGAAGAAGCCATCGCACACTGCACAAAGGGTGCTGGCATCTGGAAATGGGCGAGCAACGACCAAGGTGAAGAGCCCGACGTCGTCATGGCCTCTTGCGGTGATGTCGTGACCCACGAAGCCCTCGCTGCCACGGCCCTCCTCCGCCAGTACTTCCCAGACCTCAAAATCCGGTTCGTCAACGTGGTCGATCTCTTTAGGCTCATTCCCGAGAGCGAGCACCCACATGGCATGTCAGATCGGGAATTCAAGTCTCTCTTCACCGAGGACAAGCCCTGCATCTTCAACTTCCACTCGTATCCATGGCTCATTCACCGCTTGACCTACAGGCGGAAGGGTCAACACAACCTGCATGTGCGCGGATACAAGGAGAAGGGCAACATCGATACGCCTCTAGAGCTGGCCATCCGCAACAGCACTGATCGGTTCAGCTTGGCTATCGATGCTATCGACCGCATTCCCGGGCTTGGTAACAAGGGCACGACAGCGCGCGAGGAGCTATTGAACCAGCAGATCAAGGCCGCTAACTATGCGTTCCACGAGGGTATGGATCCGTCGGAGCTGACGAATTGGGTGTGGCCGTTCTAAAGAAAAAAAGAATTCCCTTATTCTATCATGGTTGGATAGATTGATTGGGTCTTGGGTGGTTTTCTAGAACATGGCGTTTCTTGTAGATATACTCTAATCACGAATCTCATTGAATGTTCTTCACTTCAACCCTGGTCGCTGAGTGATCTGTGACCAAGTTTGACTTAATGATGCTTGAATGCGATTATTGAACACTTTAAACCTAACGGTTGAGCCCGAATCATCACATAGTAAAATGCGGGTTGCAAGCAGGTCTTCTACCACCAAAAAATATATAAAGCATATCTCTACAAGCATCGTCCCAAGGGATTCATTCTTGAGAATCCTAAAAGCACCGGTACGATGCATGTCCACAATTCCATCCTGACGATCCCTTTCCTATTCTGCACCGCGATCGCTGCACCGCACAACCACGAGCATACCCTTCTACCCTCGCCCACATCCGAGTCCGCGTCCCATAACGAAATCATCAAAACCGTAACAGTAGTAACCACTCAGCTTGTAACGACCGCAATCACGCTCTACCCACTTACATTTCCCACTCTCCACCCGTCTTCGAATAAAAGCACGACATGCCCGCACTCTAGTATGTTGCACAAAGTCCCCGGAAACAGGACATGGAGATCTGCTCCTACAATCACGACACTCCTGTCGGTTAGCGGTAGCAAGAGCACAACCTGCCCGCACTCGATGTCCCATATTGTGCCTGGAAATCCCATCTCGTTTTCAATGTCACTGCCAGCTCCTTCTCTTCCGCTCCCCTCAGCAGGCGGGAACCCCAAGGGAAAAGCAAGTGCATGTCCAAAATCGAAATCGATAATCATTCCGGAAACGCCGAGTTCGACAACCACCAACTTCTTAGCCGCTGAACCAAACTCTAGTATACTGTCCGCTCAAACGGCTGAAACGTCGTCCATTCTACGCGTCAAGCCGGAGACGGAGCCTACTAAAGGCGCAGCGGAGATGTCGATTCTACCAATCGCTCTAGGCACACCGAGCGAGCCGGGTAAGGCAGAGAAGGTGGACAAGGTGGACATCCCGCATGATCCGCAGCTGGGAGGCGACGAGGAAGGGCCGCCGGTTTGGATGGCGAAGCATGGACGGGCGAGGAGGGTGAATCGGACGGGTAATGGGGTGTGGAGGAGGACGGCGGCGAGATGGGCGATTGAACCCGTCGCTGGATCAAAGGAAAACGGAAGGTTGCACGCTGGCGCTGTGACCACCTATGTTGGCGTGTAAGGCTGGCGGGCGCGAGCGGTTTCGAGCCTGCGGATGAGATTTCTTTTATTTGTCTTGCAGGGATAAATGGAACTTTTCTTAAACTGCTCCTCCATTATCATAAGCACTCGCTTGGTGTGATCGCGAACTTTGCAATAGCAGATCTATAATTACCATTCTTCAAGGGAGTCCAAGCTTTTAACGTTGGAGAGCTGGGGGGAATGACCTTGATGATCTAACGCAACTTAGGTTACGTAGCAAGGCGTGAACTGCCTGAGTACTGAGTTAGCGCTCGCTTTCCTGCTGGCATTACCTTGATAGTCACTTCGAGGAGCCATGCGCGCGGGTTTGACAGCACATCATGGTCGACGTTCGTGAAAGAAAGAAACTTTGTGAATTGACCGTTGAGGCCAGACCATTGGCTCCAAGCAGCTCTTTCCCCGTCCTATAAATGCTAACGAGCCGCACAATGCTCGTCACGGGCATCGGCTATCCCTTTCTGTAAAGCCAAAGCACATCCCTCAAAAGTTCTGCAATCCATCATCACGGGTCGTAAGTCATGACCTCTTTAACGCCAAACCGTGTAATCTGTTCCATAGCCATTTCGCGGATAGCTTGACGTCGCGCCAGTCGCAATTGCGGCAACCTTTTGGTGTCGCTATCGCTTGGGGCTTGTCCGTCACGGTCGAGCTCGTCGTCGGGGTTCGCGTCCCGCTCGGAGTTTGGGGTAGTCGCACGCTATTGAGGCCCACAGGATCCCTAACACTACTTCCCGCTCGCGCGTTCACCGTTTCCGTGGGCCTCGCGTACCGCTAATCGATACCGTGTTGGCGTTTGAGCTTTTCTAGGTTCTCTTGGCGCTCCGCGAGGTCGTTCGCCGCTTTTATCATCTTCTCGGGCTGGTGGTATAATACTGTCAGGAACCCGTTAGCTGCCGGATTCGGCTGGCGGGAGACATTGATGCATACCGACGAGGTATCGGTTCTGGAAGTTGAAGCCGTTGAGCTTGTCGCAGGCCGATTTCGCATCCATCACGTCCTCATAGACAACGAACGCGGTGCCCTTGGTGTTGTTGGCGATACCCTGGCGGATTTGGCTGTGACTCGTCAGTATTCAGGGCGCACGGCTCGATGCGCGAAGACGTAGGAACGTATCGGATGCGGGATTGGACGTACCGCACAGGGCCGAACTTGCCGAAGAGGTCGAATAGCTCCTCTGGAGTGACGTTGAAGCTGTTCAAGGGCGTTAGACGGTGGTGGCTTGCGATGGGTGAGGAGCATACTGACCTCAGATTCTTCACGAACAGAGCTCTGCACAGCAAGGGTGGGTTAGCGGAGGTCGTGTGAGTTGGCCGCGGCGGGCTGCAGGACAAAGACTGGGGCGACTTACCGGTTGACTTCGGGGGCAAGCTTTCCGCCGCGACTCATACTTTGGCGACTGTGGGTGGACTAGGAAAGACTGGCTGCTGAATGCAGGATTGTGTAGGGGGCGCAGTTGGTGGTGTGGGTGTGGGTGTGGTGTGCAGAGGCGGTCGGAGATGGGTGGTGGCAGCCGAGCGCGGAGAAGAAGACGGAGCGGCTGGTCCGTGCCCCGTGGCGGCCGGCCACGTGACCCAGCATTTTCCTCGAACCGGCAGGGCGCCGGGGCAGGCCTTGGGACTCAGCGCGCCACGCACGAGGGATTGGGGGATGAGTCTCCCGGGGACCAGACAGCGTGACGGGCTCCAAGGGGCTGTTAGCTAGAATTATCATGAGCGAATACTGTCTGCGTGGACTATGCCGGGGCCGGTGCTGCGCAGATTCGCGGGTGCCAGTCGGACCTTTGCTGCTCCAGCGAATGGCTGTGCGCACCACCGACAACACCTCCCCCCAGCGCTTCACTGCAGTCGCACTCGCTCACCTTCGCGGCGGCCCGAATTCGCCGCACGCCCATCTCCCCGCAGAGTCCGGTCCTGCTGGTGGAGCGCAGGATCCGCCCGGAGCGCTGGCGGTTCTCTGTTCACGTCGCTGCTACCACTAGCTAGACCTTTCCCCACCAAGCCTCCAAGCCTCTCCGCGATTTCTCAGAACACACACGCCCACCACACTCGTTCATCCCTCTCTCGGCGCTCCGCCCGCATCGGCCTTCAGGATATGCTGTCGCTCGCGTCCAGCTCCATCGCCAGCCCCCCTCGCGCTGCCGCTCCATAGCCCGTTGACTCTGAGACGCCAGCACCGAGACCGCACCTCCGCCGACACGACCCCCCCTTCAATCCGCGCCCCGCGCCCGCAATTATCACCATGAGCGTCACATCCTGGAAATCGCGCTATATACAAGCTCCGCTGCGCGCTGGAACTCCTCCGCCGCCCGTGTGGGAGCCCTTCTCCCCCGTCCTCCGCCCAAACGAAGCGCCCGCAGCAACCCCCGCCCGTGCCGGCGACGGCGACCCGAAACCGAGCAGCAATGGCATCGGCGGCGCTACACAGCAGACACCAGTTCAGAGCGTGGCCGCTCGCGCGCAGCTTCAGTTGAGCTCGCCGGCAGTGGCGTACGAGCCCTCGCTGCGGTCGGCGCCTCTGCCGCAGCGGAACACGCCATACTCGCCCGCACTGGGCTCCCCGATTGAAGCTCTCGCAGACGCAGCAGTATCTTCTCTGCATGCCAGCCCAGCGTATATGAGCGCAGCGCGTCGCTCATCGCAAGCTGCCACCTCCCCCACAACCGCCTCCCATCCCCCGGGCCAACGCGCACCGAAACACGCATACCCGGTCGATTCCCTCTACTCCTACGACGAGCGGCCTGCAAAGCGGGCACGCTCCGAGTACGTCTCTTCACCTCAATATGGCCAACACTACTCGAGGCCGGCCACGAGCCACATTCCGGGCTGGTCCTACAACGTGGAGCAGATGGCCGACAACGGCGCGCGCATGTATCAGGACAATGCAGCGCCGGCCCAGTACCAAGACGAAAGCAGCCTCAAGAGGCTCTCCGACGCTCAATTGCTGATGGACTTCGCAGTGAGCGCCTCGCATTCCACGCCACGCCACGTCTCGTCATCGAAGAGGTGGAGCATCTCCCACCCCCAAGTCTCTGACCAGCGCTCCCTGCAGCCTCTGGATTCGAGTAGCCCATATGCGAGAACGTCGCATGTTCCATTGCACCAAATGCACCAGATGCCGCCTCCACTGGACGACCAGGATGCTCCAGAACCGACCTCAACTACGTCCGATAAGACGCCGAGTACGTCCGCCGCGCAGACCCAGACGCCCCCAGAAGAGTCTTCGGCTACAACATTACCCCAAGTTGTCAACGAAGGCGGCGCCGTCGAAGAGACAAAGCCTAAGAAGCATCAGGGATGGCCCAAGGGTAAGCCTCGTGGCCCGCGTAATGGCGCCTCCAGCAGCAAGAAGAAGAAATCAACCCCAAAGCCAAAAGGCGTGCCATCTGTCGCCGTAGCGGAAGCTCCTGAACAGCTACACTCACCGCAGAGCCTCCCAGCGGAGCAACAGGACCTTCGGACCGAAGTTGCGCACACCGTCCCTGCGGCGACACTACCACCTACCGAGCACGCGCCGCATACTCGCCGCCATTCTTTCTCGAACATGGCGCCTGGGACGCAGAATGATGGGCCACCCATCGCATTCACCCGCGCTCAGTCCGTTCCCCCAGGAACCGCCATGACAATCACGCCTCCCGCCGAGGAAGCGCCTCAACCTACCAAACCGAAGCGCAGTGTTGTCGAACCTGACACCATCTGTGCCGGTTGCAATTCTTCCGACTCTACTACCATGATCGGCGACGGAGAGCAGTGGATCAGATGTGATGGCTGCAAAGAGTGGTACCACTATGCGTGCGCTGGTTTCAGCAGCGAGAGGGAAGTGCGCGATGTGGACAAGTTTTACTGTGAGCCGTGCCGACCGAAGTTCGGCGAGACAACCAAGGTGCGAAAGTCTGCCAGGGCGCATACTGCTGTGGACTATGCCGGTTTGAATGAGGGCATTCTGAAGACTTCCGACGACAATCCAGAGCACCACTACATATCGGCTTTCAAGAACGGCGATATCGAGTTTCTGCCGGAGACATTTGCACGCCTCCCGCCCGAGATCATCTCCGCTGACTTCCTCGAAAAGACCAATGGGTTCAAGGAACCCATTCTGGTTCCCGCAGCGCTGAACCCTCGACCGCAGTTTCCAGGCAGAGCTTATCCTGATGCAGACGATGCCGATGGGGCGAATACGCTACTCGACAATTCTGCCGATGAGCGTTATGGATACGAGATGGTCTCTGACGACGGCCAGGATAAGCTCGACATGGTCATACCCGAGGGCCTCACAGTTCGCCGTGTTTCCGAGCTATACGGGCCGCAGGAGAGAGTACCCGTTATTGACGTAAAGGCACAGGAGGGAGAGGACAAGCGATGGACCATGGCGAAATGGGCCGACTACTACGAACAACAGGGCGAGAAGCCCGTCCGCAACGTCATCAGTCTAGAGGTATCGAAGAGCCGGCTAGGGAAGTTAATTCGTCGGCCCAAGGCAGTGCGAGAGATGGACCTACAGGACTCTGTTTGGCGGGAAGATGACAAGAGATCTCCTCCAGCGGTTCAGTTCTACTGCCTCATGTCAGTCGCCGATTGTTATACCGACTTCCACATCGACTTCGGTGGCTCGTCGGTTTACTACCATATTGTCAAGGGCAAGAAGGTCTTCTTCTTCATCCCACCGACGAAACAGAACCTAAAGAAATATGAAGACTGGTGCCTGTCACCCAGACAAGGACATGAGTTCCTAGGTCTGCAGGTCAAAGAATGCTACAGAGTCGATCTGTATCCGGGAGACACAATGCTCATCCCCTCTGGCTGGATACACGCCGTTTGGACACCCGAGGACAGTCTGGTTATCGGGGGAAACTTCCTTACCCGAATCCATTACGGCATGCAGATCAAGGTCCTGGAGATTGAGAAGAACACCAAAGTAGCGCTCAAGTTCCGATATCCCTTCTTCCAGAAGATTATGTGGCTCTGTCTGATCAAATATCTCGAAGAAGATGCTCTCCCGGCATCGGTCGAACAGCTGCTTCTGGATGGCTCTCAGTTTAAGCGGGACATTCCGCTCTACTGCGAGACCGATAGGTTCGGCCACAATTCGCACTTGGGTCCACAGAATTACAATAGGCGATATTACTCGAAGGCCGAGCTTGAGGGGCTGCCAGAGCTCGCAAACTACGTCTGGAGGACCGTACTAATCTCCCTTGGGAGGATTGAAGGGATCACCGAGACGGTGCGCAAAGCAGTCACCTCTTCCATACCAAAGGGCTACGGTGAGCCGCTGGTCTTGGCCCGGCGGTTTGCAATATGGATTGCGTGGAAGAGGGGAAATGAGAACATACCTCAGTGGGCCTATCCTGACGCCACGCTCCCAGAAGCCGCCGACTCCGGTGGCGATAAGAAGTTGAGCGCAGCCCAGGTCAAGAGGATGGGGCGAGAATCATGGAGTGAGGCATTGAGGGCTACCGCCGAGAGGCATTCAACAAGGATCAAAACCACCGGACCTTCTTCACCAAACGGCGCAGCACCCCAGGCACCCGCTACTCCTGGCCCGCCTCCGTCTATGCCTATGACGGGATTCTTGCAAAAGACGGACCCCACGAGACCTTTGACCACTCCAAAAACATCACAGCTTGGCCCCAAGCGCATTGCTTGTGATGCTTGCAGGAAGCGAAGAATACGCTGCAAGCACAAGGACGAGCTTGTCGACCCCAATAAACCCGGTAGTGGTATGATTGGAGGCATGATGAAGATTGATTTATCCGGCTCGTTAGGCTTGTCTGTCAAGCGACGTTACAGCGACCTTGATGACTCCTACAGTCGGCCACCGAACCTAGGCGACAATTCAGCGGTCGTTAATGGTGGTCCTCTGCTGGCAGACGTCAACGCCGATCCTTACGCGCTCAAATCTGGGCGAGTGAAGGCTTGTGCTGACTGTCGCAAGAGCAAGGTGAGCTTGGTGCTTGTCGTTTTGGGACGAAACTAACAAATCCGCAGCGGCGTTGCATACATGACGAATATGGAAATGTAGACCCCGTCAAAGCGAACGAAGTACCGATCCCAAGGGGTGCGGCGTCCAAGAAGCGACGAATCAGTGAAGAAGATCCTAACACTGCCGCTCGCAAAATGAGAAAGGAATCTGGTGTCGATGGCGGCATGACGAACGGCGGAGTTCATTCGCGGCTTTCTCTGCCGAACATGAGCATCGGAGGCACAAGTCTTCAAGATATCGCATACTCCGCCCAGCAAGCATTGAACGAGGTATATCCCGAAGATACAATGCCGATCGACCCCGCTTTACAATCCTACGATACAATCAGGATCAATGCGCCTTCTCACTCATCTCGAGATGTAGCCATGTCTTCAATCGAGCATGTTCCCGATAGTCTCATTAATGGCGTAGAGGAGCAACCACGGAGCGAGTTAGGGCCGAGCGTGGAACCGCTCACCCCAGGCCCTTTGTCGGTCGAACCGAACGGTATCAGTCCATATCGGTCATCACCCCAAGAGTACGATACCATTGCCGTAGCTCTTCCAGTTACTCCAAGCGCGCGACGCCCGGCGAAGGCGACCTCGGCTCGGAAAGCGAGCCAGACTCCGCGGCCATCCAACCGAACGAGTACCACGCCAAAGTCTGCGCCAGGAGGTCGGCGCCGTGGTAGCAAAGAGTCGATCAAGGTGGAACCGAGGTCTGAACCGAAGATGCGCGCTATGTCGTCCACCGCGGAGTCTGAAGAGGATATGGCGAGCCTCGCGCTTGCGCTGCAGCTGCAGATGGAAGAGCATGGTTTGCGGAGGCGGAGCAAGTGATGTCTCCCTTTCTTCTCTTTTTCGTGTTACCCTTTTCAAAAGGTCTTCTTGGGTTTCAAAGGCAAGTTTGCAATAGCGGCGTTCAAAGGACCTCCCCAGGCGTCGGCGTCATCTGGAAGTAGAGCCCTTCTCTTTCACCTTACTCCCTACGCTGCACTTTCATTGCCACAACGCAAGTTATGAACGGCGTTCCGGTTGCTCAAGCAAAGGATGGGACATTTGCTTTTATACCCGACCTCAAAAGGTTTCATCATACCTTGTATTTGTGCGACGAACTTTCCCTGGTGTTTTCTTTTACTTTCACGGTGTTTTTCGTAATTAAGTGACACGGGTGCGACAAATGAGCCAGTACGAGCTGAGCTAGACTTTGCGATTGTGTTATTAGGAGATGGCTAGGTGTATGGAGAGAACGTAGTCCGAACATGACAATCCAACGCCCGGCCCGTGATGCTTCACAACACAATTCGTACTATCTTGTCAAGGGGAACAATCCCCTCACATCCATCGATCCATCCCGCCAAAAGGCGGAAACCTCAGCCCACTCCCACTCCTCCCGCCTCTGCTCCCTCCCCCACTAGCTGCACTACTAACGCAATCCCAACTCCATGGCACCTCCCTACCCAAAACTTCATACCCCGCCACTCTCCTCAACCTCCCTCTCTCTCTCCTCTCTGGCCGTACTTCCCTCAGTGCTATACGCGTCGTCTCTCTTACTTCCTGCGTGCGTGCTGGTTCTACGATTTGCGTGCGATAGATTGGCTCGCGGTCTGGCTCTCGACACCGCGAAGGATTACGCGATGGAGGGGGCGGTGGTGGAGGCGGGCAGCGCTTTTTGCCAGGGCCGTGGAGGCGAACGGAATGGTGATTGTGGATGGGATGCATATGTAAGGGGTGGATGTGTGGGTGGAGGTGATGACGGTGGTGATGATGATGGTCGTCCTCTACCACTATGCTCGGCGCTACAATGCGAACTTTACTATAGCGGGGGTTATACGCGTCGTGACGGATCCGAACGAGTTCTTCCACAGATGAGCCAGGGTCGGAATGATGTGTATGATGATGATGGCGTTTGGCGGGGCTGAGGGTTATCCAGCACATGGCCCCGAGAGTAGGCGAAGTGCGATGGTAAGGAGCGGATGCGGACGGGTGGTGCAAGGCGGTGGTAGGTGTGTGTTGAGATGGGGCTGTAGGCGTGTTGGGGCGGTGTTATGGGAGTGTAGGTGTAGTCGTGCCGTCTTCTCGACATTCGAAAAGATGGAAGAGAGATGGAACGAGAGGAGCACCGCAAAATATCCAAACAAAAGTGTTTTAGCTTAGAGGAATGACCCGGGGTGCTTAGGAACCCCAATGCGCAAGCCGTCGAGTTATAGTGCCTGAGTAGGTGTCATGCTGAAAGTATCATGCCTCAGTCGCACTTCTCCACGAGGTCGCATATTGCCAGCAGAATACAAGACAAAGGAGGCTTATGACGGCTGCAGGTACCACGGGTATGCAAACACATGTTCCCATTTCGTGTCCGAGTGACCGGGGCTGGTGGTTGGAGGGGCTGCACATGGCGATGCGCGCGCATGTCTTAGATGACCTCGAGTCTCAATGGGGACACATGATCATGGCAGAGCCAGCCCGACACTGCCAAATATGAAGTAAAGAGATTGGGGCTGACGAAAGAATAGAGAACTATAAGGATTTTGGGTTTCGAGGTTTCCTAGTTGCCGGCCCTAGACTTGGGAACGGCTGCAACCTCAGCAGAAATTAGCTCACTACACCTTTGCGAGCTTGGACAGCGCCATATCGCCACATGTGCCGGTGTACTATAATGTTGTGCTAATTGGCTGTAGTAATGGCGTCGGTAGCAATCAGTAGCAGTCAGTGAGCCCAGTCCGGAAGTCCGCTATTCGCGTTGCTAGCTCCTGCTGTCACCAAAGCCTGCGGCTCAGTATAGAAAGACACGTGCGGCAATGGTGGATCTCCATCCATAGGTCAGCATCAGCGGTAAATGCGCGAGAGCATACGGGAGATGGAATCGGCAGAAACATGGAGTTGTTAAGTTACGAAAATAGGAAAGCGACAGCGAGTAAAGGTAGATGTGGGAAGGGGAGGAAGAATGCGGCCATGAAGGGGGCTCTGGGCCCTGTAGAAAGAAGAGCTCGCGAGGCGCGTGTGAAAGCAACGAACGCTCTTCCAGAGTATCCATAACAAGCAAGTCGGAATGGCGTTGTTGTGACGTGAGTTGGCGAGGAGCGGTTCGTCTGGTCAAGGCAACAAGCTTGACGCGCCAATGCCAAGGCCGACGACACAGCTGGCCGGGGAGCTTCAACACCACAACCCCAACCTCAACCTCACGGCAGACACCCCCCACCATCGCGGCCCCTTTCGTCCTCGATATTTCCCCCCCTACCATCTCCGTATCGACATATAGCCAGTCATGGACTCGTTAGTGGCGCAATACAGCCGTCCGGCGTTCGCGGAGGAGGGCCAGTCGCAGCAAGAGCAGCAGGAACTCTGCCAACCCACCCCAGAACTCTCCCTCAAGTTTGCACTGCCGCCCGTAGCTCAGGTACGCCTCATTCCCGGCCCTTCATCCTCTGAAAGCTTCTCCGAGCTGTCTGCTGACCAGAGGCCCGCCAGTCCGCATCGTGGCTCCGCGCAATGACAGACGACTACTCAAACCCGAACTGCCCCATCAAGATCGCGCACGGCACAACCACGCTCGCCTTTCGCTTCAAGGGCGGCATCATCGTGGCTACAGACTCTAGGGCAACGGCCGGCAACTGGATAGCAAGTCAGACGGTCAAGAAGGTCATCGAGATCAACAACTGCCTGCTGGGGACCATGGCTGGTGGCGCTGCTGTAAGCGCCGGAATCCTCTACGCGGAGGGAGAGGAGAGTGCTGATTTTAGGATAGGACTGCCAATACTGGCTGGCATACCTGGGCATGCTATGTCGTCTCCACGAGCTGCGACACAAGCGCCGCATCTCCGTCGCCGCAGCCTCCAAGATGCTCGCCAACCTCGTTTACTCGTACAAGGGCATGGGCCTGTCCATGGTACATTCACCCATCATACTCCTTCCCCCTTCCATAAGCTAAACAGGATGCAGGGCACCATGTGCGCCGGTGTAACCCCTCAAGAAGGCCCCGCCCTCTACTACATCGACAGCGACGGCACGCGCCTCGCCGGCAACCTCTTCTGCGTCGGCTCCGGTCAGACCTTCGCCTACGGCGTGCTCGACGCACAATACAAGTACGATCTCTCAGACGAAGACGCGCTGGAGCTCGGTAGACGGAGTATCCTAGCTGCTACGCACCGTGATGCGTACTCCGGCGGCTTCATCAACCTGTACCATGTGAAGGAGGACGGATGGGTCAAGCACGGCTTCAGTGACACGAATCCCATCTTCTGGAAGACGAAGCTGGAGAAGGGCGAGTTCTCAAATGTTACGGCGGAGATGGAGTAAGCGCCGAATGGGGGGAGGAGAGCGAAGGGATGGAATGAGGAAGGA
Organism: Trematosphaeria pertusa; assembly: GCF_010094035.1. Lineage (NCBI taxonomy): Eukaryota > Fungi > Ascomycota > Dothideomycetes > Pleosporales > Trematosphaeriaceae > Trematosphaeria > Trematosphaeria pertusa. Next base: position 54,450 of record NW_022987238.1, on the reverse strand, counting down.
CATATTTTGGAGCAGCTGATGCTGCTGTGTAGTTTCTACCTATGTAATAGATAGATTCTTCCTCGAGAGGAATGACAACCCAGCCTTGAAGGCATCATTGGATCTGGTTACGTCCACGCTGCGATAAGCGTGAAGTCCCTTCTTTCAGGCTATCTCGCGATCCTCATGGTATTGTTACGGGCTGTAACATGTCTGTATGAAGACTCGCTCAACCCAGCGCCTTCTTCTCCTTCTGCCTCGCCATCGCCTGAAGTACATCACTCGCACTATTCTTATCCCCCTTCTTCTTCTTCGGCCCCCTCTTTCTCTTTTTCCCAGCTCTCCCCTCGGGCCCCTCCTCCTCATCCTCCTCGGCCCCAAGACCCCTCCACTCCGAAAACTTGACCTTCTCGCCTTCCCTCTCCATCTCCTCAGCATCATCAAACCGCGACGCACCGAAACCCATGTCCAAGTCTTCCATATCGCGGTCACGGGCGGCAAGTTCGGCAGCGCGCTTTTTGAGGCGCGCTTCTTGCGAGTCTGGGTCGTTGAAGAGGGTCGAATTGGGATCGAGAGTGCGCACTTTTTGCAGCGCGGCGCGCACGGTGGCGTCGGCGGTGGAGGATCCCGCAGGTGTCGTGGTGTCGTTGGGGGCGAAGGTGCGAGAGGTGTTTTTGAAGTAGTCGCGTTTGCTAGGTGGACGTTCGGTTGCTGTAGAAGGTTGGGATGAACGGCGAGTGGACTCTTGGTCATTAGCGACTTCCTCTCTAGATTCTGATGCTTCAGGCTCCCGCGTCTGCCTCTGCTCGCTGTCTTCGGCATCTGCTTCTGGTTCCGCAATTTCTGAGGGCTTCTTTTCGCCTTCCTCTTCCTCGGACGATTCGTCGTCATCGTCCAAGTTAGCCAGCGGGTTGTAATTCGACCCTACACCTTCGAAGATGTCCTCATCTTCTGATTCCTCGGTAGGTTTCGGTGGCGGCAGATTGTGCACGTTGATGAGCTTGTTCTCATCGTCCAGGTCGTGGCATATATCTGGCGGCGGTTCCTCGACCTTCTGTTTCCTAATCTTGCGCTTCTCCTTGCCATCTGCATCAGTTACGACTAGCACTTCTCTTCCCTTCACATCGACCTCGATCCTCGATGTACCGGGCGCGTTGACTTTCCGGAAACCAGCTCCTAGACTTGGATACTTCTTCTCGTGCTCAGCTGCGGCTGCGGCAGCTGCTTCCTCTCTCTGCCTTTTGAGCTCCGCTAATAAATCATTCCTGCTTCTTTTGACTCCAGTGACGGGTTTCGGCGGGGCCATCTCGCCCTTCTTCTCCATTTTCTGTCTCTCGATGGGGCCAATCTCCTGCTCCGCCAGCTCGTCAAACTCATCCTCCACATCTGGCTCGTCCCCCTCTTTCTCCCTCGACGACCCGCCAAAAACATCCTCGCCCTTCCTCACGCGTTCCAGCAGCTTCCTATCCAAGCCTTTGACCAAATGTGTGGAAGTGATATCACCGCCCGTGATCTCCTGTACCAGCTTCTCGAACATGGGTCGATCGATTTCCCCGAGATTCATAGCCTCCTCGAGGTTCTTGATCCGCTGCGCCATCTCGTCCTCTTCTTCGTCGATGCGGTCTTTCGTGCGGTCGGTGTATCCGGCGGCGAGCTTGGTGCCCTTCGGGGCGGCTGACCTGAACGTCTTCTGTGGTTTGGCTCGCGCATTTCGGTCGGCGAGCTGGCGGGCGAAATCTGCTTGGATTGCGCTGCGACCCACTTGGCGACTCATTTGAAAGTCAGCGGTGGAGGGGCGCGCAACGGGATAGCAACTTACGGCGTCATGGGTATGCTGGCGTGCTTGCGCGCGCCGAGCACGGCGGCGGGCGTCCGCACGCCAGGCGATTTGCTCGCCCCGCCATTCTCCTGCCTTGGCGTGTCAAGCACAAGACGGCGGAACTGCTGGTTGTTCATGGTGTGGCAGCAGTGCGTTGTGGGAGACAGGCGGCAGCGTTGGAGGCGACAAGTTCCTGCCAAGAAAAGCGGCCGCGATGGGGGCCCGAGCGTGCAGCGTAGATGCGGGGAGCGGGCGGAGACGCACCTCACCCCCGAGCGGCTATCCTCCACGGACCCTCAACTCGTCCGCCGTCACCTGCTGACCAAATTCCCGCGTCTGTGCCTTGATCAGCAAGGCTAAATGAAGCTCCTCCGGCGAGCGAGTAAGGCGACGTTGCTCCGAGGCTCCACCAGGATGGTGCTCCGTTGTAGACCACGATGTACCCTCACTTGCTTCCCGCTTTCATCCTCCCAGCCCCCTTCTATACAAGTAGTGCAATATGTCCGCTTCCCGAACTTCTATCCTCCACCCCTCCTCTTCATTCCCTTCTACTTCCCTCCCTCGTTTGCCCGGTCGCCATGTTCAAGTATCTCGCAATAGCAGCACTCGCTGCCTTAGGATGGTGCCAGAACTACTCATCAGGTGCGACTTTTACGAATCCGATTCTCGAATCCGTCGGTGCGGATCCGTAAGTTGGAACCCCTATATCGCAAAATTTGAAGAAGCGTTGCTAATCCTTACAGATGGGTCTTCCGGCATGGTAGCTGGTATTACATGACCTACACCACCAACGATAATATCACTCTTCTGCGTAGCCAGGTTCTTACGTATGTATGCTCAAAGTCACACGGCCCCTCGCCCTTTCATGCGACTATCCTGCGCCAGGATACTCGGCAGTACGGCCCCTAGTAAGAGCGCCTTCGAAAGAATAACAATAAGAAGGGGGGATACGAACTAGACCGCCCGCATGAGACCGAGGAGAAACGTGATGCACTGAAGCAATTCCATATATGCCGTGCTAACCCCACCCCAGGGACTGGAACACCGCGGAATCTCGACTTCTTTTCCAGCCACCGCAAGGCCTCAACTATTCCACGGACCTCTGGGCACCCGAGATACACAACCTAAACGGCACCTGGTACATCATCTTCACTGCAGATCCCAACTTCGACAACCCACCCCCAGAGCAAGCGATGTGGTGCGAGTACACTTGCCCGGCCGTCCACCACCGGTACTAAGGCCCCGGTACAAATAGTAGACTATATATGCTAACTTATACACAGTAAGCAAAACCTTCCTTATATTACGCCCTACCTTAGGGCAAATGTTAGACACTTTCCAACGTTTGCTGCCTAGCTAAGACATGCGGTATTTGTACCCCAGCTTTCTGAGCGCCCTGCTAATTGTGCCGTCACGTTGAGGCATGTACGTCCTCGAAGGTCGCGGCCCCTCCCCTTGGACCGCAAACTTCACCTACAAAGCGGAACTAGATACTTACGATCAATTCGCTATCGATGGAACGTACTTCCAGCACTCATCAGGCCTGTACCACATCTACAGCTGCTGGTACCGACAGTACGACGGCTGGCCAGCCAACTTATGCATTACGAAGCTCGAGAACCCGTGGACAGTCGCATCACCTTTCTCAGAGCGACAGATTCTTTCCGTCCCTCAATACCCTTGGGAAAAGACCCCCTACGGCCGCGCCTCCAACGACCGTCTCTCCTCCAACGAAGCCCCGCAGCAGCTCACCAACCCCGCCACCGGCCAACAATTCGTCATTTTCAGTGCTGCCCGCTCCGACAATCGCAACTACTGCCTCGCACTCCTCGAGCTCGTGGGGACCGACCCCATGAACCCGGGCGATTGGCGCAAGCACCTAAACCCCGTCTTCTACCAGAACCCCGCCGAGAAGGCATATGGAGTGGGCCATGCGAGTTTCACGAAAAGCCCGGATGGCAGCGAGGACTGGATCGTGTACCATGGGATGCGGGATCCGCTGACCGGGTGGGCGGCGCGGACGATTCGGACGCAGAAGTTCACGTGGAATGAGGATGGGACACCCAAGTTTCCGCCGCCGGGATATGGACCTTATCTAGCGCCGAGTGGGCAGTAATGAGAACCACATTGCGTAGTAGTAGAGGGAATCGGGCTGGATTTCTTACATTTGGGCGGTGGGAATTTACCAAGAACCTTGAGCGGAAAGGTTGAAGCTGGCATGCTCCTGTGTTGAACCGTTGAGGATAATAGAAAGAGAAAAGCACTTTATGTTTAAATTCTAAGTCCAAAGCGCCCCAACAGCTCTAACAGACTAGAAAATCTCCATATAATATATTACATAGATCATAAGGCCGGGATATCATAGCACTAATAAATGCACAAACCAACCATCCGTTCCAAGGGCACAGCCCTCTTAGCTATACACCCAACTATAGCCTACCCAGGACTCCCACCTCGACACCCCTCCACATGCGCCAGATCAAACAGCGCTCTTCTCCCTCTTTCCCCGCCTCAACCGATGCTTTTCCGTCGCCTCCTCAATCTTCGTCTTCCGCCAGCTGCACTCCTCTGCAAAATCACACACCCTACACTTGAAGGCCTCTTCAATCTCCACGCCTTTAGCCTCCCTCACTCCTTTCCACCACTCCATTTCGCTCTTGACATATTCATCGATCGTGTCAGGGTTATACACGGTAAGCTCGCTGCCGATGATGTCGCCTGTCTTGGAGTACCGGAACTCAGCGCGCAGGATATCGCTGATAGAAGGCATGGTGGCTTGGAACTCGGTGATCATGAGGGACCAAAGCGAGAGGAGGTTCGGGTGGGAGCGCAGTTCGCTTTCTTGGAGGATGCTGTAGGGATTTTCGGTGTCGATGTGCATATCGCCTTCTTGTGCTCCGCTGGAAGTGCTAGCGTCGAGCATGAAAACTTCGGAGAAAGACTCCAGGGGCATTAGATTGTACCGCACGAACACGGTTTCCGCATCGACAGTGTTGAGCGAGAGCGATTCGAGGAGTTTTCGGTAGAGCATAAGCTGCATCCATGTTGGTCGTAAAGACGCGGCGGTGGGCAAGGAGCGCACGCCGCGCGTTTTAACGTCCGCGATGTAGACCTGTCGGTCGGGCTCTAGGGCGCCTATCCATGCGGTCTCGTCGTCTCTTTTAGTCTCCAGGTGACACACCCCAGATTTTGCGAAGGCCTGCTCGATGCTTAGCTGTCCGAGTGGCAAGGTGTCACCGCTCTTCTTGGCTTTCGAGAGCTCAAGCTGCTCCTCAAAATTGGGGTCTGGACATGTGTAGCTCAGCTCGTCGATGACGCCATTGACTACTTGTCCGTCAACGACGCCCCACACTTCCAGCTCCCGCGTCAGGCCAGTTTCTCTCAGACATCGCAGTCCTTGTATAGTGTTCCATATCCTCAGACCGAAGCGGTCTTCCTTGCTCTTCACTTGCACGGGCACAACTGTATGAACTTCGTCCTCGAGTGTCTGATGTATCTTGGTGCCGGCTTTCATGGCGCGCGTCGGCGGCTTGCGACCGAACTTGGTCAGCGTATAGAGATACTGTAGTTCGCACCATGCTGGCGAGACGAGGTCTGTGACGGAGAGCGGTTTCTTGGGCTTCGTGCGGAAGCGTTCGAGAGGTGTACGCGTATCATCGGCCATTTCTGAAGGCTCATCAGCCCGTCCCAGTGCTTCGGAAGACGGTTCTTCTCTCGGGACTAGACGCTGTCAGTAGGTCAGTCGACGAGTACGCGTAGTAGTCCCAGCCCGAGATTTCGAAACGTACCGCTGAAAGCGCGCCGCGACCAGCCATCGTACTCGACTTCCACCGACGCGCTTCTCCTACCAAGCGGTCTTGCAGGCGAACTCCGAATCTCCCTCGTCCGCTGCAGGATCGCAGGCCTACACGGTGTGTTGACCACAACGCCCTCATCCTCCCTATGCTCCAGCGCCTCTTGCACTTCTATGCTTGGATAAAGGACTGCCTTCGGTGCAGCCGCAGCTATCTGCACGAGGAGCTCGCCGACAAGCGTGTCTTCGGCGATTTCGTTGGGGTCGAATTCTGAGCCATAGTCGCTCAGCGCGGGCAGGGAGCGGAGGTCGATATCGGACCCGTAGTCGCTGTGGGCTTCTGCGTTCACTATCGCAGAAATGGATTTGTCGCCCATGGTGCCATTTTTTAGTCTCCGGGCGCGGGCGCAGGCGCGGGCGTCTCTAGCTGGCGGACGCGGTGTTGATTTCGCCTCTGGCGCGGGATCGCGTGGTGTCGTGAGGTCATCGGCAGGTGTGGCGCGTCGCCCAATGAAACGGACGTTCTTAAGGGAACTCATGCCCACGGTAATACTGTTTATTAATAATTTTGGTATGTTAGACGCACTTTTAGGTTCTGCAGTTGTTTTCCGTCCACAGCGGCCTCCACGCGTTTCGCGCCGGGTGAATCTGCTCGAGTGCCGTGGTGCATTCGCCCAGCATTCAATGCTCGTCACATTGAAGCCTGATTACCTTGGAAGACAGCCACCCTTGAAGTGGGCAACTACACAGTATTATGGCAAATTCAGATTACAGTCTGTTCTCACTCATTCATTTGCCCTCCAGCACCTTCAAAGCCTCCACAAAATCCGGCACATCATCCGCGCTCCTACTCAAACCTCCCCACTTCACAATCCCCCCTCCACCGCAAAGCTCCCCGAGCTCTGCCAGCGCGTCCCGCTCTCCGTCGGCCGATTCCAAATGCCATCCTCCTTCCCCAGCCTATACACTGAATACAAGCTCCCAGGGACTCAAGACATGCCAGAATGAAGTCACCCCCAAGCCCCATGCCGCATAGATCTTGCGTTCGTCGTCTACGATTATTTCGGCAGCGCGGTTTTAGTCAGGGTCGGGGAGGGAGGCCAGCCAGCGGCCGGTAGAGGGCGCATCGCTGTGTAATACGGCTACGAAAATGGACGTCTGGATGTTGCGAGGCGACGGTGCGCAGGCCGAGGAACGTCTTCTCGGCGACTAGGATAGGACAGTGAGCAACATAATGCGGCGAGCAGAAGCGAGCTCCTACAAGGACAACCGCAATACCTCAAGAAGGTCACTACGGTTGGTTTTCCATCTGCAGCCGGAATTGCGAGCTTGGACGATGAAGGTGCTTCCTGGCCGACAGAGGGAGGGTCAGTAGTGGTCACATTGGACGGGAACATCCATGATTGAAGCTCTGTCTACCAGGACATGACAATGAAGAACGTTATGGACGACGATAGGCTTGAAGAGAATACTAGGACGGCAGCGCATCCTGCTCCTAGCGGCGTGAAGCGGTCTTTGACGAGTGTATGCATGCGCGTTATAGACGGGTGTCAACAGATACCATCCGCTAGCTGGTCCTCGTCCGAAAGGACATGGACCTCCAGGTGTCAACAGAGACGCGAGACGCAATACACGTGTCACGTCAGTGCCAAAACAATAGCGCGAGAGCAGCTAGGGCAAAGGCGTCACCATGCAGAAGACAAGGTATTGAAATAACCGATCGATTTCGTCAATCGTGGTCAGTGACCCTTTCACTGATTATGGTATACTACATCGCCAGCACCGCTCCGGTGCGCACCCATAGACCCAGAAGATGGAAGAACCGTGAACCATAAACCCATGAACGCCAGAAGAGACCAACCCGATCATGCTTGCATCAGTCCGAAGAAGTTGACCAGGTCAGACGATGTTGAGAGAAGGCATTTAACCACGCTCACCGCGGAGACGGCGGGCAAGCTGGATGTCCTTGGACTCTGCGAACTGTTAGCGACTGCTCGAGTGAAGTGAACAAGGGCACGAGGAAAGACGTACGGATGGTGACACGCTTAGCGTGGATAGCGCAGAGGTTGGTGTCCTCGAAGAGGGAGACGAGGTAGGCCTCAACGGACTCCTGGAGAGCGCCGATGGCAGAAGACTGGAAGCGGAGGTCGCTCTTGAAGTCCTGGGCAATCTCGCGGACGAGACGCTGGAAGGGGAGCTTGCGGATCAAGAGCTCGGTCGACTTCTGGTAGCGACGGATCTCACGGAGAGCGACGGTACCAGGCTTATAGCGATGAGGCTTCTTGACACCGCCGGTGGACGGGGCGGACTTGCGGGCGGCCTTGGAAGCGAGCTGCTTACGAGGGGCCTTGCCACCAGTGGACTTGCCTGCGGTAGTTGTTAGCGGCGACGTTTGTTGTGATGCGACGCGAAGGCGCGACGAGAGAAAGGTGGGAGCGTGTCGCGATGCTGAGTGGCGCGACAAGCGAAGGCCGCTGCGACACCAACCCGAGGCGGGCGGCGATGCGGGCGACGATGCGGGCGACGATGCGAGCGGCGGCAGCAACTGCAGCGCGGTGCGCAGGGTGCGAAGGGATAATAAGTAATTACTTACGGGCTGTCTGCTTGGTACGAGCCATTGTTGATGGAGTTGGAGATGGGGCAGATGAGATAAGGTGGTGGTGTTGGGTGTTGAGTGGCTGGAGTGGGTGGTGGTGAGTGTGTGATGGAAGAGAGACGGAGCGGGCGGGGCGGGCGAGGTTTATATGGGCGGGCGGCGACGGGGGCGGCTGCCTGGATCAACAATTGCGGTGATTTGGCGCTAGCGTTTCTGCTTTTCGCGGGCTGGAAAGCGAGCGTCAAACAGATCAAAAAATAAGCGGGCAGCTGCGCGGCGCTTGGCAGAAAACCAAAGTGATCCGGCAGGCACCGCACGGGCCGCTTGTGATCTGGCGCCGCGCCCTCGCTTTCTTATAACACCGCCCGCGCCCCATCACTTCTGTTCTATCACCAACTCACGACGCCCGCATCTCCAACACATCCGCACCCAGCCTCGCAGCTCATCCCGCCTTCCACTTTCCAACTACCCCACACTCCCCCATCACAATGACTGGGCGTGAGTCTTCCCCGGCTTCTTCTCTCGTCTCGCTCGACGCGTCGGGCCTCTCGTCGCGTCTTGCCCTCTCTCGCCCTTCGCAGCAACAGTACTGACGCGTCTGCACAGGCGGCAAAGGTGGCAAGGGCCTCGGCAAGGGTGGTGCCAAGCGTCACCGCAAGATCCTCCGCGACAACATCCAGGGTATCACCAAGCCCGCTATCCGCCGTCTCGCCCGTCGTGGTGGTGTCAAGCGTATCTCCGCCATGATTTACGAGGAGACCCGCGGTGTCCTCAAGACCTTCCTCGAGGGTGTCATCCGCGACGCCGTCACCTACACGGAGCACGCCAAGCGGAAGACCGTCACCTCTCTCGACGTCGTCTACGCGCTCAAGCGACAAGGCCGTAAGTACTTCGCCACTCGGCAATCCGCAGCAGCACCTGACAAGAGTCACAGGCACCCTGTACGGTTTCGGTGGTTGAGCGTTTTCCATATTATGTTTTCATCACGACTTCCGGCTACGCCTCTCCGCGATGGTATCGGGCCTGTGGTCGGCTCTGGTGCAGTGGGATGGGTTGGGTTTATGGTTTACTGCCTTGTATTATAGGCTACGGAGTTCACGGCTCTCGGGATCCACACGGAATGATACCATAATTCTTCACACTGGCTGTCTGTTTGTCTTGTTTCGTGACGCGTCGTGTCTCTTCGCGTTTGTTGATGTTTTGCTGTCACGTCGCTGTGACGCGCTGGTCCGTGCTTGAATATGAATCCGGACGCGTCTTCCATACTGTTATCGTGGGAAGCTGTGCCAAGCGTGATGTTGGAGAAGGCAGGCTGCCACTCAATCCGTGCTAGCGTGCTACTATCCACATGCGGCTTGGGATCCATGGCATCTTAGAAGTCGCCTCTGCAACGCTTCACAACCCGTTTGAAAGAACAAGGAACGAGGCGAATCGGGCCTATTTCTCTGCCGTTCACGATTTCGCGCGTGAGTCCAGGCTGGTATGTATGAATTGAGCCCCGTCGGTCGAGTGGCAGCAATGGCAAGCGTCTCCGGCGGTGCTCCCTGTGTTACCGGTGGTGTCGCAGTTGCTCGCAGTCCCTCCTTATGTTAGTTGCATCTCAGAGCTCTTTGTCGGCGGCTGAGTTGCAGCTGTTGTCTCTACCGCGTTCGGCAGGCAAGTCTCACTCTGCGACCGCAGGTCTGACAACCACATCGACAAAGGCAGCATGCAGGTTCGCTTGCTCTTCGTACTTCTCCAGGTTCGATCACTGCCGGAGCCAACAGACACACGCGCCGCATTATTATTGTTCCTGGACTTCTTCCGCACTCTCTGCGTTGCGGAGCACATTCTACCTTTTCCGTGCATTTCCGATCCATCTGACGTTGTTCCGGACCCCTCAATGGCTACTCGCCCACCCAACCCGACACTACATAATGACCTCAGCGCGCCAACACCGCTACCATCTCCTCCCAAGTTGATTCCTGGTATCACCATGGCTTTGCACACGCCGCCGCGGGCGTTGCTCTTCGATGTGTTCGGCACCTGCGTCGATTGGCGTACGACGGTAACACTCGCGTTGGATGCCCAGTCACATGCAGCTCTCAACTCAGCAACAGCCTCTCTCGCTTCGAGAGTGAGGCTGAGGGCCTCTGACATGACTCTGGCGCATTGGGGCGACTTTGCACAACAGTGGCGAGACTCGTACAAGGCCTTCACTCAGAAGTTGGCGGCCGACCCGACCTTGCCCTGGAAGACGATCGATGAGCATCATCTCGATTCCTTGAAAGAACTGCTGCAGGAGTGGCAGCTTGAGGGTCTGTGGGTGGATGAGGAGGTGCGCGCTCTGAGTTTGGTCTGGCATCGCCTCGATCCTTGGGCAGATTCTGCGTACGGCATCAAGCTGCTCAACCAGTTATTCTGTACGTGTCATAGCCTCTGCGATTTTTATCTCAGATCCCGATCTTTCCATTGCCTACTCGGCAATCGGCTCTTTGCTGATGCTTCGCTAGGGACCGCTACCTTGTCGAACGGAAACATCTCCCTGCTTTCAGACCTCAAAGCGCACGGCAAGATGGAGTTCACTCACGTGCTCAGCGCCGAGCTCTTCGGTGCATACAAGCCCTCGCCGAAGGTCTACCTGGGAGCCGTCGAGAAGCTGGGGCTTCAACCGAAGGAATGCGCAATGGTTGCGGCGCATCTGGGCGACCTGAAAGCGGCAAAGTCCCATGGTCTTCAGACTATCTATGTTGAGCGGTCCGGTGAGGAAGACTGGTCCAATGAGGATGTGGAGAAGGCAAAGGATGAAGGATGGGTGGACCTCTGGATTGATTACGCCGGTAACAGTGGGTTCGTGACTGTGGCGGCAAAGCTGGGTATTGAGGTTCCTGACAAAAACCCGAAGCGACTGAGTTCTTCTGCGTAGGATGCCGTGGACTGGCTCTAGTTGATGGACAGTCACTTCATGTAGCCCTTCCATTTGTATATCACGGTGTCTGGCTGGTCCAGGTCGAGCTGGAGACTGGGATCGCAGGGCGGCCCGTTTAGATAGCCTACACGTAGATAATGGCAGCCCGTATGGGCAGTTTCTCCACTCTATCGGTCCATATTTACTGGATAATCTTTGTAACGTTCCGTGTTACGTCCCGTCTTTCCGGTCATTTTCGTTAGGCTATTTGCAGCATGTTATATGAAGGTATACCTTCCTTGTCACGGTTTTTTTTCTGGCTTCTCTGTGTGTTTTCAGTGTTTCCATTCTTTAATCTTACTTGGTTGTATGTGATAAGTATGGGTTATGCTATTTAGTCGTACTCTGTTGTAATGGGCGTGCAACCTGTTTCCGCGTTTAAACTTCAATATTAATTAACGACAAAAATCACCACGCAACATTACTACACCTAAGTAGCCTAAAAAACTCATAAAATAAACCCCGAGTGCACAGAAACAGCATTCCAAATTTAATCTCGAGGCAATTCTAACGTAGTCTCGAGATATGGCCATCATATCCAGGGGAAGGCCGCAGTGTGGACCCGACAACCAGGCCTGTCGCGGGAAGCTTAATCAATCCAACCAGTAACAAGAAAAAGAGTAGAAAAGGAAGGTACATTCGCCTTAACGTATAAGAAGGGTCGGAGAGGGGTAGAGAAGCCATTGTATCGATTGGTTGCGCCGTGGCGAATCCTGCAGCTGGCGCCTGGGCCAGATAGGAGTCGACCCAGAGCACCCGACTACCGCCCATAGGGGTATAACATCCACTGCAGAGTCCCCATACAGCTCGTACGCAATATCCCGGGGAGGATCTATTCACAGCCAAAGAACGCTAGGGCTGACCAGAGCAAGAGAGGTATCCAGTACCCAGCATCGAGGAATACACCATTCTTCTACGCCCAACACCACGCCCGATACAACCTCACAGAACAAAGCCAGCCAGGATGCGCGATTCGCAGCTCCAGTCGAACCCAACACAGACCCGTTCCATGGTCACTCGGTCGGACGCAGACGAGAAGTGCAGCAGCAGTCGAGCAAGAGAGCGCCGGCCGTCTTACCGAAAGCTCGGACACGATGCCTACCAAACTCAACGTATAAAGGGTGACAATGTATCGTGACTCGGTCACAAATGTCATGAGACAGCAACGTGCTGAACGCACCACGGTGATGGTTGACGGAATCTGGGGTCTGGGGAAGACGTCCCAATTCGGCAACTGCGGGGTGCTAGCGCGGTTCCCTAGCTCCGGACACGGTACCTCGCTGCCTCGGCGAGGGCGTCATACGCAGCTCCCGTCTGGCCGATCGCTTTGCCGACTCTGCATTTATATTCCACACGCAGTGGCGCCGTTGTAAATTGGTCTTAATTCCCCTCTATCCCAGTGCTGCAGCCGTCTTGTTCATTGGGTCGTTAAGCATAGTTGTTCCTTACCGAGGCGTGGTCCGACGTATTGTTTGCTTGAAGTTTGGCTGAAGAGCCCCTGAAGAGCACCCGGAAGCGCAGAGAAGAGGTGCCCCTGGGCGATTCGAGCAGGTTTCTATCGCAGTACCACTAGACTGCGGGCTCTATACCCCCAAACAATCCAGGGGAAGAGACTATCTCCGCCGTCCCAACGCGGTTGTTGACCGGATACCGCACCCGACCCGACCACCAACAAACTTTCCTACATCGTCCTCTTTTGCGAACATATCCAACCAGCCGAAAGAAGTAGGAAAACCTCTCTTCAGCGGGACAAGAATACCCGCCTACCGCGAAGACCGACGCTTTTCCTTTATTGCCTCTCGACATCCACATACCTCACACCTCACACCAAAATCCAACATGGCCCCAATGCACATTCAAGATCGTGTTTACGATGCGTCAATCGCGGACCCAGAAGGCTTCTGGAACCACCAAGCCGAGAGTGTCTTCTGGCATCGAGAGCCAATGCGAGCCTTCCAGAAGGGCAAGAAGACTCTTAAGAGTGGCGTTACGCATGATCACTGGAGCTGGTTTCCCGGAGGAGAAATATCCACCACGTACAATTGTGTCGACCGACACGTCAAGGACGGCAATGGAGAGAACGTCGCGATATGCTGGGACAGTCCAGTCACCGGGCTTAAGGAGCAGTATACGTACCAGCAACTTTTGGAAGAGGTGGAGACATTGGCTGGCGTTCTGAGAGAGGAAGGGGTGAAGAAGGGTGACGTCGTGTTGATCTACATGCCAATGATACCCGCCGCCCTCTTCGCCATGCTGGCAATCGCCCGCCTCGGCGCAATCCATGCTGTGGTTTTCGGCGGCTTCTCACCAGCCGCACTCGCCCAGCGTATGGAGGCTTCCCGCCCTAGGGCAATTATGACGGCTTCCTGCGGCATCGAGGGAAATAAGGGACCAATGGGCTACAAGCGGCTCATCGAAGAGGCCCTTCAGAAGTCGAGCTTCAAGCCTGAGAAGACCATTGTCTGGCAAAGAGAGCAGCTGCGGTGGGAGCCCGTGATGAAGGAGAATGGCCAGCGGAATTGGCAGCGTCTGGTGAAGAGCGCGAAGAATAGGGGATTGAAGGCAGAGGCAGTTCCCGTGGGAAGCGATGATGGGCTGTATATCATATATACGTCTGGTGAGTCTCGATACTTTCGAGTCTATGATAAATGCTGACCTGAACTAGGAACAACTGGTCTACCCAAGGGCGTCGTACGAACGGCAGGTGGACATGCCGTCGGCCTCAACTTCTCCATCAAATACCTCTTCGGCGTACACGGCCCGGGCGACGTTATGTTCACTGCAAGCGACATTGGCTGGGTTGTTGGCCACTCCTACATCGTATATGCTCCATTGCTCGCCGGCGCTACAACTGTTCTGTTCGAAGGCAAGCCCGTCGGAACGCCAGACGCTAGCACTTTCTGGCGCATCATCGAAGAGTACAAGGTCACGACCATGTTCACCGCGCCCACGGCGCTGCGAGCCATCCGGCGAGAGGACGGCGACAACGACTACTTTGAGAAGATCTACGGTGAAAGAGGTGGACTCCGAACTCTTCGAGCCTTGTTCCTAGCTGGCGAACGCAGCGAACCGAGCATTGTTCAGATGTACCAGAAGCTGCTCGAAAGGCATTGCGCGGGCGGTGCGCTGGTAGTCGACAATTGGTGGTCATCTGAATCCGGATCGCCTATCTCGGGGATCGCCCTCAGCGCGGCGGCAGGACAGGACTTCTCCTCAGGGCATCGCCATAAACCGCTCCTGATTAAGCCTGGATCTGCTGGCAAGGCCATGCCTGGCTTTGACGTGCGGGTCGTGGACGACGAGGGCAAGGAGTTGAAGAGGGGCGAAATGGGCAATATCGTCATGGGGATTCCGCTCGCGCCGACGGCATTCACGACGCTCTGGGAGGACGAGGAGAGGTTCTACAGGAGCTACTTGAAGAGGTTCAACGGGAAGTGGATCGACACCGGTGATGCGGGTATGATTGACGAGGAGGGATACATCTCCATTATGTCGCGAGCCGATGATGTTATCAACGTGGCTGCCCATCGATTTAGTACTGGTAATTTCCACTCTCCAGGGCGCTCGAAGCTAAGCTAACATGTGCGTCAGGTGCCATCGAGCAAGCTATTACCACTCACCCCGATATCGCTGAAGCGGCTGTAGTCGGCATCCCAGACGCCCTCAAGGGCCACCTCCCTTTTGCCTTCATCACCCTTTCCATGCACCACCACCCGCACCCTGCCGTCCCCAATGACATGCTCTTCAAGGAAGTGCAGAAGCTGGTCCGCGAGCAAATCGGTGCGATCGCTAGCCTCGGCGGCATAATTCAAGGCAAGGGCATGATTCCCAAGACACGCAGCGGGAAGACGCTTCGTCGCGTGCTGCGTGAGCTGATCGAGAATGCGACGCATGGCGAGATGGATAAGGAGGTTGTGATCCCGAGCACGATTGAGGACAGGGAGGCGGTTGAGGTGGCGAGGGCGAAGGTGAAGGAGTATTTTAGGGTCAAGGGCAAGGATTTGCACAAGGCTATCGAGGTGAGGGCGAAGTTGTAGGCTACTGTGGGCAGCCCGGTCGGTTTAGCTGGTGTAGTGTTCGTTTCGAGGTTGAGAACCATTGCCTGTTAATGTGTTGGTGTCTGTTCTATTGTGGAGGCGTTCGAGGCAGTAGCTAATCTTGCTGAATAGAGAACGGTGTAAGATAACGGCTCGCTGACGGCCAGTCTCGCAAAGCTCCATAAGCGCAGCATGCCCTTGGAGGAAGTTGTAAGCTTGACCAAGCCGTTTGTACGTTCATGTGCGGTAGATTCCGGTCGAAGTATGCTATGCGGTCTCGAAAACGAATCAGCACACGGTAGTAAGCAATGGGCGGTAGATGCGGTTCTCGTATAGCAGCAGGCGCTACGGATTCCGAAACGGCAATCTCTTATGTTCAAGTATTTGTAGTCGCTTCTGATTCGAGGAGCAGATTGATAGCGGGCGTGACCGCGTCTCTTGCATGGTGTTGTGTTTTTCCAATGGCCAGCAGGGATTGCTTTTCCTGGCCGTTGTTTCGTCAGCCATTGCTGTTTCGGTCTTCGAAGGAGCAGCCACCTCCCAGGGAACCGGTCGTCGAGCAGTTTTAAGTTTCGGGAATGGCTCGGGCATAGCAAATGGGCAGCTCCAGGGCTGTCGCAGGGCCCGTGATGCTTGGCAGCTGCTTTATGCGATACAAGCCCGCGAAGCAGACGACCATGAAGGTCGACAAGCACTGTTTGGAGGCGGACCAGCCACGGTCGCGCAGCTGGAGGGAGGGTGCATTTGCACATGCAGACAGGGCGAAGGCGCGACGAGGACAGGTGCGGTTGAATGCTTCGAAATCATCCGCCCCTGTCGTCAGACTCGCAACGGCCCGCTCCCCGTGAAAATCGCCAGTACTGTACAACGCTCCGTGTCAGCTTCAAACGGCGGCCAAGGACGCTTGCTCACCTTCTCACCTCTGCGAAGGTGCGGTGCCGAAGCCGAGAGCGTGCGCAGGCGCCATTACACAGTATTGGGGCCGTGATGAGCCGGTGTCTCACGTGCTCGCCGACTGCTGCGAGGGCTGCAGATCTTGGACGGCCCCGTCCGTCGGCCTGGTGTGCCTGGTGTGGTGCGAATTTATCAGATGCTGCGTGTCGTGCGATGGCGCGCAGTCGCGGCTATTTTGCGGAGACAGGCCTTAGCCGACGGGCATGCATTATTGCTCGGGGCTGGGGGTAACGGTCAGGGACTCAGGGTCAGGCAGGAGGAAAAGAGTTTGGGAAGAAAGGAGAAAGCAGCCAACGAGGCGCGCGGAGTCTCGCATCCGGCGACAAACGCCTGGCGGAGACGTCTTCCAGCAGCGGGGCCCGTCGGCTAGTGCAGTGCGTAGTCTAGATACTGTACATGTGGGCGAGTCGCGAACAGGGCGCCAAGGGGGCGGTCGGCAAGGTTGCTGGCGCGGGAGTGGGCCATGTTCCGCGAGCGCGCGACGGCGCCGATTTGTTGAATAGAAGGTGAAACTGATGCAACAGAGGGTCTACGGAGATGCAGACGCCGCAGGCGCGGCCAGAAACAGCCCAAGCATCGCGATACATACATACATACATACCTAGGTTAGTGGCTGGGGCGGGTGCCGTTTGCATACGGTGGTGGACTGCTTCTTCTGCGGCGGGAGTGTTCCGAAAGCACCAGCAGCAGCTACCACCAGCACCGTACATACAGTACATACATACGATGGGCAGAGCTAGCGGCGGGAGCTTTGTTGGTGGTGGTGGTGGTTTGGGGCAGAGCCTAGACAGCAGGGCCCAGGGCTCAGAGAGACTGACTGACTGACTGACTGACCCGCCCGCCCAACGCCAACGCCGGCTCCACCATCGGGCCTCTCAAAACTGTCGCCCTCCCCAACCAGGCAGCGCAACCCCCGAGCGGCCTCTATCGCACCTTGCTTTTCACCTCCCTCATCCATCGCCGCAACCTCGCCCGCCGCCTCGCACACCCCACGCGCGCCCGATCCCGCGTTGATGCGACGCTGCCCCCGATAGACAGTGATAGTCGGCGTCGTCTCTTCACGTGGGATCACGAGCCATCAAGAGCGCCCGCCCGCCCACGCCTCGAGTTCTGCCACCCCGTCCCCCTCAGCACCCGCCCGCAGTAGTGCTCCGTCCGCGCATCCATCTCTCCCTCTCCCTCTCCCTCTGCCCTCTGCCCTCCTGTGCCCTCTGCCAGCGCTGCCAACGCCGGTGCTCGCCCGCCCTGCCCCTCCTGCAGCGGCCTTTTGCGAGAGCCACCACTCTCCTCCTCTGCATTGGCCCAGCCGCCGCCGCCGCCGCCGCCCGCCGCCCACAACCACGTCCCCGTGCAACGCTGTGCTCCGCCGTCCCCCGCCCATCGCAGCGCCCGCCCTTCGATTCTGAACAGCCTGCAGCTACCCGCGACACGCGCCGCCGCCGCCCGCTGTGCGTCGTCTCCTCGACACGTTTTTGGACCACGACAGTCTCCCGTCCTCCCTTCCCGCAACACGCCTCGCACGCCCCCCCCGATCCTCCCCAGCCAGCGTACACAGTAAGCTGAGCGAGCCCCCGTCAGCTGCCTGACCACCTCCACGAGACCAGGCTGCTCCTACGTGGCTCGGGGCTTGCACCACGTCCACGGCTGCCCCGACATCACCGCTTCCGGCCCCCTGGCGACAGGTCCCCCGACCTCTTAACCCCTTCCCGAGCCCGCGGTTCGCTTCCCTCTGCACACACACACACGCACACATACCTCTGCTCCCTGAGCGCCGCATCGTGAAGAGCCGACAACATGGCGGGGAAGATGACGCTATACAAGCTGGTGGTGCTGGGCGACGGCGGCGTCGGCAAGACCGCCCTGACCATCCAGGTAAGCAAGCATCCCGCTGTTCCCCTCCCCCCGCGCTAACGACGGCAGCTCTGTCTGAACCACTTCGTCGAGACCTACGACCCCACCATTGAAGACTCGTACCGAAAGCAGGTGCAGATCGACGGCCAGTCGTGCATGCTCGAGGTGCTCGACACCGCCGGCCAGGAGGAGTACATTGCGCTGCGAGACCAGTGGATACGCGACGGCGAGGGCTTCGTCCTCGTCTACAGCATCTCGTCGCGCTCCTCCTTCGCCCGCATCCAGCGCTTCCACGACCAGATCCAGCGCGTCAAGGAGAACTCGCTCTCCGGCTCCCCGACCTATCCCGGCTCGCCGCTCACGGCCTCGTCCATGGGCTCGTCCTTTGGCCCAGCGCCCGTCATGCTCGTCGGAAACAAGTGCGACCGCGTCACCGAGCGCGAGGTCTCGACCCAGGAGGGCAGCGCCCTGGCGAAGCTGCTCGGCTGTGACTTTGTCGAGGCGTCTGCCAAGAACTGCGTTAATGTGGAAAAGGCCTTTTTCGAAGTCGTCCGCCAGCTTAGACGCCAGCGACACCAGGGCATGACCAAGGAGCGAGTGCCCAGGAGCGTCGGCCGTGGCGGACACGGTGGTGGAAGGACCAAGGAGTACATCAACGGCGATATCTACCGCAACCGCGGGAAGGGGTACTCGGACCGCCCCCGGAGACAGAAGGACAAGCCCGGCAAATGCGTCATACTTTGAGTTGCTTGCGGCAGGAGGCATTTCGGTTCACGGCTGCGATATCACGATTCTCACTTCTACTTCTACCTTTGCTCCGAGTCCCACGGCCTCTCTCTTCCACGATTTGGACCGCCTTGGTGGATTGCCCGCGGCGGAGCTTACAGTCTCTGCCCCTTCGACCAGAACACCGCCCGCGCTTTCGTTCGGCATTTGCCAACTGCGGCATCCTTTCGCCCACCCCCTTTCACCACCATAACGAATGACGACGCAGGCCTTGGCAGAAACCCGCGCTTTATCACGCACGAGCGCTGCCGCGTCCGTCCATCACGAACCAATAGAATCCAAATCATCAGGCGTCGGCATTGGAGCGGCGTTTCGTATTTTCGAGTGCAATGGAAGCATCAGTGGTCTCCCCGTCGCATGAGACCAAGGAGTTTTGGAGTACGCTTTTTGGATTATGTTGGGCAAGGTCTGAAGATCTTGCATGACAACGATGCACGGCTGGGAGTAGCATCTTTTCACCATCTGCGTGCGACACATGGCCGGCCACGTCTGTCTCTTGTCTTTGCGCAGCCGACCGGTTACAAACCGTGTCACACGCCACGCTATAGGGAGTGTTTGCGACACAAAAGTATGGGACAACTTCTCAGATTTTCGGCGCGGCTCTGGACTGTAGGCGCAGGCTTCCTCTTTTTTTCTTCCCTCTTCCACTCCCCTCCCACCACTCACCTATTCTTGGCATTCTCGTGGAAGGGGAGCCCATTTCTGCTGCTTTCGAGGCTTAGCTTGGATTGAGGGAATACCCGTCTTACATCATGTCTACATAGTGCGCATTTACAAAAAAAAAAAGAGACAAGATTCACGCCTACGCTTGGGGTCTGCACGCAGTTCTCTGAATTCAGGATTCGTGAGTCAGGGGTGATGTGACACTGCTAGGCGGAGCTCCAGCTATGGAAGGCCTAGAGGTCGACAACACTCTCGCAGCGTCTCTGCTGGTAGCACACATATCTAGCTCCCGGACTACAAGGGGAGGGAAGCTTCTGCTTGGAGCATGAAAATCTCGTCGCGTGAAAATACGAGCGGTGCGCTCTCGTGGAAGTGGTGGGTGCCGCACGGCGGTGCGTTCCGTCCCAACCTCGGACCTCTGGGCCGAGAAGGTCTCGCTCGCCGCGTCTCCAACTCGCCAAGCCCAGGGCAGAGCGTCTGTTCCCCCAACCTGATCGGCGGCAGATCAGCAGCGGTTCCATGTCTTCGCTTGGGAAGCCTTCCGTGGGCCTGTGGAACGTCGAGTTTTGGGCAGGCATGAGGGACGAGCGGAGGTGCGGAGGTGGTGTGGTGCAGCTCCGCCTCAAAATCCTAGGTGGGCATGTCATCGCGTTCCTCCTCTACTAGATAAAAGACTGCCTCTAGGGAGCAGCCCCCTTGTTCTGTATGTGTACCTGGCAACCGCATCCGGAACTGGTATCCCCGCGGCGGCTTCACCCGATACTTCTTCCCTCACGCTCGTTAACGCTCATCGCCGTCGCAATTTCCCCGTCCGTAGCGTTTGACTTCAAAATCCACCAACGGCTGGGAGGGACATGAAAGAGGGGTAGCGCTGACACCCGTGGAACCGAACGCTAATTACATTCTTTACGTCGTAGTCTCCTCCAGTTCCTCATGCCTACGCCACCATCTCCGAAGCTTTATGCAAGCAAGAATAGAACCAGGTATAGCAGCAATACCGCCGAGGATACCAAAGGCAACTCCAACCCAAGCTCCCGCACTCAGGCTGCCTCCGTGTGGCTTTGTCGCCGTGGCTGGAGTCGGACTTGGGGAAGAAGTTGCCGTCGTCGACGTGGTGTCCGTTGTCGAGGTTGGAATCGCGGAAGCTATTGAGCGTGGTGTTGGGGACGCCGCATACCATGTCCACGGCGTAGTCCAGCACTCCACGAAAGACCAGCTAGTCGATGACTTGTGTATGTCATCGTAGAGCATCCCGGTGATACATTGCCATCCTTCGGAGCTATACACAGACCGTGTTAACTTGCGTCTACAATGGAACGCTGCAGTTTTCTTACCATGTTGCCTGCCCGTTAGCATCACTGATCACAGACCCAGACACGCACTGTTTGCTCACGAGGCATTGAGTCGTTCCGATTAGACAGCAGCTGACGTAGCGAGCATCGTAATGGACTGTGTTACCAGGTCCGCAGCTCATCGGGGTATCTATAGTGTGGAATTAGACTGTGTGACATCTTAGCGTAGCAGATTGGATGCTGACATGATTCAGGTTGATCAGGGACGGGTCGCCACCCAATGATTGACGACGATGGATCGTTGACCTGGAGCAGTTCAGGCGCTCGCGTGATGGTCGGCCACAATGCCTCTGGATAGGCCGCTCCAGAGACGAGCAAAAGTTGAAGCGAAAGCCAGAAGCTCGCGAATTTCCGCATGTTTAACAATGTTGAGCGCAGGGTCTCCTAACTTGGGTTGGATGATGAAGGTGTCCTGACACGGAGACCGGCGGACTTCGAACCGTGGAGACGTCCATGATATGATAAGGAATGTTGCGTTTTGCCCGCCTGAGATGGATGCATCGTAAGGGTGGCGAGTACCAATGCGCCACCTTTCACTATCATGAGAGTGGCTTTTAACACTGCATCTGTGTGGACGCCACGCCCTCGACATGCGAAAAATACGGTGCACATGGGCAAGGAAGAGAAGCTAGGAGAGAAAGCACTGTAGAACATGTTCTGAGGCTGTTGATGCACATCGCTGCCGTCGGAACGTTGGACTCCAGCGGGAAGGCTGATCCAAACAGCCACGACAAGGGCAGGACATAGGAGAGCGAACCCAACAGACACATACTATCTTCCCCTGGGCCGAAAGAACACCGGGAACAAAAATCGCGGCTCATCCAACGTACCTAGCAAACTCCGTAAACCTATGGTCAACCCTCAGCCTCTGCAGGTCCTCCTCACGCAAACACATTGCCACCGCAATCTCCCCATCTCTCGCCTTCGGCATAATATACATCAACGATTCCAAGGGTACAAAGCTCGGCCTCCTCACCGCTTCCGGTAGCCCCAGTCCCAGCCCGAAATCCAGCTCGTATGCGTTGACTTTCGCCCAGGAGCTGAGCATGATGTCCGCATCGGGCTTCACATTCGCCGTGGTGTTCGCGCGAGAGTAGTTGCCAGGGGACTGAGAGAGGAAGGTAGCGAGGGAGCGCGTAGCGTACGCCATGTTCGACGTAGAAGGGTCGACATGTCGCCGCATTTCCGCTGCGATTTCTCCGAGCGTGCGGGCGAGAAGCGTGATGAGCTGGTAGCTAGTGTACGCCATGTTTTGTAGAACTCCTGGATACCCTGCAGGAACTTCGAAATAACGCCTCGCGTCGACCGCGCGGGCGAATGTGATCACTCGGGAGGGTTGGGAAGAGAGCCGCGGCGAGCGTGCACGAAGGACGGATTGGTAGATAAGTGCTGAGAGAGCATCGTCTGTGGTGATATACCCTGTAAAACTAGAAGGAAGGGTGCGCGTCGCTAGGTCCTTTAGCCGCGAGAGTGCGTATGCACTGAAAGTGAAGTAGACCCAGCTGCAGGGCGGCGGGGGAGGTGTCTCCAGCGTCGCAAGATCAGGTGTTGAAGCTTCGATCGCTGGACTAGTAGCCGGCTGCGCGGGGAGTAGCTGGCTTTCCAGCTCCTTCCCTGGTTTCCATCCTTCTTCCTCGATCAAAGGAATCATGTTCTTCCTCTCTGCGTTTCCGATCCGAAGCTCTTCCTCCGTGAACTCCTCCCCATGACACGCTTTCGACAGCAGCTTCATCACCGCACCCTGGCCACTCATATCCGCGGTGTTATGTTGCATGTTGATGCACAGGACGAGCCCCCCTTTAATAAAGTTTGCCTGCAAAAGGAGAACCGGTGCCGGGTCTGAACTTTCGCCAGACGGCTTGGTGGGATCGAAACTCAGCGTTGCGAGGGTCGGACACGGCGCCCATATCGATTCGTGCAGCATTGAGAAAGGATATCTCGCTTCTCGTAGCTCAGATAGCGTGGGGGTGTTGGTGTCGCTCCCGTAGTCCTTGACGACTAATTTCGGTATCCGCTCGAACGGTCGGATCTTGTAGAACGGTGTCCCTTCCGCGTCCGAATGTGTGTTAACAACCTGACCCGCGACCCATGGAAAACTGTCCGATAATCGCTCGAGCCCTCTCGTCAAGGCCTCGGCGATTGGTGGCTGATCGACACTGTCAGGGATCGAGAAAATGAAGCAGATCTGAGTGTACAGCTTGAAGAGACCCGGCTGCTGGCCCAGGATGTCGAGGTCGAAACCTAAGGCAGCCATTCCTAATCTAGAATCGATTTAGCTAGGAGAACGATTCAGGTCTAAAAGAATGTGACTGCTTGCCTAGTGCGCGGCCTCGTTCGCGCCAGTCGTGATCGCGGCTGAGGAAGGAGGAGACGAGAGCATCTTTATATCTAGCAAAAGGATATGTGTTATCGTGCAGCTCTCCCGAGCTTGCATACTTCCCGGTAGAGCATCGTGACGCTAGCCTTCGCCGCGGCCGTAGCGTAGTTATTGTGTATCTTTATGAGACGTTACGGTCTATAATAGGCAGAACGTAGAGTACAGGCCCTGCGGTTGAAGTATCGCATGTGGCTCAGAATGAGTCATTCTGGGTAAGTAGAGTGTGACGCCTATCCAGCCGGAGACCCCTCGGAGCCTGGTCGGGCCGACCCCGGTCACGTGCCGGCCTAGTATGTAGCCTAGTCTTCTTCTATTCTTACTTCGTAAGAATATAACTATATACTAGCACTACCTAATATATTCTTTTACTACTTCTTAGTATACTATCTATCTATCTTACTAACTATCTTATTATAATAGTCTAGCTTAGTATTTACTAGAGTTATATAACCTTATCTAGTATCTTAGCGCTTAGCTCTCTATATATAAAGCCTCTTAGAGTCTTTCTTTACTTCTTATCTTTAGATAGCTAAATTTAACCTAATCTACTCTACTTATTACTCTTATTCTTATAGCTTATTATATAGCAAGGTATAAGTAAAGTAATTATAATTAAGTTTATAGAATACTAGTAAAACTTTAGTTTCTAATTTAGACGAAAAAATTACCTAATTTAAATTAGTAGAATTATCTAATTAGAGACTCTAACGTTCTACTAAAAAGTAATTAGGTATAATTAGAATTAGATATAATTAGGTATAATTAATTAGCTAATTAGCTAGTAGCTTATCTACGTCTAATCTATAACTACGCTCTACGTTATACTTACTTAGCTTTATATAGCTATTAAATATATTTCTAAGTAATTCTAGTATAATACGTAGTAATAATATAGCGCTAGTAGGTATTATAAGTACTTATAAAGAGCTCTTAGGTATCTAAAAGCGCTAGTAGCATAGATTAGTAAGTTAGAGATTAGTAATTTAGTATTAGTTTAGGTATTAGTTACTAGCTTTAATATATATAGCTAGCGTATATAGCTACTAATTAGAGTTTACTATAGCTCTATAAGCTACTATAGAGCGCTCTAGCTATAGAATATTAAAAATTTAGAAATTCTATATTACTTATAGCTAGTATACTAGAGTTACTAGAGTTAGTTATAATAGTCTAGCTTAGTATTTACTAGAGTTATATAACCTTACCTAAGTTATATAATCTTGCCTAGCGCCTTAGTATAGATACTCTATATATAGAGAGCTTTTAGAGTATTCTTCTACTTCTTATCTTTAGATAGCTAAATTTAACCTAATCTACTCTACTAGTACCTCTTATTCTTATAGCTTATAGAGATAGTACTACCTATAGCTAACTTACCTAGCTAGGTATTTAGAGACGCTTATAGTAGTAGAGACTGTAAAGCTAGCTCTTATATTATTTAAAGGTTAATACCTCTTTAGCTAGAGATAGTAGTATAATATTAGGCTAAACTAAGTAGCCTTATAAGAAGCGTTTACTAATAGCTATACTAAGAATTACAGCTATAAGAGTCTAGTTACTTACTCTAAGAATTTATTAACGTACTAATTAATTACTTATCTCTAGTACTATATAAGACTACTAGTAGATCTAGTTAGTAGTAGAAAAGATACTACTAGTAGTAAACTAAAGAGAGCTATAAGAGCTCTACGTATAGAAGAACTTTTATAGAACTTCTACGTATAAAAACCTCTCTCTTATTTTAAAAATTAATAATTCTCTACTCTACTAGTAGAGCTAATAATTAGCTACTTTACTAGTAGTATATACTTTTACTTCTTAAATAAAAGCTATACCTAAGTAAAACTACTTAAATACTATAGATAAACTCTTATAAAGTAACTCTAGAAGTAAGACTTTAGTTCTATAGTACTCTTTTACCTCTATAATTCTTAAATTCTAGGTAGAGAATCTACTAGCTAGTTACTTAAAATAATATTATTATTATAAATCGCCTATTTAATAACATAATATAATAACTAATAAGAATTAGAATAATAACTTTAAATAGAAGCTAGTATAGCTACGCTAGAGCTTAATAATACCTAGGTTATTAGTAGTAGATAGTTCTTATATACTCTCTACTTCTAGAAAAAAGCTCTAAGAGCTTTTTCTAGAAAAGCTAGACGAAATTATTAATAAATTAGTTAGCTAATTACTTATACGCTAGAAACTTAAATAATAGATCTATATATATTACTAGATTACTACTAATATACTTACTAAAGAAGATACTATATATAGAAAGTATTAGAATTTATAGTAGAAAAAAGCTACTACTTTAGTAAAGATTTAATAGCTATAAGCGTAACTATAATTCTACTCTAGAAGCTAAATACTATCTATTCTATTAACTTAACGTATAATACGCTTTATAAATTAAATACTATATACGTATAAGTCTAGTACGTTACTACTAGAAGACTCTATTTTAGGTTCTTATCTAATTACGTATACGCTTACTATACTACTAGTAACTAAGTAACGTTTAAGAGACTAAATAAGGCTTTTTACTAAGTTTCTAGACTCTCTATTACTATTTAATAGTAAGAGCGTTATCTTTAACTAATAAAGAAATAGCTTATAAAATAAGCTCTAAGCTAATTATAACTAGTATCTAGAAGAGATAGCTAAAAATACTAAGAAAACTATTATAGTATATATATATATATAAATAGAAGAAAATATATACTAGACTCTCTTTATAATTCTACGTACTCTAAGAAATAGTAGTACGTAGATTTCTTATAAATATATACTTAAGTAGCTAGAGAGAAGCTATATAAACCTATATAAAAGGCTAAATATCTACTATAATTTCTAGAAGCTATATTACTAAAATACTAGTAACTTTGCGTACTTTTAGATTAATTTCTTCTACCTAGCGTAGAAGCGCTAGCTTCTAATAGACTAATAGGTAGAGAAGCTTTATAAGAAGCTTCTAGTAAGCCTATATACGTAGATAGGTATCTACTAACGTTAGTATACCTATAATTATAATTAATATATAGATTTTACTTAAAACCTTACTAGAGAGCTTATCTAAGAAGAAGCTTATATATTTAGAAAGGTTAAAAAGCGTAACGTACTTATATTAACGCTACGTTACGCGCCTATTACTCTTCTACGTATTCTACAAACTCTAGATAAAGCTCTAGTAATTAGAAAGCTAGTTACCTACTTCTAATACTAGTAATCTAGCTATATAAGCTATAATTATCTAAGCGTCTCTACTACGTAGAAAGCTATTAAGAACGTTAATCTAGAAAAAAAGCCTATAGAGCCTATAGAGCTATAAGTACCTAAGAATAATATGTTAGAATATAAATCTAATAATTTAGAAAAAGTCTAGCTCTAGAAGAAGTCTTCTTTTCTAAGCTACCTACTAGAGTAATAAACCTATATAAAAAGCTATTTAGTAGTTCTACATTTACTCTATCTTACTAAATATCTATAAATAGTCTTTCTCTTAAGCTTAGAGACTTAATTAATACTAGAGTAGGTAGTTATATTCTAATATATCTAAAGCACCTTTAGACTCTTAGAAAAAACCTTTACGTTAAGCTATCGCGTATAGAACCTATTCTCTTTACTAGTTATAATAGACAACCTAATAGCTAGATAGATAAATACTTTAAAGCTAATTTAGTACTAGAAAGCTACTAAATACGCACCTACTTTATATATTATAATACTAGCTACTATAATATAATAATTAGTTATAAGCTACTTAAAGAAGCTAACGTTTAGATTAACTATAAGTAGCGCGTACTAATATAGCTAGATACTAATTAATTAATTAATTATAAATATAACACGTTTATCTCTATATAACTCTTTTAATCTACTACTAAAGCTTAAGTAGCTTACTAAGCTAATACTAATTACTATAACGCCTTAATATTAGTAGTAGAAAAGCTAAGAGTAATATAATAAGAGAAGAGAGAATTATAACGCTAGAAGCTTTAAGAAAACCTATATAAGATAGATAGGTAGCTTAAGAATCTTAACCTACTAGCTAGGTTACCTTATAAGCTAAAAAAGCTACCTATTTTATAAGAAACGTGTCTAAAGGCTAGACTTAACGTTAATATAGTTAGCGTTACTACCTTTATAATTAACGCGCGTAAAAAAGACGTTATAATTATTAGAAATAATAATAATTATAAAAATACAGATTCTTAGAATTCTACTACTAAGAATAAGTAGAAAAAGTACTAAAATAAAATCTAGAAAATCTAGAAAAAATATATTACGTAATCTAATATTTTTTACTAAACTACTATATGTTATTATATATTATATAGTTAACAAATACGTAATAATAAATTAAAACTAAAAATAAGCTTTTTAGAAAATTTATAACTATATAATATAAAATAAATTATATATACTATAAATATTATAAAGATTACGTATAAATATATAACGCGTATTATAAAGAAATAACTAAATTAAATATAAAATAAAAAAGTTAAATATTTAGTTTAGAATTTTATAAAAACGTGTAATTCTAACCTCTCTAAATATTAATAGTATAACGTACTATTATATTAATAATAATAATATTATAGCTATAATATAGGTTATAATATAATAAAAGACTATTTAGAAGTTAAAAGATTTATATAATAAATATACTTAAAAGTTTAGAAATCTAATACTTAGAAATTATTACTTCTATATAAGTAAAACATAGAATTTAAATATCTAAAACCTAGAGATTATTACTTTTGTATAAGTAAAACACGAGATTTAAATATCTAAAACTTAAAAACTAATATTACTAATAGTATTAAGAAATAGTAAAATACTAAATAAAGAAGTTATTTATAATTATCTTATATATAGAGAACTTAAGTTACGCTAAACTTTAGGTAGATAATTTAATAATATTTCTTTCTACTATTCTATATTTTATAGGTTATAAGCCTAGAGCTCTAACTATCTATATTATATTATACTTTTTTATTACCTCGCCTATTCTTACTTATTTTTACTTAAATAAATTCTTACTATTTAAGCTAAAATAATAACGTTTTATATTTTTCTTTATAAAACTAGCTAGTCTAGTTATATAGCTATACTATATAGCTATATTTATAATTTCTTTAACCTATACTATTTTCTATATTATTTTTATAGAAGAATTTAACTCTTATATTATCTTTTATAAAAAGATAAATTATATTAAATACTTTCTTCTAGAAAGCTTATAATTATTATCGTATAAGTAGAGTTTTAAAGAATAGAATAATCTTTATTATATTCTATACTTATTTCTAGCAACATAGGTAGATTATAATAGTTTAGTTTAGAGATTTACCTAGAGTTATATAATCTTAGGTTACGTAATCTTATTATATAACCTAGCCTAGCGTCTTAGCGCTTAGCACCTCTATATATAGAGCCTTTTAGAGTATTCTTTTACTTCTTATCTTTAGATAGCTAAATTTAACCTAACCTACTCTGCTAGCACCTCTTATTCTTATAGCTTATAGAGACAGCGCTGTCTATAGCTAACCTACCTAGCTAGGTATTCTAGAACGCTTATAGTAGTAGAGACTGCGAAGCTAGCCCTTATATTATCTAAAGGTTAATACCTCTTTAGCTAGAGACGGCGGTATAATATCTAGCTAAACTAAGTAGCCTTATTAAGAAGCGTTTACTAATAGCTAATACTAAAAATTAGAGCTATAAGAGCCTAGTTGCTTACCTAGAGAATTATAGCTATAAGAGCTCTAATTACTCGTCTCTTTAGTGCTATATAAGACTACTTATAAGGGCTAGGTCCGCGGTCTCTACTACTGTAAGCGCCCCTAAAACACCTAGCTAGGTAAGTTAGCTATAGACAGCACTGTCTCTACAAGCTGTAAGGATAAGAGGTGCTAGCAGAGTAGGTTAGGTTAAATTTAGCTATCTAAAGGTAAGAAGTAGAAGAATACTCTAAGAGCTCTCTATATACATAGAGTGCCTATGCTAAGGCGCTAGGCAGGGTTATGTAACTTAGGCGGAGCTAAGTTAGGCTAAAGTACTAAGTTAGAGCTAAGTTAAACTATTACATTACCCCCCTTACAGGGAGGGCTTGTCTCTAAGCCCTAAGGCTCTCTAGTCTTCTACCTATATAGGCTTTAAATCCTCCGCCGTCTTCTATAGTATCTCCTCCTTCTTATATGCCTTAATCTAAGCATTTAACTATAATAGGAGCTCTAGCTTATCTAGGTATACTTTTTCGTTTAAGAGAGGGGGGGTATTAGCTGCTAGCAGGGTAGCTAGTTGTTAGCTCTGCTAGCGGAGTAGAGAGGTATTAGCTGCTAGTAGGGCAGCTAGTTGTCGGCTCTGCTAGCGGAGTAGAGAATTGTCGATTTTCGAAGCAGGGGGGTATCGGCTCTACTAGCGAAGCAGAGAGGTATTAGCTGCTAGCAGGGCAGCTAGTTGTTGGCTCTGCTAGCAGAGCAGAGAGGTATTAGCTGCTAGCAGGGCAGCTAGTTATCGGCTCTGCTAGCGGTGCAGAGAATTGTCGGCTTTTAAAACAGGGGGGTATTAGCTACTAGCAGGGTAGCTAGTTGTCGGCTCTGCTAGCAGTGCAGAGAATTGTTAGCTCTACTAGCAGTGCAGAGAATTGTTAGCTTTTAAAACAAGGGGGGTATTAGCTACTAGCAGAGCAGCAGGTTGTTAATTCTGCTAGCGGAGTAGAGAGATAGTTAGCTCTACTAGCGGAGTAGAGAATTGTTAATTTTTCGTAATTTGTAAAAAGAGGGGGGGTTTTCGCACGTAGAAGTTCTGTAGAAGTCCTTCTATACATAGAGCTCTTAATAGCTCTCTTTAGCTTAGTACTAGTATCTTTCTATCGCTAACTAGATCTGCTAGTAGTCTTATATAGCGCTAAGGGGTAAGTAATTAATTAGTACGTTAATAGATTCTTAGAGTAAGCGACTAGACTCTTATAGCTCTAATTCTTAGTATTAGCTATTAGTAAACGCTCCTTAACAAGGCTACTTAGTTTAGCTAGATATTATGCCGCCGTCTCTAGCTAAAGAGGTATTAACCTTTAGATAATATAAGGGCTAGGTTTATAGTCTCTACTACTATAAGCGCCTCTAGAACACCTAGCTAGGTAAGTTAGCTATAGGTAGTACTATCTCTACAAGCTATAAGAATAAGAGGTGCTAGCAGAGTAGGTTAGGTTAAATTTAGCTATCTAAAGGTAAGAAGTAGAAGAATACTCTAAGAGCTCTCTATATACACAGAGTGCCTATGCTAAGACGCTAGGCAGGGTTATGTAACTTAGGCGGAGCCGAGTTAGGCCGAAGTACTAAGTTAGAGCCGAGTTAGACTGTTACATTAATATAAGGGCTAGGTTCGCGGTCTCTACTACTATAAGCGCCTCTAGAATACCTAGCTAGGTAAGTTAGCTATAGGCAGTACTATCTCCACAAGCTATAAGAATAAGGGGTGCTAGCAGGATAGGTTAGGTTAAATTTAGCTATCTAAAGGTAAGAAGTAGAAGAATGCTCTAAGAGCTCTCTATATACACAGAGTGCCTATGCCAAGGCGCTAGGCAGGGTTATGTAACTTAAGCGGAGCCGAGTCGGGCCGAAGCACTAAGTTAGAGCCGAGTCGAACCGTTACACTACTAGCAGATCTAGTTAGTAGTAGAAAAGATACTAGTACTAAGCTAAAGAGAGCTATTAAGAGCTCTATGTATAGAAGAACTTCTATAGAACTTCTACGTATAGAAACCTCTCCCCTTCTCTTTTATAAATTATAAAAAATCGATAATTCTCTACTCTACTAGCAGAGCTAACTATCTCTCTACCCTGCTAGCAGAACTAACAACCTGCTACTCTGCTAGCAGCTAAATACCTCCCCTCTTTTTTTACTTCTTTCTTAATTAAAAAGCTAAACAAATCTAAACACTATAGAAGAACTCTCGCGAAGCTAATTTAGAGGTAGAACCTTAGCTTTATAATACCTCTTTACTCTAATAGTTCTTAAATTTAGAGTAGTAAACCTACTAGTAGAATATACTAATTAATATTTCTATTATAAAAACCTTATTTAGTAATATAACGTAATAACTAATAAGAATTAGAATAATAACTTTAACTAGAAGCTTATAAGGCTCTACTAGAGCTTAGTAATACTAGAGCTATTATTAGCCTTAAGTTTATATATACTCTCTACCTCTACTAAAGAGCTTTAAGAGCTCTTTCTAGAAACGCTAGCTAAAATTATTAATAAAATAGTTAGCTAATTATATATATAATAGATATATAAATAATAAATCTATATATATTACTAGATTACTACTAACGCTCTTGCTAAGAGAGATAATATATACGTAAGATATTAGATATAGGCTACTACTCTAGCTAAAAAAAACGCTAAAATCTAGTAACTATAAGCGCAATTAATCTACTTTAGAGACTAGATACTACCTACTACGCTAGTTTAACACGTAACGTGTTTCTTTATAATACTAATTATACGTAATTTAAGCGCGTTACTACTAGAGAATTTAATCTTAAGTTCTTATCTTTTTATATACTAGCTAGCTACACCTCTAGCGTTATAAGTGTAAGAGAGCTAACTAACACGCTCTACTAAGTTTCTAGATCTACTCTTATTATTAGATAGTAAGAGTATTACCTTTAAGTAGTAGAGAGATAGCTTATATAATAAACTTTAAGTAAACTAGAATTAGTATACTAGAGATACGCTAGAGAATACTAAGAAAACTGTTATTACCTATATCTATACGTAAACTAAAGAAGACGCGTACTAGACTCTATTAGTAATACTATAAATAATTAAGAATAGTAGCGTAGTAGTTTTCTATAATTATATTCTTAATTAGCTAGAGAGAAGCTATAGAGACCTATATAAAGAGCTAAACGCTTACTATAATTTCTAAAAGCTTTATTACTAAAGCGCTACTAATTTCGCCTACTTCTAGAATAATTTCTTTCGCCTTGTATAGAAGCGTTAGCTTCTAGTAGATTAATAGGTAGAGAAATTTTATAAGAAGCTACTAGAGACTATACGCACATAGTTAGGTATATACTAATATTAATACGTTAATAACTATAATTACTATATAGACCTTACTTAAGACCTTACTTAAAAGCTTACTCTAGAAGAAGCACGCGTTGCTGCTAGAAAGGCTAAAAAGTATAACGTAATCGCGTTAATACTATAACGCGCGCCTCTAGCTCTTCTAGGTTTTCTAGCACCTAATAAAGCTCTAGTAACTTAGAAGCTAGTTACCTATTTTTAATACTACTAACCTAGCTACCTAAGCTGCGTTTACTCTAGAGCCTCTACCGCGTAGAAAGCTATTAAGAACGTTAATCTAGAGAAGAAGCCTATAGAGCCTATAGAGCTATAAGTATCTAAGAATAACACGTTAGAATATAAATCTAATAATTTAGAAAAAGCCTAGCTTTAGAAGAAGTCTTCTCTCTAGAGCTATCTACTAGAGTAATAAACCTGCGCGAAAAGCTATTTAGTAGTTCTACGTTTACTCTACTCTACTAAATATTTATAAATAGTCTTATAATTAAGCTTAGAGACTTAATTAATATAGAAGCGAGTAGCTACGTCTTAGTATACCTAAAGTATCTTTAAACTCTTAGGAAAAACCTCTACGTTAAGCTATTATGTATAGAACCTATTCCTCTTACTAGATATAATAGATGACCTAATAGCTAGGTAGATAAATACTTTAAAGCTAATTTAGTACTAGAAAGCTACTAAATACGCACCTACTTTATATATTATAATACTAGCCGCTATAATATAATAATTAGTTATAAGCTACTTAAAGAAGTTAACGTTTAGGTTAACTATAAGTAGCGCGCACTAATATAGCTAGACACTAATTAATTAATTAATTGTAAACGCGACGCGTTTATTTCTACCTAATTCTCTTAATCTACTACTAAAGCTTAAGTAGCTTACTAAGCTAACACTAATTACTATAATGCCTTAATATTAGTAGTAGAAAAGCTAAGAGTAATATAATAAGAGAAGAGAGAATTATAACGCTAGAAGCTTTAAGAAAACCTACGCAAAATAGATAGGTAGCTTAAGAACCTTAACCTACCTGCTAGGTTACTCTATAAGCTAAAAAAGCTACCTATTTCGCAAGAAATATGCTTAAAGGCTAGGCTTAACGTTAATATAATTAGCGTAGCTGCCTTTATAATTAACGCGCGTTAAAAAGATACTATAATTAGGCACCTTAGTGTTTATAAGGTTAATTAGCTTATTACTAATAGAAAGAAAACTCTAGTTACTAATTTAGAGAAGAAACTCTACTAACTAGTTGCTAAGAAGCTTTTATTTTTAGAATATGCTAGCGTAACTATAGTTTATTTCTTAAAAAAGAATTCTAATACTCTACTACTATATAGAGAGAGTGTAGATTATAATATTAAGCTTATAGTAGAAAATACCTTAATAAATAGTTCTCTTTATAGTATATTACTAGAGTACCTATAGTTAGTATAGAATTATCTAGAGAACTATCTTTATTATAGCTTTATTATTTATAGTAATGCGTTGTATGCGTTACTAGTTCTATTTACTAAAAAGCTAGGTAGAGAATAGAGGTTCTACGTTAACTATTAAAAGCTTAACGCTATTATAAAAAAAGACGTCTATTCTATTTCTCTTATCTAGAAAACGCTTACACGTCTATTGCGCGCTAAGGTCTTTACTAAGTTAGACGTAAGGTAAGCTTTCTACTAGATCTAGCTTAATAAGTTAGTAGAGAACCTAACGTCTTTCTACACGTAGTATAGTAACTATAAGTATTAAGTTCTACTCTTTAGCCTCTATAATAGCTCTACTATCTTTTAGTAATATATTAACAAGGTATTATATAGCTTGCTAGATAATTTCTATATAGTATATATTAATAATATTCTTATTTACTTAGAGAATTTACTTAAGTATAAAGCCTATATTATTTAGGTACTTAATTAATTGTATAAAGCTAGGTTGTAAGTAGATATTAAGAAATCTAAATTTACTATTAAAAGTACTAAGTTTCTAGAATTAATTATAAGTACTAATAGAATCTAGAAGAACTCTAAGAAGGTTGCTATTATCTAGAATTAGCCTGTACCTATAACTCTTAAGAGCCTTTAATTGTTTCTAGGTTTCTATAATTTCTACTAAGCCTTCTTAAAGAATTACGGCTAGATTGTCCGCCCTCTTACTAAGCTACTAAAATAGAGAGTATAGCATGCCTTTAGAGAAATTAAGCTTGCGGTATTTTAGTAGGTTAAGAATCTTATACTATCTAATACTATACTAGCTTACTACTCTCTCTATTACTACATAAGAGTAGAAACAGACGCCTTAGATAGCGTAGTTACTAGAGTTCTTTTATAGCTTTAAGAGGATAGTATCTAGAGACTAGTAGCTTTCTTTAGTAAGATAATAAACACTATCTAGATAAACTATAGTATTTATAATAAAGAAATACTAGTAGTTATTCTTAGTATATAGAAGTAGAGAAGCTAGTTAATTAGCTTACAAGATCTAGAGCCTTTTATAGTATTAACTAACTACTAAGCCTTAGAGTATTTTACTACTAAGTAGAAACTTACTACTAGGTAGGTCTACTAGGCGAATAATATTACTAACTATAACCTTAAGCTTACCTATTAACTAGGTTTAGCTAATATAGTAGTAGACGCGTTATTATAAAAATAAGAAGAGCTTAAGATCTAAAAGAAAAAGAATTACGCTACCTATACAAGAGCTTTTCTAAGCAAGAAGTAAATTAGCCTTTTAGCTATTAAGTAATTATTAGGTAAGTTATTAGTTCTAGCTACCTAGAGATTAGCTAGTAGTATAGCGAAAATTACTACTACTAATATATTTATAAAAGCACTCTCTACTAAGAATCTATATGCTATAATTAATTAGATTATTACAGCTAACTAATTAGATAACTCTCTATAGCTAGCTTAAGAAAAAGCTACTATGTTAGGCTCTGCTTAGAAAATAGAAGATAGCTTATTAACCTATTAGAAT
This sequence comes from Trematosphaeria pertusa, assembly GCF_010094035.1. Classification (NCBI taxonomy): domain Eukaryota; kingdom Fungi; phylum Ascomycota; class Dothideomycetes; order Pleosporales; family Trematosphaeriaceae; genus Trematosphaeria; species Trematosphaeria pertusa. Next base: position 19,206 of record NW_022987238.1, on the reverse strand, counting down.
TAATTAATAGTTTCTGCTATTAACTACCTATAAATATACCTAATACGCGCCGTGTATACTACTTAGGTAACTACTTACCTAGAATAAAGAAAAACTATCTAGTTACTATAAGATTAATATTACTAGCTAAATATATAAAAAGACGTTAATACGTACGTAGTAGTATATAAGGCTTACTACTAGAGCTACGCTTTACAGAATAAAACGCTAGGTCTTCTAAAGCCTCTACCTATCTCTAAGAGGGCTTAGCAGAATGTCTTTATAGATTTTAAGAGCTTCTCTCTAGATAAGAAAGAATTTAACTACGTATACGTTGTTATAGACTAGCTAAGTAAGTAGAGCTTCTCTCTACTCTACTATAAGAAAATTATAGCTTAACGTATAGTAAAGCTATATTACTAATATATCTAGCGTGTATATAGTTCTTCTAGGTCTATTGTGTTAGATTATAGTCTATAGTTTACCTCTACCTTTATAAATAAGCTCTATTAGCTTATAGAAATTAAGTAGAAGCTTTCTACTACGTACTACTTATAAACTAATAGAAATATAGAGATTGTTAATTAATATCTTAATTAGCGTCTACGTCTATTTGTTAACTACTACTAGAATAATTAGTTAGACCTTCTACTCTATATAAATTAGACATAAGCTACGTTACTATATAAAACTATAGAACTAATAGCGTATAAAATTAAGTTTAGACACTAGCTAATATACTACTAGAATTAGAAGAAGCATATAATAAAAGCCTCTACTCTACGTAAGTATCTCTTGCGCTAGAAAGCTTAGAATTTTACTAAGAAGCAATATAACGCTGTAGAAAAAGCTACTAAAATTGTATAAAGTAATATTGCGAAAGCGTAAGCTAGGCAGGCGCTCTAAGTAAACAAAAAGCGCTAAGAACCTAATTTTATAGTAGGCAACCTTGTCTATATTAAACCTTATAGCTTTTTAATAAATTAGCCTAGTGTAAAGCTTAATTAATAGATATATAGCTCTTACCTAATTGTTACTATAAAGAGTTACTTCTTCTAGCTCTAGCTACCTGCGTATATACGTATACATAACGTCTTCTATACTAATTAGTTAAGAAAAGCCTTAGAACTATTACTAGAGTAGGTAGAGCCTAAGCAGCTATCTATTAAAGTTAATAGTAATCTAGAATAGCCTATATATAAAATTCTAGATAGCTATCTTTATTAAAATTGTCTTTAATACTACGCTATATAGGTTACTTATAATTCTAACTCTATCTAGTATAATACTATAGGCTTTATTAACGCTCTCTATAAGGTAAGAGACTTTTATATAGTATACCTAAATAAGCTAGAGCTACTATTATAATTAGATGCTTAGATTAAGGCGTACGAAAAAGACGAGACCCTAGAGAAGATAGTAGAGAATTTAAAACCTGTAAGAGTAGAAGACGCTAGAGTAACGTAAAGGCGCTACTAAGTAATTTAAGACTCTGCTAAGCGTATAGCATTATTTAAGAAGAGAGCTAATAAGAAAACTACTCTACTAACGTAGAAATAAGCCTCTTTCTTTCTAGAGAGAAGGTAGTAGCTATAAAAGCGCTTCTAGTTTAAAACTAACACAAATACACTTACTATAAGCTAAAAGAGATAGTTAAGAGTATAACGCAAGAGTTTTAGAAGAAGAGGGACCTAGAAGGCGTATTTTAGAGCTTAGAGACAAGCTCTCTCTATAAGGGGGGGTAATATAACAGTCTAGTTTAGAATTTACCTTAGGTTATATAACCTTAGGTTACGTAATTCTATTATATAACCTAGTCTAGCGCCTTAGCGCTTAGCACCTCTGTATATAGAGCCTCTTAGAGTATTCTTCTACTTCTTACCTTTAGATAGCTAAATTTAACCTAATCTACTCTGCTAGCACCTCTTATTCTTATAGCTTGTAGAGATAGTACTACCTGTAGCTAACTTATCTAGCTAGGTGTTTCGGGACGCTTATAGTAGTAGAGACCGCGAAGCTAGCTCTTATAAGACCGCGGACCTAGCTCTTATAATATAAACCTTACTTAAGACTTTACTTAAGAGCTTACCTTTAGAAAAGCACGCGTTACTACTAGAAAGGCTAAAAAGCGTAACGTAATTACGTTAATGCTATAACACGCGCCTCTAGCTCTTCTAGGTTTTCTAGTACTTAATAAAGCTCTAGTAATCTAGAAGCTAGTTACCTATTTTTAATACTACTAACCTAGCTACCTAAGCTATAATTACCTTAGAGCTTCTACTACGTAGAAAGCTATTAAGAACGTTAATCTAGAAAAGAAGTCTATAGAGCCTATAGAGCTATAAGTACCTAAGAATAATACGTTAGAATATAAATCTAATAATTTAGAAAAAGCTTAGCTCTAGAAGAAGTCTTCTCTCTAGAGCTATCTACTAGAATAATTAACTTGCGCGAAAAGCTATTTAGTAGTTCTACGTTTACTCTACTCTACTAAATCTCTATAAATAGCCTTATAATTAAGCTTAGAGGCTTAATTAATATAGAAGTAGGTAGCTATATTTTAGTGTACCTAAAGTACCTTTAAACTCTTAGAAAAACTCTCTACGTTAAGCTATTACGTATAGAACTAATCCTTCTTACTAAGTATAATAGACAATCTAATAGCTAAGTAGATAAGTATTTTAAAGCTAATCTAGTACTAGAAAGCTACTAAATCTATACTTACTTTATATGTTATAATACTAGCTACTATAATATAATAATTAGTTACAAGCTACTTAAAGAAGTTAACGTTTAGGTTAACTATAAGTAGCGCGTACTAATATAGCTAGATACTAATTAATTAATTAATTATAAACGCGACGCGTTTATTTCTATATAATTCTCTTAATCTACTACTAAAGCTTAAGTAGCTTACTAAGCTAATACTAATTACTATAACGCTCTAATATTAGTAGTAGAAAAGCTAAGAGTAATATAATAAGAGAAGAGAGA